>NW_026705950.1:0-345934 GCF_029867415.1 Vicia villosa | reverse complement strand
ATGCATGAAGTGCATGAAGGGTCCTTTGGAACTCATTCAAATGGGCATGCAATGTCCAAAAAGATCTTAAGAGCAGGATACTATTGGTTGACAATGGAATCTGACTGTTACAAACACGTGAAGAGATGTCACAAGTGCCAGATCTACGCAGATAAGATCCATGTGCCACCGACTCTACTCAACGTTCTTTCATCTCCGTGGCCTTTCTCCATGTGGGGTATCGACATGATTGGAATGATCGAACCAAAAGCTTCAAACGGTCATCGTTTCATCTTGGTAGCAATTGATTACTTCACCAAATGGGTCGAAGCAGCATCTTACGCCAATGTTACAAGACAAGTGGTTGTGATGTTTATCAAGAATAACATCATTTGCCGATATGGTATTCCCAGCAAGATCATTACTGACAATGGTTCAAACTTGAACAACAAAATGATGAAAGAATTGTGTGAGGAATTCAAGATTGAGCATCATAACTCTTCTCCTTACAGACCAAAAATGAACGGCGCCGTTGAAGCCGCCAACAAGAACATAAAGAAGATCGTCCAGAAAATGGTCGTCACTTACAAAGACTGGCATGAAATGCTGCCATTTGCTTTACATGGGTACCGTACTTCAGTGCGTACTTTAACAGGGGCAACTCCCTTTTCTCTAGTATACGGCATGGAAGCTGTGCTCCCCGTAGAAGTTGAAATCCCATCAATGAGAGTCCTCATGGAGACTAAGTTATCAGAGGCTGAATGGTGTCAAAACAGATACGATCAGTTGAACCTAATCGAAGAAAAACGTATGACTGCTCTATGCCATGGACAGTTATACCAAGCAAGGATGAAACACGCCTTCAACAAAAAGGTTCGACCTCGTGAATTTCAAGAAGGCGGCCTCGTGCTTAAAAAGATCTTGTCTTTTCAACCAGATTCTAGGGGCAAATGGTCTCCTAATTACGAAGGCCCGTATGTTGTCAAAAGAACATTTTCTGGCGGCGCCATGATTCTTACAACCATGGATGGTGATGAACTCCCACATCCTGTGAATGCTGATGCAGTCAAGAAATACTTTGTCTAAAAAAGAACAAAAGAACAGCTCGGTAAGTCGAAAACCCGCAAAGGGCGACTTAGGCAAAAATGAGTGTCTCGGTGGACTGAAAACCCGAAAGGGCGGTCCAGGCAAAAATTAGAGACAATAAACAGAAAAATTCATCCTGGTAGATTGAAAACCTGAAAGGGCAATCTAGGCAAAAATTAAGGAATTATGACAAAGTAACTGCATCAGTCCGTACTTCGTCATCTGAGGAGTCTTTTTCATCAAAGGATCTTCAATCAAATCACCACCAATCTGAAGCGACAAACACAGTTGGAACTCAAAGTTGTTAGGGAGAATAGTGGTTATTGCTTTCAATGTAGCCTTTTCCGCATAATTACCATTTCCAACTTTTGTAAATACTCCATGGAATCACGCCTTTAGCTGATTTCCATCCTATTAAATAAATTTGAGCCTGGTGCCCATTTGTCTGCATTCTCTAATTTCTTTTAGCTTGCAAAATGACACTTTAACTGTGTTATTCGTTTTTGAAAAAAAAAAGGGTTTTAAATGAATTTACTTTTCTTTTTCAAAATAAAAGCGAAATTTTCCTTTGAGTTGTGAACAACAGAAGGAACATCAACAACTATCTCCATAGGACGAATCAAGGATTATGATAGGAAAAGCTCTTCTATCCCTAGTGAAGAAGGTCTTCTATCCCCAGTGTCGAAGATTTTCCATCTCCAGTAAAGAAGATTCTTCCATCTCAGTGAGAAAAATTGCTCATCTTCCCCAGAGAAGTTTAAAACATGCAGCACCATTCATCACCCGTGCTATCTACAACGTGTTGAAAAACATTTGCCAAGTATCTGGTTGTATTGCGACGTCGGTCCTTCTCCAGTATATACTCCTCTGTTTGTCAGTATCGTCAGCATGCATGCTACATTCATGACATTCATCGTTCATACATATTTGCATCATTTATGCATTCTTGCATTTTTCAATGATTGCTTCGAAATCATTCATTCAGGATATATTTATCCTCAAAAAGAAAAAAAGAAAGAAAAAAAGGAAAAAAGAAGAAAGAAAAAAGAGGAAAAAGAAACAGTATGGGCGTGTCATCTCTCCAAGTAGGTTGTCACCCATAAGCAGAAATAAAATCTTCTTTCTCCAGTTCCCCACTGAGATCATTCCTCGTGGAAGAAGGTTGCTTCAGTTTCTCCTCTCAAAACAAAGGAGAAAATCCCCATTTGAGTTCATTCCTCATGGGAACAAAGTCTTGTTTGACTGTTTCTTTCCAATTCATTCATGGTTAGAACTTTGTCTTTACCAAAAATTCAAATTCCGATTCTCCAAATAGAGTCAAGAAAAAAATTGAACCATAAACAATCGCCTCGTCATCTGAGCAGTTTATGTTTCTTTCAAAAATTTCCTCTCAAGGAAATAAATCATGAAGATCATTTGACGATCAGGGCCTTATTACTGTTCACAAGGCTGAATATCCAGTAATTCCCCTATCAAAGTCTCCAAGATCATTCTATCAGTCGGCTGATAATTAATCATGTCTTCAAAACCGCTATCACGAGGCTGGTAGTCGGTAATCTTTTGTTCTGGTTATATTATTTAACATGTCTATCACAAGGCTGATAGTCGGTAATATTAACCGAACCTTTGAAACTCTTTTTACCTTGTCAAGTCTATCACCATGCTGATAGTCGATAATACAGTTTCATACCTTTCACCTTCGCATTATTAAACAAGTCTATCCCCATGCTGATAGTCGATAATGTCGATAGGTAAGCTTTTCTTACAAAGCTATCATTCCCCGGTGAAGCATACACTTGCTTTCCCGAAAAGACAAAACGGATTCTCTTCCTAAAACGGATTGAGACATCCTTCCCAATCTCTTGTCCTCAGTGGAGTCAGTTTTGATATCCCTCGGTAAAGATATCTTTGCATCATTCGCAATTTTGGTATCTTAGGTCCAAAATTCGCGTCTTCTGATATTTAAGTCTCTTCCACCCTATCAAAACAAAGATTTTCAATCTTCATGTCTCAGGTTGAAGAAACTTAAATAGGGGCATCTGTCATACCCCAATTTTTGACCTAAGATACCACCTCATATCATTTGCATATGCATCATTTGCATCTCTAACAAATTGCATAGCTTGTGTTTGCTACTTGTGACTCAACAGGATTTGATCAGGAAATCACTCATCAGTACAAGTAACAATCAATTAGGGTTTGTTCTCCCTTCATCTCAAATGAATCATCTTCATCAACAATCAACATTTGATCCTCAAAGATTCATTTCAACAAGCTCAAAGGCTCTGAATCAACCAAATCAGGGTTTTGACTGAAGACAGCCTACTCTTGACTTTTGCTCAGAATTTGACCTAATAGCTTGGGACATGACTTCAAGACCCCAAGAACATCATTTTGATCTAATCCATTGGCTCAAGACATCTCCTACACAAGGATTGATCAACAGTGAAATTTCAAATCATCAGATTAAGGTTTTGAACTATCAGGGACTAAAATCAGGGATCACATTTGGGAAACCCTAAAAATCCCCAGGAAGTCAATCAAAGGTTTCAATCATCTTCAAATAATCCCTATGACAACATCCAATGGAAAGTGTGTCTCAATTCAAGATCATTTCAAATTCATGGTGCAAGAACAAACTTCACTACTTCAAGGATATTCCACCATTTCCTTTTGAAAAAGGATCATTCAAAGGAATTCAAGAATTGATTCAAGACATAGAAATTGCATTTGAAATTCATTCAAGAAATATTCAAGTTTCATATAATTTCATTCAAGGATTCTAAGAGAAATTCAAGCATTTACAAATGGAGTTCTTTACATGAAAAAGTTTCAATTTTCAAATGAATTACAAAGGGACTTTATTTAAAATTCAAGAATTACATCATTTCAAAGTTCCATTCATACAAAGTTGGAATTACAAGGAATTACAAGAAAAAAAAACTTCAAAGACATTCTTGAATTCACTCTTGAAATCTTCAAAGTCTCCATTCTTCAAATTCAATTTTCTTCATGCTTTCCTCAAGAATGATCATGTCACATGAAAAAAGAAACAAAAAGGGGTGAGATTAGCAAAAATCCAACAAAAGAAATAATTCAAAAAAGAAATAGTTCAAGACAAAAGGAATCAAAGATATTTCATGTCCACTTGCAAGAGAAATATCTCATAAAGAATATTCTTATTCTTTTTCTTATCTTGCAATGATTGAAACTTGCCAATCAAGTTTACCAAATGCCAAACACATCCTTAACTTTTCCTATAAATAGAAGGCCTCACTTCATTGCAAATCACACCAAAGCTACTATACTACTAGCTTTCTCATTTCTCTCTTTTCTCTCATAGTTTTCAAGTTTCTTGGCAAGAAGAAGCAATTCTTCAAACCAAAGAAAACCACTTGAGAAGTGAGAATTCCTAGTTACAAAGTTCCATGGTTTGAAGAGAGTGAAGAAGAAATTCTTCATACCTTGGTGGAGAGTTCCAACTTGAAGTCCATCTTCAAGTCTCCCTAATATCCAAAGAGGTGGCTTCATCTTCATCAAAGGATCCTACAACAACAAGCAAAGTTGTTAGGAAAATTGTTAGTTGTTAGTAACAATAAAGAATTCAAGGTGTACCTCAACAATAAACCGGCGAACACCTCCTCGCCGTAGGTAAGTTAATTTCACTCTTACTCTCAATATTGTTGTTGCTATTTCTCTGTTAAAACAAAATTTCCAGAAAAAATAGAGAAAGCATGTGGGTCTCTACCTTTGTTCATGAAAGAAATCAAGCCACTGGAAAAAATTTGAAGGCAGTTATTGTTGTTGCAACTGCAAGTGAAAAAACGCAGAGACAGCAACAACAAAATCACGGTTCAGCATCATAGCAATAATTCAAAGACAGAAGGAGCAAGCACATACCTAAGCGTCCGGCGAAAACCTCTTCGCAGCAGGTAAGTCTTTCTGCTTTCACTCTCAATATTTCAATTAATCAGTGTTGTACCTGCAGCTTCCAATCGGTCCTACAGAAAAAACAGAACCATTTGAAGAGCTCAACAACAGAAAGTTCACAAATTTTCAGAGAAAAAATTCAAAACAGTTACGAAATCAACATATACCTTCAATAGTAATCCGGCTAAAATCTTCTAGCCGCAGGTAAGTTATCTTCATACCTCACACTCAATATTGCTGTTAATTGTTATACTGATGAATTGTCTGAAACTGAAAACAGAGAAAGCTTGAGTTATTATCACTATACTGAAAAATACAGAGAAACATCATACTAAATTTTCTATGTAAAACTAAGCTTAATACACCAGACAATCAACTTCAACACATCAACAAATTTCCAGAAAGCAGTAGAATAAAAAACGCAAAGTCAAAGCAGAAGGGAGTTGGATTCGTAACCGTACCTGTCAAAGCCCTTCGCCGGAGATCATGAACTCGTCGGACTAGCTCCGACTGTGTAAGTCCCTTTTCTTCTTCGTTTTTCCTTATGCTGTTATGTTCACCGAACTGTGGTAAGAGGTAAGAACAAAGAGTGTCTGCCATTGATGTTCACTGAGCAAGTTTGAGAGAGAGTAACGTTGTTGTCGCTCAACCGTGAATCCAAGAAAGAAGCCTGTTGTTATTCCGAGAGAGTGAATTCGCGAGAGAGTGGAGAGAACTCGCGTGAGCAATCGAGAGAGATGAATCGTTGTTGTTGTTTGCTGTTCCGAGCGAATTTGAGAGGAAAGGGAGGATTGGTTCCTCACTGTTTGTTCTTTTTGCGTGAGATTGAAAGAAGAAAAGAAAAGAGGCGTTGCCTCTTAGTTTAGGGTTTTCTCTAACCCAGCAGCTTACATTAAGAGAGGCGGATCCGGGTCACCCTGACCCGACCCGGTCCGGCCCAACCTCTTTTTTTTAAACTTATTTTCAGCTTAAGTCAATTTTGGGTTGCACCCCCAATTTATTTTTCAACACCTCTGGCCCAATTACTTAGTTTTTTTTATTAACTATTTCTTTTAATTTTCTTTAAAAGATTGTTTGTATAAAAAATACTTAGTATTTTTATTTTAATATAAGATTTAGTTTGATTTTCTAATCCTTATTGAAAAAAATCCAAAAATATATTAGATGCATATTAAATTTCATGTTTTCTAATTATTTTCTTCCTTCCATGAAAAATCACAAAAAAATATATTTTCTTAGATTAATTTTGTTTGAATTTGATATTTTCATATAATTTTGTGTAGTTAATCATTTAAATTTCTATTTGATTACTGTTGCACATTTAATTGAATTTTCTCACTTTATCCGAGACTTCGAGATTATTTCTCTGTTGTTCTCTGGATTTGTCTGTTTTGTTTGATCTTCCATTTGCTGTAGAATTCCATAAACAATTACTGGATGATCATGGAATGCTGAAAGCTGTGAGCTTATTCGACATTCTTTTCTGCTGGTGAGGATGCTTAACATCTGTTTAAATCCTAATTTATTCCAAGCACATCACTTGAGGATCACGGTAACACCTCAATCTCAGAAATCCAATTTTCTCATTCTTCGAGGTAAGCCTAAAACTCAATCAACTATTTTCACAACAGTAATCAATTCACTTTCAGATCATTCAACTCATTTTCAAAACGATGTGGGGCCTCTCGAATATTAGAGAGTATAAGACCCACTCCTTTTTCCTTTTATACAGTTTTTTTTCTTCTTTAAACAATAAACTTCTTTCAAAACAAAAAAACTTTCAAACAGTTTTTCAAACCTCGCATCTTTTTTCAAAACAATCAGCCATGTTTTATAAAATAAAACAGGGGCCTCCATATAGGTATAAGTCCCATTCCCGTACATGAAATTAGGTATTTCATTGTACATTCACCTTTTTGTACATACCTCGATCAGTTTATATTTAATTTTGAATAACTAATCAAAAAATGAAGGTTTTCTTTAAATCTTCCCAAAAATACCATGGGCCTCCATGTAGGTATAAGTCCCAAAGCCCCTTTGTAAATACCTATTTACATAGATTTGAATAAACTCAAGTGGACCTCTCCTCGAGTATAAGTCCCGAGCCCCTGTGTATACAAATGGATCATGCTTACAGGTATATTTCCTTCATAAACTCCATTATATACACACACTTTGTCATATATATGTATAACTGTTCATAATTGTTCATGTACTTGTTCATATTTGTTTGTACTTGTTCATACTTGTGATTGTGTTATATATGCCTGTTCAACTTAGTACAACACTAGGTTCCCCGTAGCCTCCTATTGGGCTTCGTGCAAAGAATCTCCCTAGTTTAGGTTAGGACATAGAGTATGGTTTCCCGGTGAAATCGCTCTAAGAGCTCAAACCAACTATACCATGCCTCCCCTTGGGCTTTGTACAAACGAGTGACCCTCCCATAGCCTCCTCTTGGGCTTACAATGCAAGGACCCTGGATTGTCCCTCCCATAGCCTCCTCTTGGGCTTACAATGCAAGGACCCTCGGATAGCCTCCTCTTGGGCTTCGTACAAGGACCCACGGGCTTCTTATAAGCATCCCAAATATCCAAATCAAGTACCCTAGGAGATTAGACATTTATCATCTCTATGATAGGAGAATCTCTTCTATATCATCACAAACAATCAATCAAATCAAACTTTTTTGCCACAAGGCTGGCTAATCAATCAAACTTCTTTTTGCCACAAGGTTGGCTAATCAATAAAACCGTTTTGCCACCATACTGGCTGATTAATCAATGTTTTTGTCACAAGGCTGACTTCATTGAAACTTTTGCCACGAGGTTGGCTGATTAATCAAAACTTTTTGTCACAAGGCTGACTTCATTGAAAGTTTTTGCCACAAGGCTGGTTAAACAACAAAAACATCTTTATCATTCTAAGCGCCATAAGTGGCATGGCCCAGGGCTTATAATGAAAAGATTTTCAAACAAAAACAAACAGATGTATGTGATGATATAGATTAGATACATCGAACATTTAGATGACATTTGTCTCTTTTCCTTTGCTTCCACTAGCATAAGTGGGAACTACGATTGCTCTGACTTTCTCAACATCCCTTTGAGAATACGTAGGTACAAGGTCGTGTCCTTGGCGAGCAAAACAAAAAAAAAACATTCAAACCTTAGCACCCGTAAACCCCGAGCTACAGATGCTCTGATTCCCTCTAAGGGATATGTATGCAGAGGATCGCGATGATCTTTGCGAGCATAATCAAACCAACACCTTAGGTCCCACCTATTTCACAAGAACCCCCATAACAAGAATGGAATAAACAAAACAAAGAAACCTATAGAGTACTATAGATACGTTGGGTGCTCATACCTTCCCTTCGTATAACCAATCCTCTTACCCAAGATCTCTCCCCCCACTTTTAGGTTATTGCAGCTTTTTTCCTTTTCCTACTTTGGAAATAATAAAAAGTTTGGTCGGAACAAAAGAAAAATCATTTTTTGAGCACTCGAGCCCAAAGAAGGCATCAGGTGTCTCATCCCGAAAAAAGACAACGATTTTTCCCCGCGACAACAGCTGACTAACCTTGCCCCAGCAGGTTTCTTGATCAGTTCCCAAGTATGATTATCACGAAGAGATTTCATCTCATCATCCATGGCCTTCAGCCATTCAGTCTTATTTCGACTCCTCATAACTTCCTTATAGTCTCTAGGTTCTTCGTCTAGAACCTCACTTGCAGAGATTAAGGCATAAGCTATAAGATCTGCATATCCAAGTCTCTGAGGTGGCTTGATGACTCTTCTCGACCTATATCTCGACAATAGGTAGTCATCGTCAATTTCCTCAACTTCAGCATCTTCTGCTTCTTCTTCGACTTCATCTGGGATATGCAATTCAGCATCAACATGCTCCACCTCAACTGGAATCTCTACCTGTTCCAGCTCTTCGTCAGATGTTTCTGTACTTCGACCAACATCATCAGTTTTCTTAAAAGCCATTTCAGCTTCATTGAAAACTACATCTCGACTGGTGATACACCTTCTGTGACCTGGCTCTAGGCACCATAGCCTATAAGCTTTAACTCCTTCTGGGTATCCTATGAACATGCAATTCAGAGCTCTAGGTTCGACCTTGTCTTGCCTAATGTGAGCATAGGCTACGCAGCCAAATACTCTCAGTTTGTCGAGATCTGGTGGATGTCCCGACCAAACTTCTTCAGGTGTCTTCATATCTAACGCTGTCGAAGGACATCTGTTGATCAGATATATTGCTGTCGAAACAGCCTCAGCCTAGAACACCTTCGTTAACCCCGCACTAGTCAACATGCATCTGACTCTCTCCAAAATAGTTCGATTAAACCTTTCAGCCAAACCATTTTGCTGTGGAGTACCTGCAGTAGTTCTATGCCTTGCAATACCAGAGGCAGCACAAAAACTATCGAATGCCTCGTTGCAAAATTCAAGCCCATTGTCGGTTCTCAACCTCTTGACCTTTCTGCCAATCTGATTTTCAACCAGAGTCTTCCAACTTTTGAAATTCTCAAAAGTTTCATCCTTAGTCTTCTGGATGAATACCCATAATTTTCTGGAATAATCATCTACTATGGATAGAAAATACCTTGCTCCTGAATGTGATGGACACCTTGCAGGCCCCCAAAGATCAGCATGGATGTAATCAAGGGATCCATGTGTTCTTTGTTTGCCTTTGTTGAACTTCACTCTGCAAGATTTTCCAAGTACACAGGGTTCACAAAACTTCAGCTTTTCGACTTTGTCTCCACCAAGCAGATTTTGTTTCCCTAATTCGACCAGACCCCTTTCACTGACATGGCCCAATCTCATGTGCCAGATTTCTGTTTTCGACAAAGGTTTCGTGGATGCAACATTTGTCGAACCACTTACAACTTCAGCCTCAAGGGTATTCAAGCCTTGTTTCTTCACGCCTCTCAAGACTTCCTTCGAACCCTTCATGACTCTTAGGATACTTTTCTCTCCTTGGAAAACATATCCTCTCTTGTCGAATTCACCAAGAGAAAGCAGATTTCTCTTCAAATCAGGAACATACCTGACTTCAGTCAACAACCTTATTGACTCATCATGGAGCTTGAATCTCACAGATCCAACACCTGCAATCTTGCAAGCCTTGTTGTTTCCCAGCAATACTGATCCACCATCTTGATCACATAATTCCTCGAACAAGTCTTTGTTTGGAGTCATGTGTCAAGTGCAACCTGAATCCATAATCCACTCCTTCTTAGAGTCACTGCTTGAAACCACAAGAACATCAGATGATTCGAAATCATCTTGAACAATGGCAGCGTTGCCATTATCCTTACCTCCATGATATTTCAGGCGTTCAGGGCACACCTTTCTTGTGTGACCCTCCTTCTTACAATGGTAGCATCGAATGCCAGATGCTTCACCACTATAAGACTTCGACTGGCTTTTGCCTTTCTTCTTGTCGAACTTACCATCCTTTCGTAAGAGTTTTCCTTTAACGGCCAAACCTTCGCCAACAGTCGAAGGTTTATGCTCCTTTCGTTCATTCAAGTCCTTAGAGTACAAGGCTGATTGAACTTCTTCAAACGTCAGGGACTCCCTTCCATACAAGAGAGTTTCTTTGAAGTGAGCATGTGATCGAGGCAAAGAACACAATAGTAACAGCGCTTGATCTTCATCATCGATCTTCACATCAATATTTTCAAGATCAAGAATCAGCTTGTTGAGCATATCCAACTGCTCAGCCAATACTTTGTCTTCAATCATCTTGAATGAATACAAAGCTTGCTTCAGGTAGAGTCGATTTACTAGCGATTTGGTCATATACAAACTTTCAAGTTTCACCCATAACCTTGATGCCGTCATCTCCTTTGATACCTGCCGGAGAACCTTATCACCAAGGCTCAACAAAATTGCGCTGTGTGCTTTCTCGATCATATTCGTCTTCTCTGCTGCCGTCAATTTTGCATTCATGGCTGCCTCTCCCTTCAACGCTTCCAAACAACCCTGCTGAACCAGTAGGGCTTTCATCTTCAAGCGCCACAGACCGAAATCATTCACTCCGGTGAACTTTTCAATCTCATACTTTGTTGAAGGCATCTTCTCCACGCTCACCGCACCAATTTGTTGTGAAAAACGATGCCACGAACAAAGTATAAAATAAGGGATGAATAAAGGACAAGGAAGAAGAGGAACACAAGAATTGGTTATAACTGCTATTCTTTTACTTTCTTTTAAAACAAGATTACAAGTTTACAAGAATAACAAATAACCTCTCTCACCCCAAATTAGGATTTGCAGCTTAGCAATGATGAGAGACTAGTATGCTATTTATAATAAAACCTAACATACTAACTAATGGGCTTTTTCCACAAGGCCCATTACACAAGCCAACTTAATAAACAAGCTAACTTAACAAATTAGGGTTTAAACACTAAAACCTAATTTAACATGCTAACAACCCTAGCATCTTCGACACAAGCATGTGAACAACCTTCGACTTCATGCTTAACCCTGTCGAACCTAGAAGCTACCCTTCGGCCATACTAGAGTTCGATCCAATATCTCACAATTTAGATATCTTCCCTTTTTCTAATATCATCTTGGTTTCATTGTTGAAGGTATAACTTTAACTCAATTGAATTCCAGATTCGAGTTTTTGGTGACTATGCTTTCATGTTACGAGATTATGAACTTGCCTTGTCAAATTATCGCCTAATTTCGACAGATTACAAAATTGATAAAGCTTGGAAGCGTTATGCTGGTGTGCAGGTAATTTTTAATTTATATTTCCAAGTGGAGAGGGTCTTCATATTTATTCATGATTGAATTCCAGGTAATTAAACTTATCATGAATAAAGTTTAAGCTTGAAGTTTAAGTTAGAACTTCATATAATTTAAATTTGTTTTAAATTTTATTTTATTTAATATAAATAAAATATTAATATATAAAGTAAAATTGTGAAATCCAATATAAGTTCTAATCATTGATCTAAAAATTAGATGAATGGCAAATTGCTTTAAAATAATGTGGCTCAATGAATCCCATAAAAAACCCAAAGATGAGTTGCACCATTGAGGAGATACTCTTACATAACATGGATAATTTACTCATATTTTTTATGGAACACTCTCGTCCTCACCATTGAAAAATAAGCAAAAACTTTTAAAATAAAATATGAAGAAAAATATATTTCTTTCCTTGAGATTTACATCTAATTAGATTTAAATAGATAGTGTGGCTCTTAACAGAAACTCCATAAAAAAGAAATGGTTGTAACAAGCCAACTAGAGATACATTAATAACAATGAATCAATATAACTAATATAATAATTAAACTAAGTCTGTTAAAAAAGCAACTATTTTAATCAACTTAATAGTAAGAAATCAAAAATTGACTAAAAAAATTAATAGTAACATTGCATATATATTTTTTAATTAATTATAAAAGAAGTTATATGAAAAGTAAAGAAAAACTTACTTATAACTTAAAAAAATATATATTAATTAACAATAATATGATAATTTATGCGACATTTAGGGTCGTGAGACTGCGGGGAGGGGAAATGTTCCTTGTTTCCAAAGTGTCTTTCGAAGATAGGCAAATTGACAATTCCACAAACATAGGCAAATTGACGTCTCTGATTAATATTCTTAGGTGAAATGATTCAAATTGCTAAAAATACTATAACCAACAACGATGGATGCACAAATAAATAGATAATTTCTTTATTGACCCTCCTATGGGAATGACCTCCAGCGAAAGTCCCAACTTGCCCCTGCTTCAGAAATGTATTTCCGAAGTATTTTTTTTATAGATTTTTTCAGACATTGGAAATGCATCTCTGAAAACACCCCTTTTTTGGTGTTTTCGGAGATGCATTTCCGAAAGCATTTTGATCTTACCGAGCGGATCAGATGGCCAGCAACAATGAAGGCTTGAAGTTCGGGATGATTGATGGGAAAAAAAGGGTTGTACCTACAAGGCACTCCGATGCCAAAGTAAGTATGTATTCCACAAGGTACAACAAAGTGAAAAAATTTGGGGGTGGAAAAGATTACCTTGCCCTCTGTGTGGAGAGGGTTATTTATAGGATGTTCTTATGCGGATTAGACTCCTCCTTCTGGGGCGGATATTTAGGTGACACGCAAACTGGTTGTTTACCGGGCACGAGGGTCCCTCGTGGTCGGCTGTCTTATGAGTTTGTCCGGAGTGATCGGGCGAAACTTGTCACGCGTGGTCTAAAGTGTCTTGGGCCGAAGGCTAGATTGGCCCAATTATGTTGATTGGGTCGGTCCAGAACAGGAGCCCCCCAAGTCGTTGCTTTCGGTCGAGGGAGTGACGACTTAAGGGAAGTTGATCCGGGGAATCTCTAGGAGACCCGAGCCTGGGCATCCGAGGAGGATAGGTCTCAAGTTTCTGGGGAGAAGAAGGGTCGGGCCGGGAGTATGGAAGCGTGTCGTTTCAGGAAAGTTGGTAGGGGGCGTGTCGCATTCAATGCAAAATGATGACTACCCTATTACCTAGGCAGTTAGGGTTAATGATGGCTATGCTTTTACACAGTGTTGCATGTGCGGCGCATGTGACGCCTTTAGCAGCCTATAAATACAAGGATCCATCATTTCCCCAAACTTTTCAAATTCTGTTGCTTCGTTCTTCTCCCTCTGCCGCCGATCGTGAGCCCTTGCTGTGGTGTTTTCTTCCAATCCTTCAACCTTTTCGTCAGAATCGTACTTGTAAGTTTATTTTTGATTCCTATATTGCGTATTTTATGCTTTGATTGTTGTTTAGAATCATGTGCATATGGCTAGGATAAATTTTTAGGACGATTTTGACGAAAGTATATGGTGAAGTTGGTGGTGGGTGGTGGAGATAGATGGTTTCTCCGTCATTCACGACTGCGTACGGTTGAATCCTCCGTTTGAGTCAGTTTTCTGTTTTGTTGATAGTTGTTTGCGAGTACTGGTCCATCGTTGATTGTGGTTTTAGTATTTTCTCTAGGGACGTAAGTTGTTGTGATGTGACCTGTGTTTTTGCCCCTTCCTCGGGCGCGAACCTCATCTAGCTTAGAATTTGTAATTCTGGAAGGGGCAAGGACGCGGATCATTTGGTCTCTGGGCCGTCGGTGTGCCCTTTCACTCTGGACGATGGTGGAAGGGTGGATTTGATTGAATTGTCGAATTCACTGTTCTCCCCTATGTTTCAAGTGAATATGGCCGATGAAAGGCGTCCGACGGTATCGGGCTCGTCCTCTTCTACTCCTCCAGCTCGGCCGGACGTATCCCCGCTGGCCTGGGTGCAACAAGAAGCGCTCGACGTGGAGAGTTATTTCGTGGAAGATGATTCGGATATCTTCACAGAAGTAGGGGAAGGGTGGTCGGTGCTTATCCCGGCCGAAGAGGATCGCATCTGCGACGTGTACACTCCCGATTTGCTTCCGATGTACGAGGTCGTATTCTGGGAGATGGGATTTCGCGTTCCTTTCACTGAGTTCCAGGTGGGTGTTCTTAATCATCTGGAGGTAGCCCCCGGGCAGCTTCACCCCAACTCGATTGCTTTTATCCGAGCATTTTAGCTAGTTTGCACACATCTGAAGATAGGGACAACGATCCCTTTGTTCTTTATATATTCTGTGTGCAGCGCACGGTGCAGGATGGCCGCTTCGGATGGGTATCCCTGAAGCAATCCAAGAAGATATTTAAATCTTACTCGGATTCCTTGAAGGGTTATAAGCCCCACTTCTTCCTTATCCGCCCACAGTCCCCAGAGGCTCGAGACAGTGTTTTTGCTCGCGTGCCGACCTTAGATATCCACGGTCGTCCAGTGCTTAACGATATAGGGGAGCCTATCACCACTCGCAGGCATAAGTTCAGGTTCTTTTAGTCCCGTGATCATTTTGAGTATGGTACCGACCAGTACATTACTAAGCTTTCAGACTTGGATGAAGATGCTCGGGGAGATTATGCTATTCTCCATAAGTTCGTGCAAGACCTTCCTCCCGTCGCCAAAGTGGATCGATCGGGGATACACGTTGTTGGCGAAGACGGGCAACTTATTAGGGAACCGGGAGTGATTAGCATAAAGGAACTTTTGGCTGAGGGAACTGATGAGGGGGCTTTTACCTACCTGGGTATTTGCCCCTTCCTTCTTGCCCCGTTTTTTGATTTGCCTCCATCGTTTTTATAGCTTTTTTCTTTTTCGTAGTGATTTTACGATGGGCTGGCTTCTCATGTTTTCTTTTTCTTTGCAGATTCAATGGATCGTGCACGTCATGACCGGATGCTCACGCAAGCGAGCAAGCTAAAGGGGGTCGTTAAGAAGAGTGCTGGTCCTAGGTTGGCAGCTGTGCAGAGGTCCTCGGTCGTAGGCTTGGGTGCTTCCTCTTCTTCTACTTCTGCTGCTGGTTCCCCTTTGAGGGCTTCTGATCAGGGTGAGTCTTTGAGGCCGATCACGGTACTTCCTTCTCCTCTTCGTCCGCAGCCGGATCCAGATGCATTGGTTTGTCGCAAGCGACAGAGGACTGAGGCCGTGGATCTAACTCAGGAGGAGGCCGGTGATATCTTTACCATTCCTTCGTGCTTCCTCCAGCCCTGGTTCTTAGAGGGAGGGCACTCTTTGACCATTCCCCGTGCTGAGTCTCTTCATATCGAGGGTTTGGAGCCCTCTGTTCTTCATAGGTTCCTTGTGTAGGATGCTTCAGCCTTGGTTTGGGTTCTTGAGATGGCTACTCTCTATGCTCGCTCGGCCCCTTTGTCTGTGGAGGCAGTGAGATTGCTCGAGGAGGATGTCAAGATGAAGATCTCTGCCCTGATGGACCGAGAGCAACTGCTGAAGGAGCAGGGCGAAGAGTTGGCGTCCGTGAAGGCTCGGCTGAGTGCAAAAGAGGATTCCCTGGCTGATGTGCAAGGTCAATACACCTTGCTCTCCCGAATATGTATGGAGCGATGTTGTCCTCCTTGGTGAGGGAGGCATCTCTTCGCCGTTCTCAAGCTCCTGCTGAGGATGAGTCGGAAGAGGAGAGGGCTCTCTTAACCCGGGCGGATCTGATCCAATATATCAGAGTCTTAGGGAGCGATTGTGTAGCGATTGCCGAGGACACCTATTACTCTACTGTGACCCAGCTCAAGTTGAACAATCCTGGGGTGGAGTTGGTGGCCGAGGGTACCGGGCCTTATCATCGCGTGGAGGGTGATCAGATTGTTTCTCCGGTCTTCGGGGAGGGGCCAACGACTCAAGAAGCCGAGGAGGTCCAGATGGAGGAAGGTGCTTGAAGGTTTTATGTTATAAGTGTTCAAATGATAGGCATGCGAGCCTTTATTTTGTAATGATGTTCTGGGGGGTATGCCCCCCATTTTGATTTTGTAAGTATATTTACCAGCTCGATCTTGATGGCCGTAGTTAGGCACATCTTCGGGCTTTTTGCCCGTCTTTATTTAAAAGTACTTAGTTTTTAACGCTTTTGGTGGTTTCCTTGGAATTTGTGTGCATGCGTTTTAATTTTTTGGGAGATGTGTTATTGGTTTCCAACGTCTTTATTTATTAAAGGCTTGTTCGTTTCCCAAGCTTTTTGTTCCCTTTCTTCCTTTATAAAAGGAGGTCTCATGGACCTTTCTTTCTTCATTTTTCCGCAGGAATGGGTGGTGCTAAAGGGAAAAAGGTATCTTCAACCTCGGGCTCTCGTGGAGTGATGAGGGGGAATGAGAAGAAGAAGGCTTCGACCGGCTCTGCTTCTCGTTCCCAAGGTTCTCTGATCTCAGACGCCCAGGCTCGGATATCTGGTGTGAGAGACGTGGTTGACGCAAATGGTTCCGAGACCGAGTGGGATGAGGATTAGTATCAGTATCTTCACTCGGAGGAGTTTGCCCGTCGGGAGGAGTGAAGCGTTTTCTTTTCATTTGATGTTTGTTTTGTAACTCTCATGAACAATTAATAAAGTACTATTGTTGTGTTCATTTTGCGTATTTGGAAGGTTTGCTCGACTTAGAATGTATTGATCGCCAAGTGTGTGGAACTGTGGTCGATTGCCGGGGACATGTGCCTGGCATATGGTGAGTCTCGGATTTTGTTGTGTTGAGCTCCGGGGCTCATGGTGTGAACGGTCCCCTCGCAAGCGGGGCGTTCTGCCGTCGTGGTACATGTTTACGACGAGGATGCTCGGTGTAACTCCGTGAACTGACTTTTATTTTTATAAGCAACCAATGTTGCGGTGAGCAAGAGTCGCTACCGAATTTTGTTTTGTCCAACATCTTGGAAGGGTAAAAAGAACAGAAAAAGACCCTTTCTTAAGAAAACGGGCTCGGGGGGTAGATTATGAAAAGGGAAGGTGTAAGCACCCTTTTCATCCGTAGTTGTCTACGGGCCCTTAATTTACTTAGCTCATGTTTGTTTTGTTTGATTTAAGTTGAAAAGGGACTTGAGGACTTTAGCGTAAATGCGTAGCCTTAGTCTTTGAAAGAGTGTTGATAAGATATTTTTAATCGAGCTAAGCATATTAATAGCACTACCCTAAATTGGTCTTTTTCTATGCTTTTTATTCTCCTAAGAAAGGGATAAGGCCATCCTTACCATTTAGGGTAGGTAGTCCTATTGTTTGGACGTTCGGGACAATCGAAGGGTCATCGAGGTCGTTGAAAGCAACAGGTAGAGGTACCTTTAGCAAACTCGAAGGGACAATCATCGTTTCGTATGCAACCATTCGAGGGACTAGATCATATATTCATAGGCAACTTTGAGGGTCATCGAGGGACTTATGATCTTTATGATGATTTCTTAACCGTTGGGACTTTTGCTATTAGATACCTCCACATTCGAGGGACGCGACCTTATATTCGAAGGCAACCAAGAGGGGCGTACCCTAAAGGTGAGTGAGTGCAATTGATTTAGATTCGAATATTTTATCTGAGATTAGTGAGCTAGCGTTTGTTTAATTATCTTGCCATACAATCCTAAGCATACATCTAGCAGTTAAATATATACAGAAAATAAAGTGCGGAATGTAAAGGTCCTACGCTATTACATGGCTTCAAGGAGGGGATTACAAGTTGCCAAACGGGGAATTATAGTGCGGGAATTTAAATGTCCTAATTACTATTACAACTTGGGAGCAATTACATCATTTAAGAAAAATAATGCGGCATGTACAAAGATGAAATTCACGAGTGTTCACAATAGTCTCAAGTGGGGTACCTCACAAAAAAAACAAAATGTTAGTAATGGCTTATGAGAAAATAGCAAAGTTACAATTATTGATAAAAATCGAATAATGAAAGAAAATTTAAATAAAGACTAAACCAAATTCTAAAGAGAAAATAAGCATATAATAAAAGTAAACAAAACATTTTTGTATTTTTTATATTTAAGAAAAAAATAAATTAAATTCTAAATAAACTTATTTTTTGTATTTTTATATTAAAGGGAAAAGGAAATTTGATTAAAAGACATGTATTTATATTTTTAATGTGAGAAAATTAAAAGAGTGAAAACCAGAAACAAAAATAATAATGGGCTAAAAAAATTAATTAAAATGGGGTGAAAGAGGAGTAATTTGCTGGGCTTTGGAAGGAAGGCCCAAAATTATTTGATTCAGCTTTTGGGAGGGTGTGACGATTTGGCAAGGTGGTTTAGAGGAAATTTTGTTGGGTTATGTCATTAAGCCCAAGCCAAAGAAAACAACAAAGAAACCCTAAGTGAGAATCGAAACAAATTCCTCCCTTTCTTCAAGCATGGTCCGCCTCATACTCCTTTCAAATTCACTCAGTCTTCTCCCTAGTCTAAACATGTGACAGACTCAATCTCATCTCTAACTTTCCTCCTATGTTCTTACTTCAACTACAATTATTCTGCTAAAATTGATAAACAACATGAATGCAATCAAACCCGAGAGACCATGGTCATAGAGCAATTCACCAATTAATCATACAGCAACGGTTCCTAAACTTCAACCCCAATCAAAGGCATACCAAACGTGAATGACAACAAACTCAGTAAATTGTAAATCATAGCATATCAGGCAAGAAATAACAAGTCCATTACCGTCAGAGATGCGTTTTAGTTACCTCAAGATTTATGTTGTTCGTTGCGGATTACGGCTATTGTTGTTGTCGTTTCGCGGGGATTGTGGTTCGTGAAGCTATGCGCGGAGGAGATGAACGGTGCGTGTTTGAGCGGAGGGCTATGCGTGGCAGCGTCGAGGTCGGAGCTGCGAAGCTAGGAGGCACTTAACTCTGCCGGCGATTGGTGCGGCTGAGGAGTGTTTCACGATGTGCTTTTTGCGTTGGTGCCGATGGTAGATCCGATGCCCTTCTGGTTTTGTGTCCTTTGACTTTCCTGTAAACAACAAACAAAACAAGATTTGGTATAGTGTTAGAAACTGTTAGTAGTTACATATTGTGTTGAATGTTGTTGTCGATGTCGATACGCGGATACAGATTTGAATGCAGAGCGCTGATGTTGAAGGTTGACTCGGATTGTTGTAGCTAAAGGCAGTGCGATGCGATTTGCTCTTCTTCCTTCCTGCACAACAAACAAAGATAACAACACAAGTGATAAAAATTGAGTGTGTTGGCAGTGATGACGCAAAGGCAATGATTGCAGGTGACTAGGATTGAATCAAACTGTGGCCTTCGGTTTCGATCAGCTTTTGAGCGATGCTTTGCTAAGGGATTTGTCAAGTTGAATCCGTGGTGAGGGCTTGAGCTTTTATGAGTCGCGGTTGATTTAGTGATGGCTGAGATTGAAGATCCTTTGATTTGGTTTTTTCTGCAAAAACAAGAATTCGCACAAGTTTGTATTGTATTGTAAATCTTGACTCTTGCTCATCCTTTGTGTTGAATGAGAGTTTGTTTTACATGTCAATGGTGTATAAACGATGGCCTTTGGTTCGGTGAGTTAAAGAAATTTGGAAACCATGAAATTATGAAAACAAAACTTAAATCCATAATCAATAAAACCGTGAGAGAAAAAACGAGGATTTGTTGTGAGAAATTTGTGAATAATGGAAACTACATATTTTTTTCATAACAAAAGTTTTGACTAAAGATTAAAACCAATAAAAAAAAAGGCTCATTATGATGATAAAAATGTTATTATTTCGACAAAGTAGAAAACACATGATTTTGTACGTGGAACATAGAATAGCATTCAATAAGAAGAAAATTTATAAATTAAAAAATAAAATCAACCATCAGAATTCATCATATGGTTTAAAAAAAAGGTAAATTGAAAATAAAATGGGGGCCTCATATGAAAATCATCGGCCAAAAATCAAAAGATAAAGAAAAATTCTGAAAAGAGATTAAAAAAAGTTAGAAACAGTTTGTGACAGTGTTAGTAAAAGTGTGGATGATTGTTGGTAGTTGTGGTTTAGAAAGTTGTTGATCAGGAGAAGATGAGAATTGTTAGGAAATTGTTGATGAAAAGAGAGGGTGGAGAGTGCCCTATTTATAGAATGAGAATTAGGTCAAAATAATCCTAAAAAGGAAAAGATCCAACCCAAAGGCCCATGGACCTTCCTTGATGACCAAGATTAAGAACCTGGACGTATTTGTGTCCAGGTGCAAAAAAGATCAAAAAAAAAAGCCTTCTATTTGCAAGCCTTACTTCTTTACCAATTGTGCTATCTTATTTGTTTGAAATAAAAAGCCAATTGAAAGTATATGAGCATCAGCCAGCATTTTGCTATTTATTAAAATATAAATAATTTGAGAGTAAACCATTATATTTTAAAATAGACTTTAAATCGAATACTTATAAAATTCAGGATATCACTGTAAATGAACCAGGGATTTTTATAAAACCCAATTTTTAAAATAGTTTTGAATTTTTGAAAAGTGTGGGCAAATTTTGGGGTATGACAGCTGCCCCTGTTCAATCTTCTTAAACATGAAGATGTAGGCTGGCCTGTGTGCTTGTCGGAATCTGAAGGTGGAAGATGATTGAACACTAGAATACCCAGAAATTTGCGCTTGCTGGTGCGGGAAATAATGTTGAAGATGAGCTTATAGATGCAATCAGTTGGATTGATAGAAAATTGTTTGAGATGGGCTTAAAGATGCCATCAAGATGTTTTAACAACATGCTTGTCTAAAGCGAATGCTCTTCAGACTGAATCATATGCATTGAGTGTATCTGGAGGAGGAATTCATCAAAATGAAGTAATTTCTTACATAAGACTACCTGGAGAGGTTCCTGAATAGGGTAGATCAATGACTGATGTAAAGAAGATTAGGCTTTAAACAAAGCTCGGGAAGAACTGTCTTGTAGAAGATTAACTGAGAAGCTCCTTGAAAGGGCAAGAGATGTTTTAGAAAAGATCGGATAAATATGTTAAAGAAGATTACCTAAAAAGGTGGAGATATGTCTTAGAGAAAACTACCTAGAAAGGCTCCTAGAAAGGATATGAAATGTCTTAAACAAGACTACCTAGAAAGGATATGTAACGTCTTAAACAAGACTACCCGGAAAGGCTCCTAGAAATATGATACGTCTTTAAACAAGACTACCTAGAAAGGTTCCTAGAAAGGATATGATAT
Organism: Vicia villosa; assembly: GCF_029867415.1. NCBI lineage: Eukaryota > Viridiplantae > Streptophyta > Magnoliopsida > Fabales > Fabaceae > Vicia > Vicia villosa. The sequence goes on along the minus strand of NW_026705950.1, from coordinate 324,415 downwards.
CTCTTATACAAGACTACCTAGAAAGGCTCCTAGAAAGGATATGATATGTCTTAGAAAATACTACCTAGAAAGGCTCATAGAAAGGATATGAAACGTCTTAGAAAAGACTACCTAGAAAGGATATGATATGTCTTAGAAAAGACTACCTAGAAAGGCTCCTAGAAAGGATATGAAACGTCTTAGAAAAGACTACCTAGAAAGACTCCTAGAAAGGATATGAAACGTCTTAAACAAGACTACCTAGAAAGGTTCCTAGAAAGGATATGAAATGTCTTAAACAAGAATACCTAGAAAGGTTCCTAGAAAGCATATGAAACGTCTTAAACAAGAATACCTAGAAAGGTTCCTAGAAAGGATATGAAATGTCTTAAACAAGACTACCTAGAAAGGCTCCTAGAAAGGATATGAAATGTCTTAAACAAGACTACCTAGAAAGGCTCCTAGAAAGGATATGAAATGTCTTAAACAAGACTACCTAGAAAGGCTCCTAGAAAGGATATGAAATGTCATAAACAAGACTACCTAGAAAGGCTCCTAGAAAGGATATGAAACGTCTTAAACAAGACTACCTAGAAAGGTTCCTAGAAAGGATAAGAATTTCTTTGATTGTTTCTGAATTATCTTTGAAGAATAACCCATAGTTAAGCACCAAGATTGTATATGTGTCTGGAATGAGTGTCAAAATTAAATCGTCGATAAGATCATCTTTGCACCATATTAGGATGATAGTGTTATTTTGATTAGGAAATGACCTGAAAAGGCAAAAATTAATTTTATGTACTGTCATGATGCATGTATTGTGTAATGAGGTTCTCGAAATAAACGAGAATGATGTATGTTATGTATGTAATGTGAATGAGGTTCTCGAAATAAACGAGAATGTTTTATGTTATGTATGTATTGTGAATGATGCATGGATGGACGATATAGTCGAAGCATATTGGTAACTTTGTATAGCAATTGCTGGTTGAGAAAATAAATCTCTGTATGCTGATGGAGATGATGACATGGTGATTGTGTTGAGAATTCATGACTTCCGTTTGAGGATACCCAGTTGGGGATTTTTATTACCGCTTGGGGATGAAAGTAGCTTGAGTGATTTGATCCTGCTGTGCCCTGACTAGGGATAAGAGAGATGGATAACTGACCAAGTTTCCACCGTGAGTGCCAACTTTACTAGGAACAGTGAGTTTGAATAAACCTTGTTGGAGAAGAATATTGTATCGGAGAACCGATAGCGTCGGAGATACAAAATTCGTTGGGGAACCACGTCTTTGTTGGGAAGAGATTATTTAAAGATAACTTCGTGAGGATTGCTATGTGGGGATATATTGTGAACACTGCTCTGTGGGGAAGATTCCCGGAGATTTCAATTTTTCATTGCCCCATGTCCTTGAGTACTTGCTGTTGGAAAACAATTACATGCCCCTGGATTCAGTAACTTGGTATGCTTGATTGCTTGAGATTATTGGAATTGGAACTTCGAAGGGGAGACTGATACTGATACCACCTGATACTAGTAGCTAGACAGCTCTTGCTAAGATGGGTGACTAATGCAACATGCCCCCAGTGGTGGCCTAGCCTTTCTGACTGTTTAGTTCCTTTGAGAGATTCTCTGAATCTTGACTTGATTGCCCCAGATATCTGAACGCTTACTCGATGGAGTATTTCGACCGCTTTTTTGCCCCTGAGGGTGATCATAATTTGAGATGTTCATTCTCGAACTCAACGGAGTTATGAAGACAACTTGTCCCTTGAGAGGATTGAACTTTTCATCTGCAGCTCGTGATGGAAGCTTTCCTGGTGTCAAGTACTTGTTCATATGCAAAGAATGTTTAGTATGAGAAATATAATTCTAATGCAAAGTTCATGTTTGTCTTGAAGTTTAAAGAAGAAAATTTTGAAAGGATGTCGAAACATCGATTTTTTGTGAAAGGTGGTGTGATACCAACTCAAACGTTTTTAGCAAAACTCCTAGGAGTCGGTTTACCGTATTCTCGTTACAATATGCTTTCAAATTAACCCTGCTTCAATTAGGACTTTTGAGGGTTGTAACGTGGCCAGGTTCACGGGTTTAGAAAAAAGATTTAAGGCTCAAAGTTATTTGGTGCCCAACCCCTTCGTGATGTTCTCCAACCTAAGTTCAGTTAACTCGATGCGAGCATTCGACCTTCAAGAGGAGTTTGAGACGATTAAGGAATCGATGAGGTGTTTGGACATGGAAATCACTTACCTTCTATTCTTGGTGTTTGATCACACCATCTTGAATTTATAGTCACGCGACTTTGCCCTTTTGTTGAGGATCTTTTTTTTGTTTCCCTAACTTTTTCCTGGTCAAATTCTTTTGAATTCCGGGTTTGAAGTCCAGCGGGATGCCCTAATTTTTGCCTAAGTCACTTGTTTTCAAGTTGTGGACTTAGCGGGCTTTTTTTTCTTTCTTTTTTTGACTCATTCTTTTTTTTTTCTTTTTTTTTGAACAAGTCGTATGATCCTGAGACATCTTTGATTTACTGGAAAGATTGTGATTGCCTCATTTCTTGGTTAACGAGGGATAACCATTATGGTATCGTCAAATTTTGACCTTCTATTGCGAGGGATAACCATTTCGTTTTTTACTGTCCTCAATCTTTTGAAAGATAACCATTGTTGTATCCTTAGATGCAAGCTCCTGATGAATTTTGAACACTCAATCACGTTAACTGAACACTACCATGCCCCTAGGTTAAATAAGAGGGTTTTTCATATAGAAAAGAAAACTCCTACTTCAAGGCTCAAAGGGGTTAACAAGGGATTAACTTCCTTATATCTCCAGTGTTTGGGAATTTGAAACAATGCCTGTACATCATCAACAAGGTTCTACTCGAAAGCACACCATTTGAGATTATGAGTATTATGTGTTCGTCATTCTCCCTTCGGAGTTATCATGCTTTATCACCGAGAGTTTGGTACCACAAGCAAAGAAAAACATGTTGGAGCGAGAGCGAATGAATTTTTTCAAGGCAAACATATTCAATGCATCATTATTATAGTTCAAAAACAAACAAGTATGACATATAAGGAGTATTGAAGCAAAACAAGAAAGATTACGCATGAACATGCATGATGATATAGAGATTGTCAAAGTTGAGGAGATTTTCTCCGTATGGACTTATTGCTTCAGAAAGTCCATTGAGTCGAAGGAGAACTTCAAATCTGGCTTGCAGGTGTGAATATGATAACCTTTGTGTCTATTAGGTCTTGAATCTGAATGGATGACAATCATCAATCGAATGGTTAAGTTCCCCAAAGCGGGAGATAAACCAAGTGTTAATATCTGAAACTGCAGATTACTCTAGATTACTTCTAGGAAGAAGATTCTGACGAAGTCACATAAGAGTTGCAAGAGTCCAGCTCCAGGGAGAATAAAATAGTAAGGAGATGGGAAGCTTGTCCGTTGGTAGCAGCTTCGTCTGAAGAATTTTGACTTTCATCTTTGAACGTCCTTCTATAAGAATCAAGTTCACCATATCCAGTGGGTCATAGCCTCTGATTCAGGGTACAATACTTTTGAGTTTGGAGGCGTCCGGCTAGAGGAAAATAAATCCTCTTGCCCCCTGATAAGAACTGTGCCTTTGAGTTTGAAGACATCTGTCTAGAGGAAAATAAATCCTCTTGCCCCTTGATAGGAACTGTGCCTTTGAGTTTGAAGGCATCTGGCTAGAGGAAAATGAATCCTCTTGCCTCTTGATAGAAATTTAGGCTCTTGATAATCCTTCCATGATAGTACCTAGAAATTATGCGCCACAAATCCCTAAGGTCCTTGAAAAAGGTTAGTCAACATGTTATGTGAAAGCATAAGGTGGTATGGGCAAGTAAGTCCTACAAACGAAACCTGCAAGGAGATCAAGTGGTTAGATAACAAACAAGTCACGCAAGAGTCCTTAGGTTTACGACTTGCATGGAGTATGACCAGGTGATTACTCTTCCGCGAAGGTACTTCTATGGATAAAGAGATTTCAGCAACAGGGTTCTACCAGTTACTCAGAATTGTTAGCCCCTCTAAAGCACCCTCGAACATGGTACATGCATACCACGCAATGATACTTTAAGAAGAAACCTATCTGAGTTGTAGTATCAGGTCGCGACCATAACTTGACATGCATCAAGAATAGCCCTCCCACTACGTTCCTAAAAAGTCAAGATGGGTTAAAGGTGACTAAAGGTCCTTGAGCTCTGACGCACCCAAAGGTACATACGTAAACCTCTCTCATGCAAAAGAGGTACATAATAACCAGTGGAGGCCTAACTCAAGCGCGGACTCTCATATTGACCAATCCCAAGCATGCACAAGGGAGGTCTCCATGACTATGCCGCTCATATCTTAAGGTGCACTTAAATCCGGGTATAGGATTCATCTTCCAAAAAACCCAAGAAACCTTGAAAAGTAAAGCAATCAAAACAAACAAATTGGTGATCTAAGCCCTAAGGTAAACCCCTCTTTAAAGACTCCCCAGCAGAGTCGCAGGTTCTGTAACTCGGTGAACTGACTTTTATTTTTATAAGCAACCAATGTTGCGGTGAGCAAGAGTCGCCACCGACTTTTGTTTTGTCCAACATCTTGGAAGGGTAAAAAGAACAGAAAAAGACCCTTTCTTAAGAAAACGGGCTCGGGGGGTAGATTATGAAAAGGGAAGGTGTAAGCACCCTTTTCATCCGTGTCGCTACCGCGAAAAATGGAATCAGAGTCGCCACCAATATATTTATCCCATAAGGGAAAGGGATATCAGAAAACCTAGCAAAGGAAGGAACAAGGTCTTGCGACCAGAGAATCTAGGTACGGGAGTCGGTTACGCAAGGGGAAGATACTAGCACCCCTCGCGCCCATCGTACTCGATGGTATCCACCTATGTTTGTTTCTATCTAAAGGGTGTGTACTATGTCTATCAAGTGGTATACTTGGCCTCAGATATAAATTTGGCCTCTAGGAGGTCTTTTACAGCTAGTTCGGCCGCAGCCGTTTTCTCTGGTGATTGTTTTTTTCTTCACTGAGCGACGGCCTTGCAAGCGGGGTCGATAGTCAGGTGATGGCAAGCTACTTCTGGATCGAGCCGGGCATCTCGGCGGCGCTCCAGGCAAATAGGTCGGCATTTTCGCGGAGGCAAGCTTTGAGTTGTCTTTTGGCCAGGTCCGGCAGGTCCGCTCGGATCTTGACTCCCCTGGTCGGATCTTCTCCGAGGGCCACGAGTTCAAAGTCTCCGTCTGGAATTGGCCGGAGGATCCCTTCTGATGTGCCTGTGTTTATGCTCTGCTCGGATTCTTCCTGAAAACGACTGTCGAGGTCGACAGTGTCGATGCGGGGCATTGATTTGTTGCTCTCGGAGACTGCGCTGGTCGCTGTTTTGTCTTGGGCCGGTGTCTTTATCGTGCTCAGGCCTTTGGCGGAGGCTTCGAAGCATCTCCTAGTCGCTTCAATATCGCCGTTGAGCGTTGCGACTTGTCCTTTGGTCATATAGTATTTAAGCTTGAGGTGCACGGTTGAGGGGAGCGCGATTAATTCGGCTAGGGTTGGGCGTCCAAGGATGCACTGGTATATCGATGGGAATTCAATGACCAGGAACTGGACTTTAATGGCCCTCGTGGTTTCCGCTGATCCGATTGAAACTATGAGCTCCACGAACCCCCATGGCTTAGTCATCGTGCCGTTGAAGCCTTGCAGGTCTGATCCTACGTATGGGGTGAGGAGGTTGTCATTAAGTTGCAGTGTTTTGAACAGTTAGGAGTACATGATGTCCACTGAACTTCCTTGGTCGACCAATATGCGCCGCACATAAAAGTTGGCCATCCGAGCCCGGATAAGAAGGGGAATGGTTGCGTTGGGTGCTCCTCCGGGAAACTATTCTTTGTAGAAGGATATGGAGGATGGGGTGCCTTTGGCGTGGTTGAGAGTAGAGGATTTGTTTGCACTAGCTGAGATCAGCTCGTCGAATTTGCGTTTTACGGATCCGACGGTGAGCTTGCTGAATCCCCCGCTGGATATGACCATGGCGGACGGGAACATTTCCCAAGAGCTGTGAGGGGACGGGGTGGTTGCCGACTTGGCCCAATCAGGGAGGTAAAAATCTTCGGGCCTAATGACGCTCATGGCCACTTGCATGGCGGGCGTGTCCTCCGTCGGCTTTTCCTCGGTGATCGATTTAGCTTCTTTGGCAGCCTCTTGCTTCTTCGCATATTGTTTTAGGTGTCCCTCCCGTATTAAGATCTCTATTGCGTCCTTCAGGTGGATGCAGTCTTCAGTGTTGTGCCCGTGACTTTTGTGGAATCGGCAAAACTTTGATTTATCCACGTTTGGCCGTGCTGGCATGGTCTTTGGGAAACGGACCTTGCCCATCTGAAATTCGGTGTTCGCGCATTATTTAAGATGCGTTCCCTTGAAGCGTTCAACGGGGTGTATTTTTGGAATTTGCCCGCCGGGGTTTTGTAATCCTTGGGGTCCCGGCCTTTGTCGTCCTTCTTTTTGTCCGTTCCCCGGCGGGAATCATCTTGGCGGCCATTTTTACTGCTCTCTTCTTGCCTGGAGTTACGGACAGCGTGGGCGGCTTCTTTCTCCTCATACTGTATGTACGCCTGGGCTTTAAGGAAGAATTCGTCCAGAGTAGCGGGTGTTTCAATCCCGACGGCCTTGGCGAAGTCTGAGCGTGGTCGGAGACCTCGCTCGAGTAGGAATTTCTTCATATGGGCTGTCGTGGACACTTGCACGGCTTCTTTGTTGAATCTTTCAATATAAGCCCGCAGAGACTCATCTTTTCCTTGGATGATGGCTTCCAACGAGGCTTCAGATTTGGGGTGTCTCCGGGAGGCTGTGAAGTGCCTAGAGAAAAGTTTTCCGAGCACCTTCCAGGAAGTGATGGATTCGTCGGGTAAACTTTTATACCAAGTCATGGCTCCTTTGTGCAGGGTGGTAGGGAACAAACGACATTTGATGGCCCCGGGAACCCCTCTGTAATCAAGAAAGGCGTCGATATTCTCTATATGTTCGTCTGGATCTGAGGTCCCATCGTATGTGCCCAAAGGAGGGGGCTTCTCGAGACCGGTCGGCAATGGAGCCTCTAAGATTGTGTGGGATAAAGGACCATGGCGCTCCTCTTCCTCGTCGCTAGTGGACGGAGAGAAAGATTGGCTGTGGCTACGCCTGCGTCGCCTCCGGTTGTCGTCGTGCCTTGTCGGGGGCGATCTAGACTTCCTTTTTGGCCGAGGGGATACTGATCGGCGTCGAGAGTGACGGTCGCCTGACCCTTTCTTGGAGGAAGGACCCGCATTCTCCCTGGGGGAGGGGGAACGAGGGCGTTTCTTGGTTACTACGTCGCGCCGAGAACGAGGTTTGTGACCGGGGGGAGTTTTTGAACGGTGCTTCTGCTCAAGGGTCCCGATCCTATCGTTTTGCTGCTCAATGAGCGCGTTGGTCTGAGGCAGAGCGGCCAGAACGGCGGTCATGGTCTGGTCCGGGGGAGTCAGACCCTTGGAGGAAAAAGGGTTGCCCAGAATTTCTTCGTGGTCATCTCTGCCGCCTGTGTCTTCGAGACGTTGGAATTTCTCGTCTTGGAGATCTCTTGGGGAGGGAGATGCTGAGGCACCGTCGCGAGGTACGGTGCTCCTAGGTGGAGGTATAACGACGGAGATGTCGTTTTTGATGAGTTTTGAAGCGTCTAATGAAGATGAATCTTCCTTATTGCCGGCCATGAGTAATGATTTGATTAAAGCTTTGGTCCCTGAGTTCCTGCAGGAGGCAAGAATGGATCAACAAGGTGCAAGAAAAAGGAACGGTGTAACGCCCGGAAAAATAATTATTGGCTTAATTTAGACATTTGTGATGTTTATTGAAATTTTCGCGTTTTGGGACGATTTAGTCAGTATTAGTTCGGGATAGCGGATCGACATTTAATTGGAAATTCTAATATTTTTAGTATTAGAAATATTAATGAGCTAATATCTGACGTTTTGGGAATTTTCCGAGTAATTGAGATTAGTCCGGAAATATGAGGCATTGAGTAATAAGTCGGTATATTAAAATAATCAGATTTTATTTTAATGGAGTAAAAGTGGAAGTATTATTTTTACATTGAGTGTAGAAATAATATTGGGCTTTGTTGTGGTATATTTAAGTATTAAGGAGTGTATTTTATTAGGCCCATTATGAAATAGTGATTAAGTGGTGGTATCACTTTTATAGTTTTAGTATAGAAAGAGGAAAGAGTAAACCGAGGAAAAAGAAGAAGAAGAAAAAGAAAGGAGAAAAGGGGGCTAGGGTTATGAAGAGGAGAAGAAGGAGACCTAAAGTGTTGCTCTAAAGTGTTATTTTTATCAAATTTTTCATTGAAACTTCTTAGAGCTGCACTCAATCCAAGGTAAGGGGGGTTCTTACTACCTAAATGAGAATATGATGGATTTTATGTGGGTTTAGGGTATAGATTAGTTATTGTTTGGTGTTAATTTTATTTGTTGTTGTTGTTTCATTTTGTTGCTATTCTGTGCGTGAACCTTAATGACCAGCATTATTGTGTCTTATTTTCTTTACTGTGTATATAGAATATATATTATAATGATTTAAATGATGCAAATTGAAAATGAAAACCCCACCTAAGCCACTTACTATTTCATTTTATGCTGTTGGAATGTGCTGCTGCGGTTCTGTTTTCATTTTGTTCATATTTTGTTCTGTAATTTCTCTATTCATGCTTTATATTGTAACTTAATAATATATATAATGGTATGTTACATGTGGAGAAGAACCATAAATATGAAATGATATATGATGAAAACAGTAAAATACCAGAAGTTGGTAATGAAATAGAAAATGATTAAACTGGAAACAGTAGTATGTTAGAGTAGGAAATAAAACAGTCTCGTTTGATCGAAATAGCCGAATTAAACGGTATAATTAGTTGTTCAGAATTTGATGAAAATTTACGTGGTAGCTAAGTTTAATTAGTAGATTAACGTGGTGGTGTTATTTTGTTGAAATTGCAATATTTTACGAATCGACCGAAATTGTGTTTGATTTAAATATCCTTTATAAATAAATGTTGGTTTTGTGATGGAAATTGACACAAATTTTAGGAATAAAATATAATGAAATTGGAATTAATATAGTGTGACATTAATCGGTTGATTAAATTAAATAGTAGAATTACTTTCAATAATTCTAATTAATTGGAATATACTTAGACTTGGATAAATTATTCGGTTTATCGGTAAATTACGGTATCTTGAGAATTTGACCGTAATCGTGATTTGGTTGAATATTTATGTTGAGAATAATATATTGCTATGCCAATGACGTTGTCTTGATAAATAATATTATGTCTAATTGAATTAGTTGATAAATTGCAAGCTGATTCCGTTTACTTGATAAATTAGCATGTTGAGATTATCTTACGAATTGATCGAAAATTGTGGTTTTGATTTGGATGACTTTGTTAATATGTGAAATCGAGTAATTGTGTCGATGTGCCGAAACATGATGATAATTGTAATAATCTTGGTGACATGCGAATTGTATGTTTGTGACGATTTTGTTTATAAACGAAATTGTATGTTTGTTGTGATATGCCGAAGCATGAGGATATATATGTAATGACTTGTTTATATGCGAAGTTATATAATTGCGATGATGTGTCGAAACATGACGATGTTTTGTGATGATTTGTAATACATGATGTTGTATATATTTGTGATGATGATTTTGTGACTAAGTGAAGATGAAATATTATGGTGACGTGAATTACCTCGTATAGATGGTAATTGATTGTGATATAGGCTTATGCCTCGTGACGATATGTGATTGTGATGAGTATGTTGTATTATCTTGTTTGTCGAGTCACATTTCATATGCATACTCTATGACGGCCTGGATTGGCAAACTAGTGATGAAGGCTTATGCCTTGTGCCTCTGAATTGGGCAATTGGTGACGGGAGCTGAAGCTCCGATTGGTACCACATGCATATACACAGTTGAGTCACATTTGAGTCGTTGTCAGTTGTTATTGGCTGAAGTTATCGTTTATGCATTGTGATGCTGATATGTTGAGTTGTTGAAGATGCCTATGTGTTGACTTGTTGATGATGCTTATATGATGACTTGCTGAATATGTTTATATGTTGATATCATGACTATTCATTTATGATGTTCTTTGTGCTGTTTATGTTGATGTTGTGTGAGGCAGTGATTCATTTAAATTCTTTACCTAATATATGATTTATCATGATCATATTTATATAGTTTGATATCTCACCCTTGCTGCTGATGTTTCCCCTACCATGGGAAATGGGCAGGTCATCAAGTATAGCTTTGGGAATTTGTCGCTTCATCGAGTCATGTTGGTGTGTCGCTCTGATACGTAGCACTCGGGGGGATATTCATATTGTCGTTTCTATGTGGTTATGATTTAGTTGTTGTCATTATAATCGTTGAACCCAAGTTGAATACTATGAATTACTTTTTATACTTCCAAGTTGTTTTAGTTGAATAAAGCTGATAGTTGACAGTTAATTCGAATGTTATGTATCATTGTGAATGAAACACAAGTTGAAGTTTTAAGTCGATATGTGATACTCCAATGTGTTGTTTGAAATTTTTAAATACTCTGATATTTTCCGCATTATAATTTTCGGGTAGAATTTGGGGTGTTACAAACGGGGGAGCTAGATTTTCCCACAGACGGCGCCACTGATCTTATCGAGCGGATCAGATAGCCAGCAACACTGAAGGCTTGAAGTTCGGGATGATTGATGGGAAAAAATGGGTTGTACCTGCAAGACACTCCGATGCCAGAGTAAGTATGTATTCCACAAGGTACAACAAAGTGAGAAAATTTGGGGGTGGAAAAGATTACCTTGCCTTCTGTGTGGAGAGGGCTATTTATAGGATGTTCTTATGCGGATTAGACTCCTCCTTCTGGGGAGGATATTTAGGTGACACGCGAACTGGTTGTTTACTGGGCACGAGGGTCCCTCGTGGTGGGCTGTCTTATGAGTTTGCCCGGAGTGATCGGGCGGAACTTGTCACGCGTGGTCTAAAGTGTCTTGGGCCGAAGGCTGGATTGGCCCAATTATCTTGATTGGATCGGTCCAGAACACATTTAATATTCAAATTTTAACTGTCTGATGACTTCTTGAGCACTATTTTTCTCTTGGACAATTCAATGATGTAGTTCTTCCACTAGTCTCCTTTATCTCACCTGTATATATTAAATATGTAGCATCATTCATGAAAAGAAACTAAGTTAGAGTTAGTAAGAGATACTCAGTTCTTAACAATAAAAGTTAAATCCACATACCGCTAACTCTTTTATGACGTCTAGGAGAAACTAATGGTAACTTATGTGTAGCCTTCTTCTTATTAAGTCTTTCATTCAAAATCTCAACTGATTCATCATCAACACTTCCTTCCTTATACTTAAACACTACCAAACAACCATATTGTAAAGAGTAGTTTTTAGTAAAAGTATTCCAACCCTTTTGAAACCAAATCTCACCATTGATATTTTTCCAAAACACTTTCCATTTAGTGCCATCAGGAGGCTTCATCATCACTGGATTTGGTAGACCAGCTCCGTGATCCTTGTAAACTTATTCAGTATTTTCTGTAAAAAGTAATAACATTATTAATAGATTAAAAAAAGAGGTAAAACAGATAGAATAACATAACATAGGAGACAGTAGTAGCAAGTTAAAAGGAATGGTTACAATAGTTTTAAGATTGGTTTGAAGAATAATCTCGAAGAAAGAGATGGGAAGGGTGGAATTTGCTCTAGCCATGGATGATGGAGTTTGATGAGATAATGTGCGCGTGCTGCTCTTCTTCTAATATTCTATAGCAAAATGTTGACTCATCCTTAAAATGTTGACTCATCCTCAAAATGTTTGTAATGTTGTTGCTTTATAATAAATCGACGCGTTGTTCGTTTGTTTTATGTATCAGACAAGATTTCGGAAGTACATATCCGAATTCTTCCAAGGGGGTGAATTCAGAGATGCAACTCCGAATTCACCTTTTTTTTTGGAAATTAATTTTATTTCGGATGTACATCTCCGAAATCACCTTTTTCGGAAGTGCATATCCGAGACCACCTTTTTTTTCTTCATAAAATGGTAGTTTCGGAGATGCATTTCCGAAATATAGGGGCATTCTGGGAATTTTGCCGCGAGTGACCAAGAAGGTTAGGGGTGACAAAAATTAGTTAACCATTAGGCTATTGTTCAAAAATTTATAATGCAACTTGAGACTCGAAAAAAGGACGGAGCAACTGAGAACAAAAGTTTCATACATAAAGAAACTTTTATCAACGCTTCCATACAGGGATTCCAACAAGTCAGATCGGGTGGGATACGAGTTTCGTACTATCCAAATTCGCATTCGAAATCGACACCCGAATTCGAATCCAAAAGTTGTTCGTGTGACAAAATAACACTCACGCCCATACTCGTTTTGTTCGGGTTTTTCACCCAAATCCGCAGCCAAATATATAAAATACATTTTTTCTACCATTTTCCTACAGGTTCCACAATATATATATATATATATATATATATATATATATATATATATATATATATATATATATATATATATATATATATATAAAAGCGGGTGTGATTTCGAGTTTCGGATAAAAAAATTAAAATTATAAAAACTCCAAAATGTTACACTTTTTTTTTTAAATAAAATTGTAAGTGACCACCACTGAGGAAATCCTCCCACTCAATTAAATTATCTTTTTTTTCATAAATTGTTTTCATGTGAAATTACCTATTTACTTGCGAAATTTTCTACAAAATTATAAATTTTTCCATGAAAAATTTTACTTGTAGATTTTACAAATTTTCGCAGGTTACCTCTCGATTTTTCTGTTGATTTTGACACTTACTAAAATAAGATCCTACAACAATTTTATTCAAGAAATTATACATAAAAAATCAAGACAATTTCTTTATAGACGTCTTGGGAGTGGTTCCAGGCCCCTCCCGATCGTAGCTGCGGGGATCGAACCGTGGTCCTCCCTACCAAATTCAGGACCAATCACCACTAAACCAACTAACGATTGATTATTATTTTTTATGATACATAAAAAAATCATTTCATAAACTAATTTTCAAAAATAATTTTATAGTTAAAAAAATTCATTTTATAAACAAAAATTTCAAAACAATTTTAAAGTTAAAAATTATTTTTTATATAAATGATTTTTTATCATAATTAGTTATTAAAATAATTTTTATATTTTTATATTTGTGATTTTTATTTATTATTTTGAAAAACTATGTAATTCGAAATTTATATTAAAATATGAATAAAGTAGTAAATAATTTTATTTTTACTTGATCTCTTTTATTTTAAATTTGTATTGAATGATTAATAATGTATTTATTTTTTATATAATCATTATTGTTGTGTTTTAGTTATAATTTTAGTAATTATTAATATAAAATTTATCAAAAATTAATAAAAAATTTTATGAGTTTTATTTTGTAATTTATAATTGTAATTAGAATAGAAATATGAGCAGTATAATTATCATTATTATTATTCATAACTTATAAATTATATTAATTTTAAGATATCTGAATTATTTAATATTCTAAATTTTTTAATTTTTTGGAATTTTTTCGGATATGAATATCCGAAAAAATCTCTAACAATTTTTTGAGGTTTTTTCGGATATGCATAACCGAGTTAACCAATATCTCAATTTTTTTGGGTGTTTTCGGAGATGCATATCCGTAAAGTATTTTAGGGTTTTCAACAGAGATTTTCACCCATGAAAGTCTATAAAAAAATTGTCAAAATCAACACGAACATCTAATATGAAAATTTGTTAAATGCGTAGAAGCCCTACTAGGCAAGCCCCATCTATCATTTTGTGGTTTGCCCATCATATTTTTGTAAAAAATAAAGTGTGGAAATTATGGAATTATGTTTCCAAGTATGGTATTTATGGAATTAAATGTGAAAAGTGTGGCATAAGGGTCAAATATACTCCATACACAATCGATATGTTTTGTAAAAACCCGACAACATTTTGATATTAAAGCTTGATGAAAACGTATGAAGTTCTATCATATAAAATTTCACAACATGCCAATTTGGAAGGCAACAATTTTGTTTTTTCAAGTCTTAGCCTTCCTCCTTTCAAGTTTCAACACAATTGTCCTGAACAGAGAGGACATTTTCCTAGCCATCTTTCTTCCATAGAAGAATTTGAAATGGAAGGTTGTGCTCATTTGTTGGAAACACCTCCTACATTGCATTGGCGAACATCAATTAAAAATCTACATATTATCATATGCTTCCAGGAAGTAATTCTCCTTGTCTTTGGTGCATCGTGTAACGATCTATTTATGTAGTGGAATCTTTACATGTTGTTTGAGTAACATATGACAATAGGCCATAATGTCCATTTCATCTACGTGCTCACTGTATGACGAATGTGGGGCATGTTATGTAATGATTCTTCTTGTAACAATGTTTGAGAGGAGCAAAATGGTTGTAATTGTCACAGGTTTAGCCTTACTTAGTTACTCAGTATGTATTTTCTTATCATCAGCATCTTTGTATATTCTTCATAATCTACATAAGCAAGATTAGAATGTAGTAGGCGCTGTAATATTCTGAATCCATATGGTCCAAAATATTTCTGTTGAAAACTTCTGCTCTAACCTTGGTAGAAATAGTACGCAAGCATTAATTGTTAATTTTTCAATTATACCAGCAAACTAATATTATACACATTACACTTTATTCTCTAATAACTATTACTTGAAATTTGAATTTATAATAGTAGAAAACACACTAGTAACTAATAATGCAATTTATTCAAAGATGCCAAATGCTTTTTTAAAGATAACAACTTTTCTTTACATATATTGGGATATGGGTCCATAAACCATTAGTGAACTTTGCTTTCAAACGAAAAAGTATCATTACAGCCAAACCATTCATTCATATGATATTGAGTCTTTGCTCCTTACTTGCAATTACTGCTATACCTCAATTTCCATACCTCTTTATCTCTTTCAAAGTTCACCTATTAGATACAATTTCCTTACTTGAAACAAGATGGCTGCAGCTGCAACTATGATAGGAGGTGCTTTTCTCTCTGCAACTGTTCAAACCTTACTTGAGAAACTTGCCTCAACTGAGTTTCTTGATTACATCAGAAACACCAAGCTGGATGTCCCCCTCTTGAGAAAGTTACGAACAACCCTGCTCACTCTTCAGGCTGTGCTGGATGATGCAGAAGAGAGGCAGATCAACAATCTTGCTGTGAAAAAATGGCTAGATGACTTGAAAGATGTTGTCTTAGATGCTGAGGATTTGGTCAATGAAATAAGTTACGACTCCCTTCGGTGCAAGATGGAGAATAGACAAGCTGGAAGCAGAACTAATCAGGTGTTGAGTTTTCTTTCATCTCCATTCAAAAACTTCTATCGAGATATCAATTCCCAATTGAAGATCATGTGTGAAACACTTGAACCTTTTGCACAACATAAAGATACCCTTGGATTGCAAACAAAAAGTGCTAGAGTTTCTCGAAGACCACCTTCAAGTTCAGGGGTTAATGAATCTGTCATGGTCGGTAGGAATGATGATAAAGATACAATCATCAATATGCTTTAATCAGACAGTGGCATCAGCAAAAATAATAACTTAGGTGTTGTTGCAATTTTGGGTATGGGAGGTGTTGGAAAAACAACTCTTGCACAACTGGTCTACAATAATGAAAAAGTTGAACAACATTTTGATTTCAAAGTCTGGGTTTGTGTATCAGAGGACTTCGATGTTGTAAGAGTAACCAAATCTCTCCTTGAATCTGTTGTTAGAAATACAACTTCTGCTTCTTCTAAGGTATGGGAAAGCGATAATCTTGATATTCTTCGAGTTGAATTAAATAAAAACTTGAGGAAGAAAAGATTTTTGTTTGTGCTGGATGATTTGTGGAATGATAGTTACAATGACTGGGATGAGCTAGTAAGTCCCTTTGTTGATGGAAAACCTGGAAGTTCGGTGATTATAACAACGCATCAACAAAAAGTTGCAGAGATGGCGAAGACATTTCCTATTTATAAATTAGACCCTCTGTCACATGAAGATTGTTGGTCTATACTCTCAAAACATGCACTGGGAAGTGAAGAATATCATGCTAGTAAAAACACAGCCCTTGAAGAGATTGGTAGGAAGATTGCAAGAAAGTGTGGTGGATTGCCAATAGCTGCTAAGACACTCGGAGGACTTCTACGTTCAAGGGTAGACACAACGGAGTGGACTGAGATTTTGAACAGTAATGTATGGAACTTACCAAATGATAATATTATGCCTGCTTTGCATTTGAGTTACCAATATCTTCCCTCTCATTTGAAAAGATGTTTTGCATATTGTTCAATTTTTCCAAAAGATTATGCACTTGATAGGATGCAATTGGTGTTGTTGTGGATGGCAGAGGGCTTCCTTGATTATTCTCATGGGGGAAAATTGGCGGAGGAGGTAGGTGATGACTGCTTTGCAGAATTGTTGTCTAGATCCTTAATTCAACAATCAAATGATGGTGCTCGTGGAAATTTTTATGTTATGCATGACCTTATCAACGATTTGGCTACAACCATCTCTGGAAAAAATTGTTCTCGGTCTGAATGTGGTGACATCTCGGAAAAGGTTCGTCATTTGTCATATAATCAAGAAGATTATGATATTTTCATGAAGTTTAAGCATTTCTACAACTTTAAATACTTGCGAAGCTTCCTTCCCTTTTATTATGGTAAGTGGCCTAATTATTTATCCATTAAGGTGGTTGATGATTTGCTACCAACATTCAAAAGGTTGCGCATGTTATCCCTATCATAATATGGAAACATCACCAAGCTACGAGATTCAATTGGTAATTTGGTGCAGTTGCGATATCTAGATCTCTCCAACACAAGTATCAAAACCTTGCCAGATACAGTATGTAGCCTTTACAAGTTGCAAACTTTGAATTTATTAGGTTGCAAGAGTCTCACTGAATTGCCAGTGTATATGGGACATTTAATCAACTTACGTCACCTTGATATAAGTGAGACTGACCTAAAAGAGTTGCTTATGGAAATTGGTGGATTAGAAAACCTCCAAACTTTGACTGTTTTTTTAGTGGGTAAGCGACATAAAGGGTTAAGTATCAAAGAGCTAAGGAAATACCCAAACCTACAAGAAAAATTTATCATAAAAAATCTATACAATGTCGTTGATGCAAAAGAGACAGAAGATGCCAACCTGAAAAGCAAAGAAAAAATTGAGAAGTTAGAGCTGATATGGGGGAAAATAAATGAAGACTCGCTAAAGGTAAAAGCTGTGCTTGAAATGTTGCAACCACCAATAAAGCTGAAGAGCCTAAAAATTGAGTTGTATGGTGGGACAAGTTTTCCAAATTGGTTGGGAAATTCTTCGTTTTCTAATATGGTGTCCGTTGGCATTCATAATTGTAAATATTGCACGACACTTCCACCGCTAGGCCAACTACCTTCTCTCAAGAAGCTTAGTATATCAAATTTGTTGTTATTGGAGACAATTGGCTCAGAGTTCTATTGTGTTGTGGAAGGAGAATGTTCCAATCCTACCTTCCAACCATTTCCTTCCCTTGAGCATATGAAATTTCGCAGCATGCCAAATTGGAAGGATTGGATTTCCTTTGAAGGCGTAAATTATTCATTTCCCCGACTTCGAACTATAGAGTTACATAATTATCCTGAACTAATGGGAGATGTTCTCGGCCACCTTTCTTGCATGGAAGAAATTAAAATAGGAGGTTGTTATAAGCTATTGGAAACACCCCATATTTTGAATTGGCTATCGACAATCAAAATAGTGACAATTGAAGAAGATTTTAATCATGAAGTTTTTTCCACCGACTCTCCCTTGCAACATGCAGTTGCTGTTGAAAGTTACCCAATGTTTATTTCTAAAACAATCACAAGTAGTATTTGTCTTACTCACTTGGAACTCAAGCATATTCAACCTCTCACTGCATTTCCCACAAATGGTCTACCCACTTCATTGCAATCACTTTGTATTAGTGAGTGTAGGAATTTATCCTTTATGTCTTTGGAAACATTTCAAAATTACACATCACTTGTGAATCTTGATATATGGAATAGCTGCGATTCACTTACATCGTTTCCACTTGATGGTTTCCCCGCACTCCAAAGACTTCACATTTCTGGTTGTAGGAGTATGAATTCCATTTTAATTTCAGAAAGGAATGGAGTCTGCAAGACCTAACCGCTCTTTCAAGATTGGCAATTCGAGAAAAGGGTGAAATGGATAACACCTTGAGAATTGATTCCATGCTACCCGTCTCCCTTGTATCTCTTTATGTTGGTGGTAATATTTCCTTTAAAGGAAATGGGCTTCCACACCATTCCTCTCTCTAAAATTACACATCACTTGTGAATCTTGATATATGGAATAGCTGTGATTCACTTACATCGTTTCCACTTGATGGTTTCCCCGCACTCCAAAGACTTCACATTTCTGGTTGTAGGAGTATGAATTCCATTTTTATTTCAGAAAGTCCTTCACGTCGGCAGTCAACCCTCATATCACTTCAAATCGCATCCCACAGATCAATTGAATTACTTAAAGTCGATCATCGGTTGGACACGCTCACCAATCTTGAATATTTGTATCTTTCCTGTCATGGAGAGTTGTCATTTTGTGAAGGAGTTTTTCTACCCCAAAAATTACAATCAATTGAGATTTCTTTTCGAGAAACAAAGCCGCATGTAAAGGAATGGAGTCTGCAATACCTAACCGCTCTTTCAAGATTGGCAATTCTAGAAAAGGGTGAAATGGATAACACCTTGAGAATTGATTCCATGCTCCCCGTCTCCCTTGTGTCTCTTTATGTTGGTGGTAATATTTCCTTTGAAGGAAATGGGCTTCGACAACTCTCCTCTCTTCAAAATCTCGACTTTTTTATTTGTCAATATCTCAAGTCATTGCCAGAAAACTGCCTTCCTTCCTCGTTGAAATCACTTGAATTTGTTGGTTGTAAACAACTTGAGTCATTACCAGAAGACAGCCTACCTACCTCTCTTAAAAAGCTCAGCATCAGAGATTGCCCTTTGTTAGAAGAAAGGTATAAAAGGGTGGAAAATTGGTCCAAAATAGCTCACATCCCTGTCATAGAAATAAATGACCAACTCACAATATGAGAATGAGTTGTGTTTCGATTTCAGGTCCGTTTTTTAATTTTTATTGTCCTCTCTAAAATTTGAAGATCTCTCGAAATTCAATTTAATGTATACTTTTTTCTTCAACTTTTATTCCAAGATTCACTTGATGTTTGTTTGATACTTTTCTATAATGTTAGAAACCTTTTTCTTTTGATTTTTTAGGCTTACGAAACTATCTTTACTATTTAATATTGGTTCAACTAGAATTTTAATTCTTTATCTTTGTTCAAACTAGTTATGTAAATATTGCACAGAATCAAATATTTTGCATATTTGTTGAATAAAGTTAAATCAATCTTTTACTGTTATAATTGGTTTGTTTCATACAAAAAGTTTTTTTTTTTTGAGTTATGATTATTTGCTAAGAAATGTTCTTGCTTGTGAACTAAACCAAAAATGTGTTTGCTAATGAAAAGAAAATGTTTATTTGATCTTCA
Organism: Vicia villosa; assembly: GCF_029867415.1. Classification (NCBI taxonomy): domain Eukaryota; kingdom Viridiplantae; phylum Streptophyta; class Magnoliopsida; order Fabales; family Fabaceae; genus Vicia; species Vicia villosa. The sequence goes on along the minus strand of NW_026705950.1, from coordinate 304,739 downwards.
TTTTCTTAAACTCCTATTAGTACCAATTTTACTTTTGGATGATTCAGTGCAAACTGTTTGATTAATTGAATATTGAAATGGAAAGTAATATTTTTGTCTTGTTTTTAGGCGAGGCAGTGGATGAAAAACAGCTTGTTTGATGAATTGAAGATGAAAGAGGTGCTTTCTATTGATGTGGTTCTTCTTGTAAACTTGTTTTAGAGGAACCATATGGTTGCAAGTGATTTGAACAAGATTTGATTTTCTTAGCTTATATTAAGTCTGTACTTTATCGTCGTTTGATTGCATCTTCGTATATTTTGCTCATAAGTAGCATCTTTGTGTTCCACTGCTTTGTTAGTATGTGGCAAGATGAAGCATAAATAAATGGAACAAGTTAAAGAATCCATGTTATTTTTGTTTCTAAATTCATGCAACTTGTTTAAGTAACATAATCAGGATTGATGTTCTTTAACATACTATGTTTTTTAGTTTGTTAGATTGACACTTTTGTATGGTACTTTTCAAGTCATAATTGATTACTTTTTTTCTCATTTATCTTGGGATTATACACTGATGCATTAAAGATATTGTTCATACAAAGATAATACTATTTCAGTTCAGACAGTATAAATTAGAAGTAAGAAAATGTCTTATACTTTAATTCATAGACAAAAGTCATTCAATCTCAAATGCTTCTATGCTGCATGTATATCTCATTTATTTTAGACGAAAATAACCAAGAAAGTTACTTAAAAATATCGATATTTCAAGTAGTCTGTCATGCCTTCAATAACTCAATTGGATCACTTAAAGTCAAGCTTTGGATGGACAAACCCCCTGCTCTTGAAGAGTTGGATCTGCATTCATCACTGGAACTAGAACTCCATTTTGGAAGCAATGTGTATTTCATGTATGTTTCCTTCGAGTGAGATTTGGAGGTTTTAACTATGCTTCACTTTGTGATAAGATTTAGTTTACTACTTCCATTAGTTTCTTTTATGCCAATAAAATGCACAAATCTTGCTGCAACAAATGTTTATCTTGCTAGTATTGTTATGTTGATGTTTGGTATGGGATTATATGGATTGTTTATCAGCAACACACCTCCTGATGTGTCACCGTCTGTCGACCATGCTCTTAAAGGCTCCTCTCTTTCTGGAATGTTTTCTTTAAAGGTATTCATAAACCCTACGATCATGTATCTAGGGATGGTGGAGATACTTCACTTACTCCATGAGTACCTCTTGTCAGTTACTCCATTTCATAACTCTTCATAACAATATATTTTTGTCAATCCAATAGTCGAGTTATCTTTATGATCATTTAGATAATCTCACCTTTTTAGAAGATACAAAAGTGGAACATGTTATTGCAATGATTCTTCTTGTAAAAATGTTTGAGAGGAGTAAAATGGTTGTAATTGCCACGAATTTAGACTTACTTTACTTAGTTACTCAGTAGGTTTCTTATCATCAGCAAAATGGTTTGTAACTGTCACTTGTGTCAAGTAAGACACTCCATACTTTATATTACCGCCATTTTTGCAGCTCCGTAACACCGACCTTGCAACTTACTCTCGGCAGCTTCTTTCCAAAGTTGTAATTTTTCTGATCCATCCACATTATTGTCTATTTGTGTGGCTTGTGTTAAAAGATTCACCTAATCTTCCCGTACAACACAAAATAATTGTGTCAATATGAGTTAATTAACATAATTTTTAATATAAAATCATACTTAAATATGGTAGTTAAATTTTGTATCATCATAAATTTAATTTTGATGTTGTCATAATCCTTGAATTTGAATACAAATTTCGATGCAGAATCATATGTAATATTGAAAGAATTAAATATATGGAACCATGAAGCATGAAGCAGAATTATATGTACTACTCCTGAAAGAATTATGAAGTACCATGAAGCAGAATTATGTAGAACCATATGTAAGTTTTGGTCTGAGACCAACTGTCATTTGTGTTATTATTAATACAACCCTTGAGAATTCAAAATGGATCTCACAAATCACATATTTAATTTCTTTAAAATTGTTAAGAGTCTCACATGAGACAATATATGGCCTAAACATGTGCTTATAAATAGGAGCAATCCTCCCCGTACTAGCTAGTTTTGTAGGGATAAGTTAGGTCCAACCACATTTCTTAACAAAAATATACTCTAAAATATATTTAAGCAATCTCTGCAGCAGATAATTTCTACTCAACAGAATCCAAACCTATACACAAGATCATGAAATGATATATCGATGGAGTGTAACAAAAACGACCCAAAATCAAAAGTTGAATCTTTTTAAACTTACATGTGTTTTCTTTGCATGACGCTCAACCCACTTCCCATCCTTTTTTTATGGGTGACCATGAAGAGCTCGCCAGGATTGGGTGGTCGATTTAGCTTCTTCTCCTATAAATAAAGACAACATAGATGGTTACTATTAATATAGATATAAATATTTTGATGCATTATGATTTAAAATAAAATGCACACCAATTCAATAGCAACATCATGATGACCTCTACATCATGTGGTATGGGCCGCCCCACCTCTAATTGATGCTCGATTTTTCTTATTTTGTTGGGGAGTTGTTTGAAATCTTCTTGTTGCCACCCATCAAGAAGATACTTCCATATATATCTTCACCCATCCAATCCGGCTTTCTCACCTATTTCCTAGTCTTATAAAATATATTTTATGCCACAATGTTTATAAAACTCATCTTTCATTTTGGCTTCATCACACGGCTCTGATGCATGTTATTCGCAAGTATACAAATCGCGTCTGAGTAATACAAAATATTATCGATCCCTCAGAGACCAATCGTCAATCTATCAACTCTATCGTTAAGGTGCTTATTTAAGGCGGATCGATTTAGTTGAGATGTGTGTAGTGCAGGAAAATAAAGAGATAAAATAAATTCAAATAAAAGACAGGCTCGAATGTAATTCACATTAATCAAACAATATTCCAGTTGAATTTAAATAGAACTACTTATGGGGCAATATTTTCTACTTATAGAAAGAGACAATTTAACAGAAACTTGTCGCTTTCGCGTACTAAGAACCGAGTTTACTCTTTAATCAAATCCTTTTATTGTCACTTATAAAAGGTGCTTACCGCTTTGTAGATGCAAACCTATTTTAATAAATTAGTTTCTTTAACTTAGTAAAAAAGTGATTTTAACTTGGAAGGATTAACTTAAAAAGATTCTTGGCTTTAGGCCACGAATCAGATTTCAAACCTATAAACGCGTCTGAAAACAATTTTAAAATCGTTTTCTAAATATGTTAAAGATCCCTAATTAACTAGGAAAAACGCTTTCGCCCTTTTTGTTAGGTTAAAAACTAATCAAGTTTCATCTTTTAGAATGGAAGACTTTCGTTCTTATCCATAAAAAAGTTAAGTACAGAAAACTTGAGTTAAAAGTTAAAACATCCCTAACAGTGTTTCTATTAATACAACAGTTGGAACACTATCATGACAATGATCCTTACATTCTAACCTTTAAAAGTTTAGCCAGACATGAAAATAAAGATAAACAGATAAAAGTGGTTGAACATGGTAATAAAAGCAAGGCATGAAGTAAAGTAATTAAAGCAATGTAAGGAAAAGCGATTGAATAAAATAAAGCATGTAAATAAGGAACCTGCTCCAAATCGGAGTCTTTAAATATGGTACAATTGAAAGTAAATTACGCTTGAAGTAAAATGGAGGCAAGATTGTAAATAAAATGCTCCAACCTAATCACATTATGATGCAATAATCCCCCGATGTGGCGAATTATTGCTTTTTCAAGAAGTGAGTATAGGCTTAGTGTTGTAGACTAAGTTGGATGATGAGAAATGAAATGGAAACAGTTATTTATAGAAGTTCTGGAGGCTATGCTTTGACAGAAATGCCTCCCAACTCCTTTTGGGCGGGATCTCATTTGTGAGAGTCGCGGTTGCGGAGGGGAGGTCTGCGGCCATGTAGGAGGAGATGAAGATGATAGAGAAAAAACTCAAACATGGAAGCTTGTAGACAAACCAAAAAATCAAAAAATTATTGGTGTTAAGTGGGTTTTTAGAACCAAACTCAATCCTGATGGTTCTATAAATAACCTTAAGGCCAGATTGGTGGTAAAAGGTTATTTTCAACAACACGGTGTTGGTTTTTTAGACACTTTTGCACCTGTTGCAAGACATGTTACAATTAGGTTATTGGTTTCCTTGGCAGCAAAATTGGGATGAAAAGTTTATCATTTTGATGTTAAATCAGCTTTTTTTAAATAGATTGCTTGATGAAGACATTTATTTTGACCAACCTGAAGGTTTTATGGTTGCAGGAAGTGAAAGTAAACTTTACAAGCTTCACAAAGCCCTATATGGCTTAAAACAAGCACCAAGAGCATGTTATGGCATAATTGATGGCTATTTTTTGCAGAAAGGTTTTAATAGAAGTGAAAATGAGGCTACTTTGTATGTGAAGAGGTCAAAGAATGAACTGCAACTAATAATGTCATTGTATGTTGATGATCTGTTGGTTATAGGGAATGAATCCAAGTCCCTAAGTCAATTCAAGCAAGATAAGGAGAATGAATTTGAGATGGCAGATTTGGGTGAAATGAAATATTTTCTTGGAATGGAGATCTTTCATTCAAGTGATGGAATCTTCATTTCTCAAAAGAATTATGCTTTGGAGGTGTTAAAGAAGTTTCATATGGATAAATGCAAGTCTGTTTCCACACCTCTGATTGTGAATGAAAAATTATCGAAGGATGATGGTGATAATAGTGCAGATGCTTCTATTTATAGAAGTATAATTGAAAGTTTGTTGTATCTTTTAGCGACCAGGCCTGATATAATGTTTGTTGCTAGCTTACTTTCCAGGTTCATGCATTCTCCAAGTCAAGTTCGTCTTGGTGCAGCTAAGAGAGTTTTGAGGTACATAAAAGGTACAACTAATTATGGTTTGTGTTTTTTGAAAAATGAGAGTGGAGACCTCCAAGGATATGTAGATAGTGACTGGGCTGGAAGTGTAGATGATGCAAAAAGTACCTACGGTTATGTTTTCTCATTTGGCAGTGTTGTGTTCTCATGGAATTCAAAGAAATGAGAAATTGTCGTCCAATCATCAGCTGAAGCGGGGTATATTTTTGCTGCTGCAGCAGCAAATCAAACTATTTGGCTAAGGAAGATTTTAACAGGTGTGAGACAATTTCAAAACAAAGTTACTGTCATATGGGTGGATAACAAATTTGCTATAGCCATAGCTAAGAATCCAGTGCAGCATGGAAGAACCAAACACATCAAGGTTAAATATCATGCTATTAGAGAAGGTGAAAAGTCAAAAGAAATCAGTTTGGAGCATTGCAATTCAAAAAATCAGATTGCAAATATAATGACCAAAGCTCTTTCTAAGGGAAAGTTTGAAGAATTGAGATCAATGTTTGGAGTATTCAAGAAAAATATCAAGGAAGAGTGTTAGAAATTGATGTTTTTCTAACATATCAATTACTTTACTTTTTATTGTTACTTTACTTTACTTATTGTGTTATTTTACTTGTTGTTGCTACTATAATGATTAGATTCTTGTGTGTTAAACTAGTAAAAGTAAACCAAAGTTAGTGATGTCTACTATTTAGAGTATATTTCCTTTGAATTTTATCTCTACTCCAACAAACAAGTTTATTGCTTGGCTCTATATATTTTGTAATAGTTTTCAGCTTTAAGAAATTCAACACATAACATTTTCCTTCCATAAAAACTTTATTATTTTGTGCTTTCTATTCTTCTCTTCTAAACCATTTTCCCATATTTTTTATTTTTCTTACAGATTTGAAGTTGGTGGTTCAATATAAAATGCCTTAGAACTTAATTATTATTTAAAAAATGTTACCAATGAACATTTTTTCGGGTAAACTTAATTATTTATTTTTTTGGTTTTAACATAAGTATTACGTTTATTGGACTGTCTAATTTAGTTCGGATCAAGTAGTTCCAATCTTCTCCCAGTCATAGTTGCAGATGATTGAACTGTGATCTCCCTACTAAGTTTAGCGCCAATCAACTTAATTATTGTTTTGTCAATAAAAACTCGTTAATAAAACTCCTCAAATTATAATGATAATGAACAATTGAAACCGACCAATACAGAAAGAACTTAAGGAAATTCTTTCTTTTTTTTCTATATTATCTCTTTGTAAAAGGAAACATAACATGTTTACAACTTCAATGAATTTGGAAACAATGATATTGCTAAAGAAGCCTCCTGAGAAGTAGTATAGAGGTAAAAAGTGGAGGCAAAACTAAAATATTAATGAAAAGACCTGCAACAAATTCAAATTCAAATTTGACCCATATCAGTGTAAAAGCATGTTTATAGGAACAAAATATATGTGCATTTTCTTAGATACTTTTCGCGTTGCTCTTCACTTCGAATATCCATAAGCATGATGTTCTCAAATCCATAATTTTCTCTATGTTATAACCGCAAAAAGTGTATTTTAAGTGAAGAACAGCGCGAAAAAAACACCTAAGGAAATGCGCCTAAGTGGATGATAGTGCTTACCATTTTGAGAAGATGTTGCTGTAGGAAGGGATGGAAGTTTTGTAGCTGCAATGCAATGGATTCAAGGAACAAATGCATAAGTCACCGTAAGAACAGCAGAAAGAAAAACCAGATATATATGTGGAGTTTAGACATACTTCTATTGCACGAAGATTGTAGCGAGTAAGATGTTGTAGGCCACGGAGCAACAATGTTGTCATTAAGGTCGCAAATGAATCCGATTCCCGAAGTTCTATCGAATACTGCATCAGAAGGAAAACTCGGCAAAAGGCATCCCGATTCTTACATCAAAATGAAATGATTATTAGTTAGTTCGAATAATACAACACCGATGAAAATCTGATGCAGTTTTCAAAAGAATGTTATATAAGCTGCACAACATGCACTTGAATTCTTAAATGGTACCTTGTGATCCAACTGAATTGTCCATGCCGCGATGTGAAAATCCAACGTATAAGTATGTAAGTACTAGTCGAAATGGTAATATACTAGTTTCATGAGAAATTTAGGGAAAAATATATATATTCGGATGCCATTTACCAACCTTGAAGAGAAAAATCTTTCAAGCTTATGTGGCAAAGATTGTAGACATTTTCGGAGACGTTTTCTTTCTGCAACTTCTTTCCAAGTGATACAGCACATTTTAAGGCTTGAAGATTGGTCACAAAGCTTTGTTCTTGCAAACGGGTCACGTAACTTTTAGTGGCTTTGCAGCAAGTTGTTTGATTTCTTATCTTATTTCCACATTCTTTCGCAATTCTTGTGACATTCGGAAAAACCAACGGGCAGACTGAGTAAATTTATTATAATATTGAACATAAGCATGTCAGATGTATTGTACTATGATCGATAAATCAGCCAAAAAATGCGAAAAATCATATATGATATTCGTATTTTTTTCTCTTTGCTCACCTTTGTTTAGGTTGCAATTTGAAAGTCCTCTAAAAACACTATTTGAAGTGGATGGATTGAGTTTTCCAGCCAGCCAGCGTAGGATGATATTCTTACAATCCTTGATCCGAGCTAACTTTCGAGGCAAGCTATGGTTTCCATTCGAATTAGACATATCATTGAAGGCGATTTTCCTTGCAGCGTAATCTATTGCGTTTTGGCAAACTTGATCACAACACTCATTTACAGGGTCGATTTTTCTACAAGCAGTTAGAAGTCTAGAAGAGTCTGCAATGCTCTCCAATTCGTCGAGAGATGCAACGGGACACGAGCCTTCGGTGAGATTTGATGGATGAACTGAGCAAATGGTGTTAAGGTTTTCATTTGCTCCTTGACTAACCAAAAGCTTGTGAATATCTGAGAGGCAGTGGTTAGCATGAGTTTTGTTCAAAGCTAACAGTCCGGAGTATTTACTTGACTGGCCTATTAGGGTTATCAACATGGCATCAAATTGAGGACAACATACAACATTTGCTAAATAGGGAGCAAAGGAAGTCCAGCAATCCGTCGCGGTTTTGGTCATTATATCTTGAGCAGCTGAGAAATTCAATGAACATAGGCCTGGTTGTAAAAATTAAATCTAAGTCATCTTAGAAACCGGAAGCATTTAATAAAGGCTTAGAGTAGATTATTCTTCATTTTTCTAGGTCACCAACAGCAGAATGCCTAAAGTTTTTCTATTATGCATTGTTTATGTTACATCCTTCTTTGCACTGTCAAATCCACCTGCTCCGTTATACTATGCTCAAATGTCTGTCTAGTTATCGCTGAATACGAGTCATGCTCAACCATATGCACATTAATCACCACATAGTTTTCGGCTACGTAGCACCGACACTTCAAATTTAAGACATTTTTGGTGTACTAATTGTGTCAATGTCCAACATTGACATGAAGCTAAGACATATGGTAATATTCAATTATTCTATTTTCTTAGTTTTTCACCAATGACAATGGGTCATTGTTGTGTCGGATGTCCATGTTTGTGTCAAGGCTTCGTAGCTTCTGGGACTAGGCCTCCCCCCAGGACTTAAATCCTAGCTCCACCCCAACACTCATCTAACAACTACAATGTGTCGAAGTGTATACAAATTAGGGGTGACAATTGGGCATTGTCCGTTCTACAGAAGCCCAAAAAAAAACGGGACGGAATAAAACATTCACCTACTCTGTAAAAAAAAAGGACAGGGAAAGAATACGGGTTTTGCACTCATAAAAAGCTAAAATTTGCAAAAATCCTTGTTAATGTCCGCGCCCGTAAAAGTCCTAAAAAACGGGCGGGACGGACATTTTAGAGGGTGTGTGCGTGCTTAAAACTTTGGTCCACCAAGAAGAAAAAAATGGGCAAAAGAGACATGTGTTGGGCCTGTTTTACTACCCCTGTACAATATTTCCCATAAAAAACAAGAAATCAACAAACAAAAATATTGCAAGGTCAGACTGAATAATACTTAAACCAAAAAGCAAACAATACCTGATAACTTAGGCAAAGAATTATTTGTGAAAGGTATTATGAATGGTGAAGGAGCTAAAAGAGGAATAAAAGGTTGTGGCTCTCTACTTGGGGAGATATCAGAAGGCAACACATCAACCCTTGTTGTGATAGAAAGCGAATATTTTGCACCACTGATTGGAGAGCTTTGAGATTTGTTCATAACTACATACATATAGAAGCAAAACTTTAGCTTAAGAATAAGGAGTTAAAATCTCCATAAGAAATTCAAAATATCTGCGGTAACAAGACATACATAGAAGAAGAAGAAGTAGAATTAACACAGTAATCTGAAGAAGAAAGTGAGAGAGCACTCCCTTCATCACTTCATTCACTGAAACTGTAACAATTCATTGAGAGATAAATGGTGGTAGGAGGAAGTTGGAAGCAATGACAGGTATGTTATCATGTGCAAAACACGTGATGGATTTGAATGCCAAGTTGAGACATACATGGATTGACATCTTGACTTCTTGACCCGTTAGATGGTAACATGAGGTCCTAGGAACCGTTCGATTTAAGGAACCAAAATAATAATAACAAATTGGAATTAACTTATCTCAACATGCAATTCTAATCCCTCACTAATTTGTTGTGCATGTAATGATGTAAGAGTAAAGATCTTTTTAGAGAGAAACATATCTCTTTGACTATTGAAAGGATAAGATGTACAATTTCTTTATATGTTTAGATGTTGGATTTTTGGGACATGGTAGAACATGGGTGCACAACTCCTATTAATCTAATTGGTGTTGCAATAACTAAAAAAGAGATGAGTAGTGATTAAAAGAAAATTTTCAAAATGCAAAATGTTGCATCATGAATACTCCCAAAAACAATTAAAAATTTCCAAGATTATCTATGACGTTCTTGGTGTCAAGTATGATGGTAACAAGCAAGTAAATGAGTCAATAGTAAATTTATTGTTAGGTAATATAAACTATTTAAAAGGGAAGAAGATGAAGTCATAGAATCTATGTTTTCAAGATTCCAAACTTTAGTCTCTAAACTTAACTTAAGGTGCCCGATAAAAGTTACACAACTATTTATCATGTGAAGAACATACTAAGAAGTCTTTCAATAAGATGGAGGCCTAAGTTGATTATCATTCTATAAAAATTATCTAAACAAGTAGCATTGATAAAAAACCACTTCAGAAGTCATGAGATAAACTTAAATGAATATGAAAGTAGAAGGAAGTCAAAGTGTTGGGAAATTGATAGAATAATTAAAACCATTTTAGAAAAATTATTGAGAGTTCAATCACACTAAGAAATTTGATGTGTGAGACAAAAAATAATAACCATATAAATGGTCTCAAGTAATAAAAATAATAATAGGCGACAACACATGAAATTTATTTACCCACTTCAATCAAATGAATCTACATCGGGGAGTGATAGCAGCTCACTAATTTTTACTATACTTCAAATTTTGTTAGGAGAGATTACAATACGAGTTGCAAGAAAGTTTCCATGATCAATAAACCATATTTTCTACCCAAGTGTTTTTCATTCTCATTAACTCTCAATATAAGAATCACACAAATTCAATATATTTAAAGTGTTTACCAATCTCTTTGATAACGTCAAAAGGCTTCCAAATCCTTATTATATAATTATAAGAATTTTTACCCTTTGCTTCTCACTAAGATTTCTACCTTATACAACTTCTGCAACTTGTATAACAACAAATGAGAGAAATCATATTTATAACTATCAAAACCTTGACAGTCCCAAGCCCGAAAATATGTCAGTACCAAAATATATTTATTTTTTCTCACTTGAGGTTTTAGGGCATATTACAACACAAAGTCTATTGGCATTAATTCAAAAGGTGTGAAGTTCATGACAAAGGCTCTCCAAACTAAAGAATCAGAGGAAAAAGAGTCATTGCATCATATGGAAACACTAGAATGTTGGAGTTACACCAAACCTATGGTGAATTCCGAATCAGTCTAGATAAACAAGATTCAATCACATTGATCAAATTGACCTCTTGTTCTTTACTCTTCACTCGAGTGAATCAACCAAACTTAGTTGTAAGATGATTTTGCTACACAATCGATAAGGGAGAAGAAAAGAAAGATAAATTGGGGAAAGAAGAAAGAGAGTTTATGAAGAGTTTTCTCTTTGCCCTTAAATTGTAATTTTTTATTCTTTACAACTGCAAATGAATTACTACTTTACAACAATAGGGTAACTCACTATTTATAGGTTGAGTTTGCTTGCTTCATAAGCAAAACCCAAATAACCTAATTCTTCTAAAACATACTAAATAAGCCTAAGCCAAAATCCTTGTCGAGGCTAACCTATTCGACATTTCAACAACTACACATCTTCGATATACTAAGTTATTTCGACACCATCTTGCTTCTATCAAGCAACTACACTCCTTTTGTCATGATGTCTGCAATCTGACTCTTAATTTTGCATTTTTTCAAGTTCATCTTTCCTTTTGCTACTTGCTCTCGAAGATAGGACAACCTTATTTCGATGTGTTTGCTTCTTCCATGTGCTATCAAATTCTTCGCCACATTGATAGTAGACATGTTTTTGATCTTCATGGTAATCGCTCCATGATTCTTCCCTGTGATTTTTTCGAACAGATTCACCATCCATGTTGCTTGACATGCACAAAGAGAAGTAGCTATATATTTTGCTTCACACGATGACAGTATCACTACTGGTTCTTTTCTTGAGTTCCAAGAAACAAGTGCACCACCTAGCACAAACATATAACCATTTGTGGATATTCTATTCTTAGTATCACTATAGCAACTTGAGTTGGTGTAACCCACTAGCTTGCATTCTTTTCCTTCATCAGCTGCAGGAAACAAATTTCCATTTTCAAAAGTTCCTTTGAGATACCTTAGTATCGTCTTTGTTGCTACTAGGTTTGTGATTCCTTTGGCTTCTGCATGAATCTACTCATCATACCTACATTCTATGTTAGATCAGGCCTTATGTGACAAAGGTATCTTAATGACCCAATAATTCTTTTGTACTATGTTAAGTCAAAATGATCTTCATTTGAGTCTTTTCGACAGATGCAGTCTTGGTTTAGCAAGTGTCGAAGTTGCATTTCAGTTTTCCATCTCAAATCTCTTGAGTACTTCGCTTGCTTGCATATCTTCTTTAATGTATCATTAATCATTAACTACTCTTGTAGAATTCGATACCAAGGAAGTATGAAATTTTGCCTTTATCATTACATTTCGAATTCCTTGCTAAGATCACCTTTGAAGTTTTTGAACTCTTTTTTGCAGCTACCTGTAATTAACAAGTCATCGATATAGAAACACAATATAATTAATTCACCCTTGCTTCTTCTTACGCATAATCCATGCTCGGTTGTGCACTTCACAAATTCATACTCCCTTATGAAACTATTTATCTCCTTATTATAAGTTCTTGGAGCCTATTCAAGTCTATACAGGGCTTTATGCAGCATGTATACCTTACTTTCTTCCCCTTATATCACAAATCCAATAGTTTGTGCAACATAAACTTCTTCATCTAAGGGGCCATTCAGGAATGCACATTTCACATCCATCTTACACATATGACAGTTTTTCATGTTTGTTAGACCAATAACCAACCTGATTGTTTCGATCCTAGCAATAGATGCAAAACCTTTGTTGAAGGTTATTCCTTTTTTCTGAAGAAATCCTTTTTCCACAAGTCTTGCCTTCTATTGAGTTACTTCTCATTTATATTTCAAATTCACCTTGTATACCCATTTCACATCGATTTCCTTCATTCCTTGAGGCTATTCGACAAGTGACCAAGTCTATTAACTTCGATAGACTTTAGTTCCTCATTCATAGATTTCATTCACTTTGAATCCTTCAATGCCTCAATTGCCTTAACTAGTTCGACATTTGCATAGAAAGCATATTGTACCATCTCACCTTCATAATGGACTGCATCATCTGATGTAATCACACATTCCTGCAACCTTGCAAGCATGTATCTTGTTCTTTGAGGTATACTTGTGCCTGCTTAACCTCTGACTTCTTCTTGTCGAACTTCTATTTCGACTTCACTTGGTTGTTCTTCACATAATATTCTTACTGAATCCTTCTTTACATTTTCAATCCAATCTTATTCCTTAAGCTCATCTATGAGCATGTCACTGCTAATCATTACTTGCTTGTTCATTGGGTCGAACAACTTCTATCCTCCAGTCGAATGATATCCTATTAGGATCATTTGACTTGACTTGTATCAAGTTTTCTTCTCAACTGACTTAGAGCATGTCCATGTGCTATAGATCCAAATATTTTCAAATAACTCAAACTAGGCTTGACACCAGACAAACATTCTTCTGGCATAATTCCTTCTAGTTCCTTTGTCAGACATTTGTTCAGGGTGTTGCAGTCAACATAGCTTCAACCTAAAATTATTTAGGTAAATGCTTGCCTTTCAAAATACTTCTCACCATGTTCATGATGGTTTTATTCTTCCTTTCAGCAGTTCTATTTTGTTGTGGAGTGTAGGGTGGCACCACTTCATGCGCAGTCCATTCTTTCTCACATAATATGTCAAATTATTTCTAATTTTATTCTCCATCACCATCAATCTTCAAAATCTAGAGCTTTTGACCACTTTGTCTTTCGATCATAGAATTAAACTTTGAAAATACCTAGATCACTACACTTTTCTTCTTGATCAGGTAAGTCCAAAGTTTTCAACTAAAATCATCTATGAATGTGACAAAGTATCTATTACCTTCAGTGCAATCCAACTAGATAGGACCCCACTCATCAGAGTATATGACTTCAAGGATTGCCTTCGACTTGCTTCCTGCATCCTTGTAGAAGTTGTTCTTGTGTTGCTTTTCCTGCACACATTCCTCACACACTTTATTTGGAATGTCAATTTCTGGTAATCCTGAAACCATATTTCTTCTCTTCAAATCTCTGATGTCTTTGAATTTGAGATGACCAAGTCTATAGTGCCATATCCTTTCATCCTTGCTAGCTGCAATTGCAAGGAACTTGTGCTCCAGCATATTAAGTTCAATCTTGAAGGTTCTATTATGAGACATAGGAGCCTTCAAGATTAACCTTCCTCTTGAGTTGACAACTCTCATCATCTAGTCTTTAATCGACACTTTGTAATTCTTTTTGACCAACTGCCATATGCTGAGCAAATTACTTTTCATGCCTGGTATATACAATAAATTGGAAATTATTGACCTCTTGCCATCTTTCCTCATAATTAGAAAATCACAAATACCTTTAAATGCTAGAATATTTTCATTTGCAAATTTCACCTTTTTCTTTATCAAGGCTTTTATGTTGAGAAACCAATCTTTCCTTCCAAACATGTGTGATGAGCATACTGAGTCCAAGTACCATTGGTCCTTGAATATTTCTTCATCTCTTGTTTTCACCATCAACATCATCTCTTCTTCTTTGTGTTTTGCAAACTTTACATTATTTTCTTGATTATTTTGATTTTTAGGACAATCACTAGAGTAATGACCATATTTCTAACAATTGAAACACTAAACGTGGGGTTTTTTTTCAGGTTTTCCACCACCACCTCTTCCTCTACCTACAACACCACCTCTTTGGTTGCTTTAGTATGTTGGTCTTTTCTGGTTTGACACATTTCCTTCTTGCTGGTTTCCTTGACCAGTCGAGCTGTTGTATCCTCCTCAGCCTTTATTGTCGAACAATTTTCCTTTGCCTATATTTTCTCTTACTGATTGCGCTTTCAGAACCACATCACTCTTCGACTTGCCTGCACCTCTTTCAGACATTTTTTGTTCATGAGATTCAAGCGTCCATTGAAGTTTTTCCTTTGTCAATGTTGACAAATGTTTCAACCCTTCTATGGCTACCATTACGTGGTAGAACTTTGGAGTCAACGACCTCAAGATCTTTGCAACAACTTATCTTGATGTTAATGCTTCTCCATATAACTTGATTTAATTCACTAGTTTCGTAACCCTAATGAAGAAATCAGTTATGCTTTCACTTTCTTCTAGTTGAAGCAATTCATACGTTTTCTTGTGAGTTTATAACCTCACCTCTTTCACATTCTTAGCACCTCCAAAAGATTTTTCTAGAATTTCCCATGCTTCTTTTGTTGATTCAACATCACTCAGCTTCTCAAACTTGTCTGGATCAACACACTGATGAATTATAAAGAGAGATTTATAATAGATCAGATTTTACTATAAAATACTCATTAAATAGATTTTACCATAACCATAACTTATATGTAGTCGTCCCTAATTAAATATTCAATGTTCTTCTATCTTGAACTAAACATTTTTGGAATAACCTTCCAATGTTGTCAATCAAAGAAAACATCCTTGCTTTTCTCGGTTGACGACATTAAGAAATTTATTCACAAATATGGAATTTTGCCAAAAAAAAACTTTTTCACCTCGATTTTTAACAAAATCGATGGGATAATTTATTGTGATAATTGAGGATAATGATCACCGTCTTTAAGCAAATATGTTTCGTCCATTTCATGAGTAACAACGCTCAAGACAATATCAATAATGATCCACGTGAAACCTAAAAAACTTTCTTTATAAAAGCATTCTGATATCTAAATTTGATAATGAAATATCATGAAGCGCTTGAAACTATCTACATCCTCCACTTTAAGGTTTGCAAGAGTATTTTCCATGAAGAGTTCTCTATGATAGATTGCAAGAGTAAAAACTTATTTGGGTTTAAGATTTATGTTTTTAAATATTTATTTTAGCATAAGATAATTTATTTATCTAACCCTTTCTTTCTTATCAGAAATTAAAGCATAAAAAAGAAATTGAGAATATAGTGGTGTCCATCATTTGATCTTGGCCAAATATCAAGGATTCGAAGATCAAACATATGATCTTCATGGACAAATTAATTTTTATTTTAATATTCTATGTAAACAATGTAATATTCTAGGTAAACATTGTAGTTTGTAAACAAATTCTGTTATTAATTTTCTATGTTAACAATGTAACGAGATTTAATTTTGAAAAAACAATCTATCTTACTCTCCTCGGTTTTATTGATTAATCGAGATGTATGAGGCGCTAGTTTTGTAAATAATAAAAGTACAGATGATGGGATTTGAACCCATGCGAAAATAAATTCATCCTTCGGTGTTTTAAAAACCAAAGTGTTAAGTCGTTACTTTTCATGACGTCGTTAGTTACCCCGCTTCTTTAGCCGAGGTAAAATATATTTCGTGTTCGAGTTTAAAGTGTTTTTTATAATAGTGATTATATTAAATAAATATTAAGTATAACTCTTAACATTAAATTTGTATATGCTTGATTAGAAAAAATTCAAGTATGTGAAATAGAATAATTATGACTATATTTGATGTATGGTGTATATTTGAAGGTAAATTGCATGTTAAATATTACTCGTTCTTGCATTAATTTATTTTTGTTATTAATTGTTTTCGGGCAAGTTGATATTGATATTAAATATAGTGACAAATGTTTAGTGAATTGAAAAAAATAGATAAATATAAGTGGATGATAAATGTAAATTATATATTTATCCATAAAAAAGTTATTTGCATGTACTTATAAAACAAATCAATCATTTGATTTTAAGTGTTATTTTAATATTTGTTTATGAGAAAAGTCATATTGCGTAATAGGTAATCCTTAAAATGTCATAAGAGAAATAATACATTTATTTGTGGATGAAATGATTTCGCAGAAAAAAAATAATGAATTTAAAAATATGGTGCCTTTTTTTTTTTTTTTTTTTTATAAGCAATATTGATATATTAATTAAGGAATATGTGAGTACTAGGGGTACACACAACCCATTACAAAGACAATTATAACCCAACATAATTATAACAACTTAAGGACTTCGATAGGTGCTTGAAACCAATGGAACAAAGGAATGGTACTTCTTGCTTTAGCCCCAATTGCCAGCCACAACCAAGAAACAACTTTGATACTTGAAATAACTTCATCTAAAACAATGTTAGTATTATTGAAGATGAAGTTGTTTCTTGAGTTCCAAATCGACCATAACGTAGTTAGCCAAACTAAACCCCTCATCTTCTTTTTCATAAAATGATTCATCTCATATTATATGTAGCATACACTACTATAAATAATATATTTTATGGCGAAACTTTCATGTTGGCAAAAAAAAAAAGTAATATGCTTAAGAGCGCCATGTTTTATTTATTTATTTTTTGAAATAAAAGATTATATATATATTTCAAAATATCAATTACAAACAAGCAACCGAAGTCCCGCTAAACCCTCAATTACATCATAAACAAAGCTAGCTTATTCCTATATTTAGAGCGCATCCACCCTCTATAGGAAATAACATCTATGATCTCCTTAGCTATTCGCGTAATATTCGACTGATTACCAAAAATGACAGCATTCCTATGTCGCCATACTTCATATATTGTCTCTGTTATGGCAATTTTTAGTATACCTGCTATGCTACTTTTGTTTCTAGTATTATTACTTATCCAATCAAGCTCACACGACCATCGCTGGGGCTAATAATTGATACCCATCTAACAGAGGATCTCCTTCCATACCTTGTAAGTTACACTACATTCGAACAACAAGTGGTCAATGGTTTCCACTTCTACTTTACAAAGCTCACAAATGTCCTCTTGCAGCATTCCAAACTTTTTTAGCCTTGCTTTTGTGGCAAGCCGACCATGGCATGATAACCAAAGGTACAGAATAGCTCTAGGCCTCGCATAATTTTTCTAAATCACATGCTTCCAATTAACCTCTACTGCTGCATCCATAGCTTTCTCATACAGTTTCTTCATAGAGAACTTACTATTCAGCTGCATCTGACCCCATAAGGGTTGGTAATGTTGTATATCATCTCTAGCTGCCATGATAACCTTCAGAATCCAAGAGGTGGTAGTGCCCACATGAGCATTTTGGAAACTATTATTTTTCAGAAAGTAAACATGGACCCATCTCACCCAAAGATTATCTCTTTTCATACTAATATTCCACAGACACTTCACCATCGCTATTTGGTTCCATACTTCCAAATTTATGACATTTAGACCTCCTTTCCTCACTGGACTACACATTATTTTCCAAGCCACTGGACTCTTTCTACTTTTCTCTTTACCAAACCAGATAAAAGCTCGGCAAATGGTATCAATCTTATGAATTACTCCTTTGGGAAGAGGAAACAATTCATCCAATATTGAGCTACTGTAATGGATACACTTTTAACAAGTTGAATACGACCTGCAGTACTAAGCAGTTTAGTAGTCCAATGTCTTGTCTTGCCAACAATTCTCTCAATCAGAGGCAGGTATTGCACAATGCTAAGCTTCTTGCAAGTTAGGGGTATCCCTAGATATCTCACAGGGAGACTGCCAGCACTGAATCCAGACAAGCTTTGTACTCTTCTCACTGTTTCTTCTTCCACACCACTGCAAAACATTTTGCACTTTTGGGGATTCACTTGCAGACCTGTGGATTCTGAAAAATCCTTGAAAGTTGCAAGCAGAAGCTCAACAGAATGATAGTCACCCCTACTGAAGAGCAATACATCATCTGCAAATGCCAAATGTGTTATGCCAAGCTTCTCACATTTTCTATGATGGTTGTAGTCAGGATTTTTTTTTTTTGCATTTTACACATAATTCTAAAAGCACTCGTCAAATAGATTTTAACCTAATCCTTACTTATATGAAGCGGCCCCAAACTCGCATGCATCATTCTTTGGGATGGATTGCAAGACAGAGAAAATCTTTAATGTCACTACTAAAAATATGACATTTGCATAAAGGATTTTACATCAGGTATTAAATTATATGATGTGAAAAATATTTGTCAAACAATTTTACATCAGATATTTATTTCCAATGATGTAAAAAATATATGAAAAAATGAAAAATGTATAACACAATGGTAATATTGTAAATAAAATGAAAAAAAATAGGCGGTGGCAGAATTGTAAATAAAATGAAATTCTTTTATAAGGGATTTTACATCGGTTATATATATAAACTGATGGGAAAAATGCCATGCACAGTGTGGCCTTTACATCGGGCCTTAATTTTAACCGATGGGAAATATAAAATTGTGGGCCTTTACATCGGTCTAGTAAACAACCGATGGGAAATGTTAAAAGAATTTCATCCAAAAAACCTAATCCTTCTTTACTATTGCAAATCATTTCATTTCTTCTCTTTTTCTTCTTTCGAGCGCCATTCTTCCGACCTTCTCGCCTTTCTCCAAACTCCTCTGTTTGCCGTCCTCCAAACTCCTCCGTTCGCCATCCGCCCACTCCTCCGTTCGCCTTTTCCCGAAACCGGCGACCATCACACCTTCCTCCGACCTCATTTGTTCTCCGACCGCAGCGAACCTCTATTCTTCTGCTGGCGGAGTCACCACCATTTCTACAGGGTTTTCTCCTTCGTTTTGCTTTGATTCTTTTTCCTATGATGTAACCTTGTAGAGTTTGTTTTAATATCGATACTTTGTTTTTGTTAACAGTGTGTAGCGACAAAGTTCAAATCCCATATGGGAAAATCTAGGTTAATTTTATTACTGACTCACTGAGTATGTTTTATACAATCTAATATTGCAGGTAGAACGTACAAAGTTGAGACATGTGGCTAGTGGGCTTTTAACACCTTTTCAAGGGCTTTCTTTTCTTGGATTTCAACTGCTTTTGGATCTTGGTATTCTTCTACAACTGAATAATTATAGGTTAGTGTTAGTATTGTCTGCCAATATCTATGGTTAATGTCTGTCTGCGAACATGGAGTGATGGAATTTCTACAGTTTGCTGAAAGTAATGCTAAAAAATATCTTCCTCGTCCTAAAAGTAATGCTGAAGAAAGTCTTCCTACGCTTTTTCTCCGTCCATGTGTTCGTTGTGCAAATCAAGAACCAAAACTTAGTAAGGAAGAAATCATGGATCATCTAATTTGTGAAGGGATTTGTCAAGTTATACACAATGGATATGGCACGGTGAAGTAGCAGCAAAGTCAAATGTGTCCCAAAGAGATAATGTTAGTGTAGAAATGGATGATTGTCTGGAAGACATGATGCGTGATATTGGACAAGATTCGTTTAAGAGGGCACATGCATATGATAGTTTATGCATTGACAAGGATAAATTGTACCCGGGATGCACAAATTTTACACGTTTGTCAGCCGTGTTAAAATTTATTAGTCTAAAGGAAATTAACGGGTGGACTGACAAAAGTTTTACCGAATTGCTTGAATTGTTGACACAAATGCTTCTAGAAGGTAACGTACTACCAAGTCGTTATTACGAGGCAAAGAAAATATTGTGTCCGATGGGTTTGGAGTATGAAAAGATACATGCATCCCCTAGTGATTGCATATTATACAGAAAATAGTATGTAAACTATAATCATTGTCCGAAGTGCAAGGCGTCACGCTACAAAAAAAGACATGGTGAATCTAGTGATGATGAGGAGGTCAAAAAGGGTCCTCCCGCGAAAGTGGTATGGCACCTACCAATAATTTCAAGGTTTGAGAGATTATTCTCTAATGCAGACGATGCAAAGAATCTTAGATGGCATGCAGAAGAAAGAAAATGTGATGGGCAAATTCGCCGTGTAGCTGATTCTTTGCAATGGAAGGAAATAGATTCTTTGTTTCCAAATTTTGGCATAGAGTTGAGAAACCTTAGACTTGGAATTTCTATTGATGGAATGAATTCGTTTGGTAATCTTAATACAAACCATTCTTCTTGGCCTGTTCTTCTAATGATTTACAACCTATCTCTTAGGCTGTGCATGAAGCGTAAATATATTATGTTATCGATGATGAGTTCGGGCTCAAAACAACCATAAAATGACATAGATGTTTACCTAAGTCCACTGATTGATGATTTAAAAGTGTTGTGGGAGGAAGGGGTGGATGTTTTTTATGCGTATTCTGGTGAACAAGCACCATTAACGATTTTCTGGCATATGGCAATTTGTCTTGGTATAATATTAAAGGGCATAAAGCGTGTTCTATATGTGAAAAAGACACATGTTACCATCAGCTTGAAAAAGGAAAGAAGACTATTTATCTCGGGCATCAAAAATTTCTCAATCGTTATCATCCATATCGTAGATTGCGGAAAGCTTTCAATGAGGAACAAGATCATGGTGTTGCTCCAAAGCCCTTAACTTGAGAGCAAGTTTATCAACGACAACAGGGCATTACTGCTGTCTTTGGAAAATACCAAAAGCGATCTATTGTTAAAAATATATGGAAAAAGAGGTCGGTTTTCTTCGATCTTCCATATTGGTCTAGTCTTGAGGTAAGACATTGTATTGATGTGATGCATGTAACGTCCCGAATTTAATTAATCATTTAATTAAATTAATTAAGGATTTATTTGTTGGATTTAGTCGAAGTTGAGAGTTATCAGTATTATTCTAAGAGACGTAATTGGATTAATATGTTGATTGGAACTGTTAAGTTGATAGTCGAGTAACTGGTCGGTTTAATCGGAGAAATAATATTAGAAATAATATTATTATATTGGACTATTTATTGAATTAAATATTTAATTATTTATTCGTGATTTGTTGGTTGATATTGTGATACGGTGATTTAAGTTACTAAGTCGGTATTTAAGTTGGTTTAGTCGTAGCATTATATTAGAAATAATATAATTGAAACATTATTAAGTATTTTCCGAATAATTGTTGAATTTGTTGTTTGAGCTGATAAGTTGATAAGCGGGTAAAGAGTCGATTTAGTCGGGAGAAATTAATATTAGAAATAATACTAATTTTCGGAGAATAGTAATTAATTAAGTTGTAGAAATAATATTATTAATATTATTCTAATTATATAAGACTATTTATTTAGTGGGTTTAGTTATTGTGTTAATCGTGAATTATTGGTGAAATTCTGTGATGTTTTGATGAATATGATGTCTTGAGGTGACGTGTTGTGGGGTAGAGTGAAGTGAAATAATTATGAGGATTATTTAAATAATTTTAGATAATTAAGATAATTATTTTTAATTATTTTTAATTAGTAGAATGGAGTACTATTGGTGTTAGAGATAATAAGGCAAAATAGCCAATTGTAGAAGAGTAAGTGAGGGTAAAAGAGGTAATCCATAATGAGGAACTTTATAAAGAAAAAAATTAGAGAATGAGAAGGGAGTTTTAATCATACGTGAAAGTGAGAGCAAAAGGGAGAAGAGGTTAGGGCAAGAAGAAGGGAGGAACCGGGTGCAGTTACCGTGCATAGATAAAAATCTACGCACCATGCATAGATTATTATGGACCCTTGGATCAAATTCTAGACATCAATTGTTATTACTCAATACTCAATACTCAATACTCACCACTCAATACTCAATACTCAATACTCAATACTCAATACTCAATACTCAATACTAAATACTAGATTAAAAAAACATGATCCAATGGCTTATGAAGGCTTATGCATGGTGCATAAGGAAAATCCTTATGCATATTAGCCAAAGCCGGAGGAACCCATTGAGGAAGAGGAAAAAGCTCATCAATCTAAGGTAAGGGGAGTTATCTTGATTATTATAATTGGTATAAGCTTTAGATAGTTGTGGATTTTGTGGTTAGGTTTTGGTTGTTTGTTGTTTTGAGTTAATTTGTGAAAATTGATCATAATTGATGTTATAATCTTGTTTGGATTGTTGTATAATCTGTGTATGGAATTTTTTCAATGGAGAAATTTGATTTGGTATGATTTGGGGAGTTTTGGATTGAGTTATAGGGATTTGGTAGGTTGGGGTTTGAGATTTGGGATCAAAATCAATGTGTTAAAATTCATGTTTTAGGGTTCTAATTCACTACTATATGTTAGGTATGAATGAATATGTGTTTGTTTCATGAAAAATAATTGAATTGGTTGGATTTTAATGGAAAGATGCATAAAACCCGTAGCTGTTTTTGGGCAAAAATCTGGTTTTGGGGAAAACTTCAAAAATTCGTATATTTTGATCCGTAAGTCCGTTTGAGTCTTCGTTCGAAGCGCTAGGAAACTAATAATGTGTATTTTAATATAAAAATAGTTTCATGTTCTGGAAATAAATTTAATTGGTGTGTAATGAGGTTTTGTTGTGTCAGTGTATGATGCCGGTGTTTGCGCTTTCCGAAAACTTAGAAAACTCGTAACTTTTGACTCGGGTGTCCGTTTGACACGCCGTTTGGACCGTTGGAAAGCTAAAGTTATTTTCAATCTTGTAAAACTATTTTCAAAACCAGTAGCATAATTTTTGGTAAATCGATACGACTTTCCGTGTGTAATTTTACTTAAGTTTTGGGAATGTGTGGATTTTCTCGTACGTTAAATATGCTATTTTATCCTAATTATGGGCAAGTTTTGGTTGGAGGCTTAAATAGGCAAAGTTGAAATGTTGATTATGTTGTTCTGAGTTTCATTTGTTGTTGTTGATATTATTGATTGTATGTCATTCATATTGTCTCATACATTGCATTGTTTAAGTTGCCCTTGATGGCATCCGATTAAGTTGGCCTTGAAGGCATCTGATTAAGTTGAAAATGCCTCGATAACCTGGCATATATTTAAGTTGGAAGTTTTAATCCGATGGTAACACATGCATATGCATAGTTGAGTCACATGTTGTGTCCTATTATTTATGATATTTATGTTGAATGGGTTTGTTGAAGTGATTAAGTCGTTCTTGTTGATTAAGTTGTTCATGTTGATTAAGTTGATGAAGTTGTTTTATATTGATTAATTCGATGTTGTTTATGTGGTTTATATTGATGAAGTTGCTTATATGATTATGTTGATGTTGAAGAAGTTGAATATGTTGTGTATATTTGTTGAAGTTGATGAAGGTGTTTATGATGATTTTATAGTTGAAGTTGGTTATGTTGATTAGGTTGATTCTAGTGATCATGTTGTAAATGTTGATATGGGTATTGATAAGTGGGTTATATGAGTATACCGCTGTCCTACTATATTTATTCCTTACACTTTTTATAATGATTGTGATTTCTCACCCTTTCTGCTGATATTTCCCCTACCATGGGAAATGGGCAGGTACTCAAGAATAGCAGTGGAAGTTTGAGATAGTTCTTGGTGAAGTCTAGTTATTATTCCGCAGTGCAGAGGGTCTTGCTCTGATAGATGTAACATCGGGTCATTGGGGATCGTTTGAATTAAATTATATGTCGATGATGATGTATTTGAAGTGTTTTATCTTGTTTTAAAAATGATTCAAACAAGGTTTATGAATTATGAAGTTGACGATACATTTTAAATTGAAGTATTTTAATAAAGATGTTTTTGAATAAATTATTTCTCTAGGATGTTGAAGTATAAATTTTCAGAACCTGTGTTACGGAGCAGGATGTTTTTATTAAGAAGTTTTATGAAGAAATGTTGCACCCTTTTCATGTATTACTCTGATTTAAATTCTTAATATTACATGAATATTCGTGTGGTTTTAGAAGGGTGTTACATTAGTGGTATCAGAGCAGTTCGATCTGTCTGACCAATGTTGTCTAATGTTGTTTGTCCCTTAGTACTCGACATGTGTGTGAAACACTGTCGGTACTTGTTTGTTAGTTCCTAGTCGTTGTCTGCAGGAGTTGGTATGGAATAAGTGGGGGAGACGCTTGCTCCCGGACGTGTTGTTGGCATGTAGAAGTTGGTTCAAGGTGATGTTGATTGCAAGAGTGAAAATGTTGTCGAAGTGATGTTGTTGCGAACCGGCGAGAGTATGGACTCATGATTATGATCGGTCGAGTTGGAGATGTGTGTAGATTATGGACGGTAATTTAAAGATAATTGTGAATGAGGATGTTTCCAAAGGGAATGACAAGTTGATGGATTAATGTGGTAGATGGTATGTCTTGATGTATAGTTGGATTAAAGTCGGGTGATTTTCGTAGTTGAATGAAAAGCAAGAATGGTTGGTGGATTTTGGAAGCAAGAGAAAGAGAGATGGAACTTATGTTCATTAATCTCAAATTCTGATTTTGTAATTTTGGAGTAGCTGCTAGAAAAAGAGGTATAACTTTTTACTCGTGATTCCAATTAAAGCGATTCTTGACTTTTTGGAAAGCTTATGAAATTCCCTACAGTTTTCATATAAGATTTGTCTTCAGAAAGTTTGTAAAGAGGGAGAAAAGTGCAATTTAATATTTGGGTCTGATGCTGATTTTTTAGAAAATTCTGCATACGGGAATTCTGGACCAGTCCCATTGCAAGGATGATAACTTTTTACTCGTAAATCGGATTTAAGCAATTCTTAAAGTTCTGAAATCCACACGAAATTATCTTCATTTTGGAATATGATTTTTTGTTTGGAAGGTCTGTATTGGAAGAGAAAAATGTGTTCGAAGTTGAGCGACTATTGCTGAAAATTGAGAAAGATGAAGCCAAGTGCGAAATATTGATAAGGAATAAAATGTTGCTATTTGTAAGAATGTAATGGTATCGGAGGATACATAGAGATGCAATTTATGTTGAATGGGGATGATTAAAGTGACGTTGTTATGTGATGGTAGCGTTAAGAGAAAGATGAATGTTTGATTAGTGTTGTTAAAATTTTAACTTGGATGAAATTTGTAATTGAAGCGAACCGATTTGATTTGTACTTGAGGTAGTGGCGATTCCGATGTTGGAAAGGTATTTAATAATTGGGTTGTGCTACGAGCGTGAATAGGAGAACATGTAATGGATTTTGAATATTTATATCGTTGACAAAGTCGGAATTAAGGAGACTAAGAAGACGTTGGTAAGCCTTAGAGAGTCGGCGGAGCATTATGCTTACGAACTTTGGGCACAAGTTAAAGTACACTATTGTTGTTGGGTAATGATGATTTATGCCACTGTTATGGTTGTCGGCTGTCTATTGACAAATTGAGGAACTGATCACTCCTAATCTATTGTTAATAGTAGACGGAATCATAATTGATGGATAAATGTGTCATGCTAACTAGTATAGTATGTACGTTGAATTTGTTGAAGTCAAGCCGAGCGCTTGAGTATTGTTTGATTTTTCGATGCAGATTCGTATATAAGCATATTAGTTGAATTTAAGAATGATAGCATGAGGTTGCGATTAGATTGATGAGTTGTATGGAGACTCACAGTCGAGTTCTGGATAACTTGAGTCGTTGTTTGTGATGAAGCGAGTGGCTAGTATGCCTTAAGGTGTATGTATGGAGTATGAAACGTATCTTCCATATTTGTTTGGATGAGTTGGAACTGGTGTTTGTTGCAAATGTTTTGAGCTGTTATAAAATCAGAAGAAAAGTGCGTAGAATATTTGAAAGTTGAGTTGTGATTATTAAAAGAAGTGAAATTTTAAGTAGGTTTATTAAAGTGTGATTTTGGTTGGAAAAAGATGAGTCACACGGTTGTGTTGATTCGGACAAGAATTTATGGAGCACTATGTCAATATAAGTAGGAATCGATGGTTTCGTATATTGAATTAGTTGGAAGTGAAGAAGATTAGTTATCTTGTTAGAATTAATTGGACCCATGTACAATATATGGTTGTAATGTTGTTACGTGTTTAAGACAATTTTGGAGAATGTGTTATTAAAAGATGGCAAAGTTGTAGTTATGTTTTATGACAATTGGGAATTCATGGAAGTATATGAATATCTCATCCAAGATTGGGAAGTAGTCGTCGTTGTAATTATGTTGAAATAATTAGTATGTGTGTATTGGATTTAAAACCATGTTGAATTGTTGTAGTATCGGAAAAGTAAAAGGTTGGAGTGTTGCCAAACGCAACTGAGGATCAGAGAGTTGGAAGCGAAGTTGAGGGTGGTTGTGTCGGATAGATTTTCGAGGACGAAAATAACCTAAGTGGGGGAGAGTTGTAACGCCCCGAATTTAATTAATTATTTAATTAAATTAATTAAGGATTTATTTATTGGATTTAGTCGAAGTTGAGAGTTATTAGTATTATTCTACGAGACGTAATTGGATTAATATGTTGATTGAACTGTTAAGTTGATAGTCGAGTAACTAGTCAGTTTAATCGGAGAAATAATATTATTATATTTGACTATTTATTGAATTAAATATTTAATTATTTATTCGTGATTTATTGGCTGATATTGTGTTACGGTGATTTAAGTTGCTAAGTAGGTATTTAAGTTGGTTTAGTCGTAGCATTATATTAGAAATAATATAATTGAAACATTATTAAGTATTTTCCGAATAATTGTTGAATTTGTTGTTTGAGATAAGTTGATAAGCGGGTAAAGAGTCGATTTAGTCAGGAGAAATTAATATTAGAAATAATACTAATTTTCGGAGAATATTAATTAATTAAGTTGTAGAAATAATATTAATATTATTATAATTATATAAGATTATTTATTTAGTGGGTTTAGTTATTGTGTTAATCGTGAATTATTGGTGAAATTCTGTGATGTTTTGATGAATATGATGTCTTGAGGTGACGTGTTGTGGGGTAGAGTGAAGTGAAATAATTATGAGGATTATTTAAATGATTTTAGATAATTAAGATAATTATTTTTAATTATTTTTAATTAGTAGAATGGAGTATTATTGGTGTTAGAGATATTAAGGGCAAAATAGCCAATTGTAGAAGAGTAAGTGAGGGTAAAAGAGGTAATCCATAATGAGGGACTTTATAAAGAAAAAAACTAGAGAATGAGAAGAGAGTTTTAATCATACGTGAAAGTGAGAGCAAAAGGGAGAAGAGGCTAGGGCAAGAAGAAGGGAGGAACCCATTGAGGAAGAGGAAAAAGCTCATCAATCTAAGGTAAGGGGAGTTATCTCGGTTATTATAATTGGTATAAGGTTTAGATAGTTGTGGATTTTGTGGTTAGGTTTTGGTTGTTTGTTATTTTGAGTTAATTTGTAAAAATTGATCATAATTGATGCTATAATCTTGTTTGGATTGTTGTATAATCTGTTTATGAAATTGGTTCAATGGAGAAATTTGATTTGGTATGATTTGGGGAGTTTTGGATTGAGTTATAGGGATTTGGTAGGTTGGGGTTTGAGATTTGGTATCGAAATCAATGTGTTAAAATTCATGTTTTAGGGTTCTAATTCACTACTATATGTTAGGTATGAATGGATATGTGTTTGTTTCATAAAAAATAATTGAATTGGTTGAATTTTAATGGAAAGATGCATAAAACCCGTAGTTGTTTCTGGGCAAAAATATGGTTTTTGGGAAAACTTCAAAAATTCATATCTTTTGATCCGTAAGTCCGTTTGAGTCCTTGTTCGAAGCGCAAGGAAGCTAATAATGTGTATTTTCTTTTAAAAATAGTTTCATGTTCTGGAAATAAATTTAATTGGTGTGTAATGAGGTTTTGCTGTATCAGTGTATGATGCCGGTGTTTGCGCTTTCCGAAAACTTAGAAAACTCGTAACTTTTGACTCATGTGTCCGTTTGACACGCCGTTTGGACCGTTGAAAAGCTAAAGTTACTTTCCATCTTGTAAAACTATTTTCAAAACCAGTAGCATAATTTTTGGTAAATCGATACGATTTTCCGTGTGTAATTTTACTTAAGTTTTGGGAATGTGTGGATTTTCTCGTACGTTGAATATGCTGTTTAATCCTAATTATGGGCAAGTTTTGGTTGGAGGCTTAAATATCCAAAGTTGAAATGTTGATTATGTTGTTCTGAATTGCATTTGTTGTTGTTTATATTATTGATGGCATCCGATTAAGTTGGCCTTGAAGGCATCTGATTAAGTTGAAAATGCCTCGATAACCTAGCATATGTTTAAGTTGGGAGTTTTATTCCGATGGTACCACATGCATATGTTTAAGTTGGGAGTTTTATTCCGATGGTACCACATGCATATGCATAGTTGAGTCGCATGTTGTGTTGTATTATTTATGATGTTTATGTTGACTGGGTTTGTTGAAGTGATTAAGTCGTTCATGTTGATTAAGTTGATTAAGTTGTTCATGTTGATTAAGTTTATGAAGTTGTTTTATGTTGATTAAGTCGATTAAGTTTTTCATGTGGTTTATGTTGATAAAGTTGCTTATATGATTATGTTGATGTTGGAGAAGTTGAATATGTTGTGTATATTTGTTGAAGTTGATGAAGGTGTTTATGATGATTTTATAGTTAAAGTTGGTTATGTTGATTAGGTTGATTCTAGTGATCATATTGTAAATGTTTATATGTTTATTGATAAGTAGGTTATATGAGTATATTGTTGTCCCACTATATTTATTACTTACACTTTTTATAATGATTGTGATTTCTCACCCTTTCTGCTGATATTTCCCCTACCGTGGGAAATGGGCAGATACTCAAGAATAGCACTGGAAGTGTAAGATAGTTCTTGGTGAAGTCTAGTTATTATTCCACAGTGAAAAGGGTCTTGCTCTGATAGATGTAACATCAGGTTGTTGGGGATCGTTTGAATTAAATTATATGTTGATGATGATGTATTTGAAGTGTTTTATCTTGTTTTAGAAATGATTTAAACAAGATTTATGAATTATGAAGTTGACGATACATTTTAAATTGAAGTATTTTAATAAAGATGTTTTTGAATAAATTATTTCTCTGAGATGTTGAAGTATGTCATACCCCAAAATTTGTCCATCATATTTATTCATATTACAATCCATCTGACTTTCAAATGCTCAAAGATACACAAGAAGGAAGCATGCAGTCTCTCCTAAACAGCAACCTCTAAACTAGAGTTTTGAATTTCTCAAAGCAAAATCAAGTTCTAAGACCTCAAATGGATCCGATGGCCTCTCATATGCTTCAAAGGGTCCTCATGCCAAGTTTCCACTCTGATTCTCAAGATTGCCCAGTCAACAGTTCAAACAGTCAACAATCGACTGATTTGACCTAAAAGTCAACTGTGGTCAAAGTACAGTCAAAACTCCTGATTTTTGTCAACAACCTTGTTTTGAAGTATAATTCACCATTTGATCAAGAATTGATCATGGTTCATTAAGGAAAGATCAGAAATCAATAAATTCAAAAATTTCTAAATTAGGGTTTTCATAGGAGAAAGTCAACTAAACTTTGACCAGCCATATCTCTCTCATACTTCATCAGAAATTTCCCAACCAAAGCTCATTCTCAAGGAAATTCAACTCTCTACAACTTTGATGTTGGGCCCAGGGTCAAGAAATGCTTCCGCATAAGAGATATAAGCCAAAACATTACAGGTCCTTCTAGGAGCTCGCTAAAAGTAGTTATTTTCAGAAGCCATATCATCAAGATAAAATCTTCAAATGGGAAAAAGGTTCGAAAGTGGCTCGTAGAGGACATCTTGAGCTTTCCAGAAAGTCCTAGAACATCTCTATATGATTAAAATTGAATGAGTTATGGCTTGCATAAGTTGGGCGATTTTGAGAAAATGCATGAAATGCAAAGTGGAGAAATTTGAGGTTTTTGAGCCTTTGGGCCTAACTTTTGGATTTCAAGCATGCTCATAGGCCTTATAATTACCATTTAATTAATTATTTTATTTTTATAATATTTATCTTATTTATTTGAATTTTTAATTCATTTAAATATGAATAAATCATTATAAATGTAAAAAATTGATTTTAAATCAAAGATTTGATTTTGTGATCAAATCCAATCATCCAAATGCTCCATATTAGCTGAAAATTTCGTGCAAAGTGGATTGGCAAGAGATTGATACAAAAATAGCAACTTTCCAATCTAACTTCAATCAAATTTCTCACCATCAAAACACTTGATTTTTATTTGATTCCCTCAACATATTCTAACCCTATTTTATTCCTCTATAAATAGACAACAGGAACATAGTGTTAGGGGACGAAAATTGGGTAAAGAGGCTTGGGTTCTAAAGTGGCAAAAATTCAAGAAAGTGGGGCAAGCTTGCATTCTTTGTTTCAGGCCAAACCAAGGGCAAACAACCATCCCAATAATCTCCTGAGTGATTATACAGTAAGTACAGGTATTTGGTGATGCCCAATCATGCATATAATCCATACACCTTGTTCATGTTTCAAGATTTTTGCACTTCATGTATTATTATGTTTTAATGAGATTTAGTGGTTTTAACGTGTTCCTGGCATGTTTTAGAAGAGATTTGAATCCTTGGTCGTGAGTTTTAATGCCCATAGCGTAAGGAGCCATGGCTAGGGCATGAGTTGCATATTGCTTCGTATCCATACTTGTAGCCGTTTTCAGGACAAAAGGATGGTACCGTCGGATTCGCAAGGTCCAAATTAGTGGACAAAGGTGCTTTTGATTATCGTTCTTACCATATTTTACAAGTTTGATTTTTTGCAGGTAAAGCCACGACCGAAATCGTAATTAATTCGCAGATAAACCATAGCTACAGCCTTCGTTTAAAATTTTGCAGAAAACCGTAGCCAATTTCCAGAAGTCATAGCCACACCATAGCTACTTCGTAGCTAATTTCCAGAAATAAAAATATAGTGGAGAAGACGATGAAGGGCGTGGCACGTGTGTCGATTTGGGTGGCTAGTCAAAATCCCAATTCCTCTCTCTATCTCTTATTGGCTGGTCAAAATTGGCAGACTCTCTCCCCATTCACCATTGGCTGCGCGTGATTTCCACAGGGGCCCAGTTTGATTTAATGTTTGACTTTTTCCATTTAGTTTTAGGTTTTATATTTATTTTCTGTTTGTCATATTAATAACAACAAGGCAATGGTGGATGGTTGGCAAAAGAAGACGAATGGTAATCTTGTAGACTAGGGATCGAATCCTTTCCGGGCTATTATTTTTCCCAATTTGATTATTATAGATCCTGCGTGTCTAACTCATGCAGGTGCATCGTACCACCTCACGTCTCCACCACCAGATCACCGGCGAGTACAATCCAAGTGATCCCAGCGTGAAGTCTATCATAGACCATCAAGGGCCTACCTCACTGGATTCCCATCGCCAGATTTGTTTTTCTTTCTTTCTTCTTTTGTTTTTGATTGTTTTATTTCCTTTTTTTATTTTTATTTTTTTTATTTGGTTTTATTTTTTGATAATTAACATTTTTAGGGTTTAATTGATAGTCCTAATTAGGATTAGGATACATTAATTTAGTCTAGTTAATTTGTTTAGATAATTTTCAATAATTAAGTTAATCAATTAGGTTTTAATTAATTTTAGCCTAATAATTTTAGGCTAATTTATTTTATGCCTTAAACCCTGATTTTATCATGAGCACTAATCACTGTATTTTTAGGTTTGTTCATTAACCCTCAAGATTTATAATTTATCACCATAAAAAATCACTAATTGTTTTGCTAACCCTTATTGTTGATCTTTTAAGGCACTAACCATTTTTCTTCTTTGTGTCTAATTTTCAGGGTTAATAAAAACTCCTCCGACTACGCGCCATGCCAAATCAAAAAGCTAAGTTCTAATCCTTTTTCTCATTTAAATGTTGTTTTATCTTTTAATTTTTGTCTTATAGGTTAAATTAGAGTTTATTTTCAATGCCAAGGAATTCCTCCTACGCTCACCCCTATCATTATCCGTTTAATTCTCAGATGATCAGAGTCAATCGAAGGTGCAAGGAGGATCAAAGTTGAAGATGTGTAAATCAATTTTCTGCCTTTATTTTCTGTTACCCTATAAGGTTTTATTGTAATAGATTAGGTTATCTTTCCGCCTTTTAATTTCTCCCATCCCCGCAGGTGTTTATTGTAATAGCGTAGGATTTTAACTGTTTTATTCTCTGCCATGGTTAGTAATCCTAGGGAGTGCAAACCTGCTAAATAACTTAGATCACTAATTACAAGATAAATAACTGAACTGAACTCACGTGATTGTGACACACACGCACCTTTAGGGTAATCCCTCTTGTTGCCTTATTGTTTCCCGTTGCCTTTAATTGTACTAAATAGTCAAGTCCCTCGATTCCGAGGATACCTAAAGCAAAGGTTGCCTTATTCAGTGATATCATCAATTTTGTCCCTCGAAGCTGCCTCGGTAAAAGATGATCGTCCCAATTGCTAAGGTATCCTCGCATGATGCCTAAAGCAGAATGACTATTATATCCTTCCCTTAGACTACCTGCCCTCTCTATGGTAGGGATAGTCTTATGGCGAACGATACTCTCGATGACCCTTCCACATCCAATTGAAAGACTTCCTGCCCTCTCATGGTATGGATAGACCCTTTCGCCTGAAAAGCTAAAAGAACGATCTTTCAAAACTTAGGGTAAGTTGCTTTTAATTGCTTGCTCAATTCAAACGAATTCAAAAATACTTTTCCCACCTCTATTCAAAATCAAATTCAAAAAGACTACGCTTATTTACAAGCTAAAGTTCTTCTTCGAAAATCTTTTCAAACAAATTCAAACATTTTGAAAACAAAAGTGAGCTAAGCAATTAAGAGCCCATGGATAACCATGGATACAAAGGGTGCCTTACACCTTCCCTTTGTATAACTTACCCCCGAACTCAAAATCTTTTTAAAAGGTCTTTTCCTGTTCTTTTAGCCTTTCCTAATTGGATAAAATAAAAGTCGGTGGCGACTCTTGCTTACCGCAACATTTCTTTAAAGTTAGTTCACCGTATTACAAAGTATAAATTTTGAGAACCCGTGTTACGGAGCAGGATGTTTTTATTAAGAAGTTTTATGAAGAAATGTTGCACCCTTTTTATGAATTACTTTAATTTAAATTCTTAATATTGCATGAATATTCGTGGGGTTTTAGAAGGGTGTTACAATGCACGTGGAGAAAAATGTATGTGATAGTGTAATCATAACACGTCTCAACATTCAAGGCAAGACAAAGGATGGTATTAATGCTCGTCTAGATTTGGGCGTGATGGGTATACGAGAAGAGTTAACACCATAATATATAGGCAGCAAGACGTATTTGCCTCCTGCCTGCTACACTTTGTCTAAAAAAGAGAAAACAAGTTTTTGTGAGTGTTTAGAAAGTATCAAAGTGCCGCATGGTTACTCATCAAATGTCAAGAGGCTTGTATTGATTAAAGATCTCAAATTAGTTGGCTTAAAATCTCATGACTATCATGTCTTAATGCAACAACTACTACCAGTGGCTATTCGTGGAATATTTCCTAACAATGTTATGAAGACTATAACTAGGTTGGGCTTATTTTTCAATGCAATTTGTTGCAAAGCCATTGATCCATTAAAGATATACAATTTGGAAAATGAGGCTGCAGTTATCTTGTGCCAATTAGAGATGTTTTTTCCTCCTTCATTTTTAACATTATGGTTCACTTGATTGTTCATCTAGTAAGGGAGATTAGATTATGTGGTCAAATTTTTTTACGGTGGATGTATCCAATAGAGCGATACATGAAGATCCTAAAAGGGTATACCAAAAACTCACACCGGTCGGAAGCATCGATTATTGAGAGGTACATTACAGAAGAAGCAATTGAGTTTTGTTCTAACTATTTGTCGAAAGTGGATGTTGTAAGGGTTCCCAAGTCTCGTCATGATGGAAAATGTGAGAGTGTGGGTACACAAGGTTTAAAGGTCAAGAGCTTAAGTATTGATGTGGTTGTTCAAGCGCATTTGTATATATTTAATAACACCGATGAAGTTCAAGCTTACTTATCTACTCACAAAAGCATCATAAAGAAAAGTACCCCAATATTAATGAAAGAGGGTTGTTAAAAGAGCATAATAAGAGTTTCTCTGAGTGGTTTAAAGAAAAAATTGCTAGTGATGATAGTGCTTCAAAAACAACTAAGTGGTTGTCCTATGAGCCTAAATGTAACATAATAACTTGGAGTGGATATGATATTAAAAAAACTTCCTTTTATACAAAGTCAAAGGATGACCGTAGTACCATGCAAAATAGTGGAGTTATGATTGTGGCCGAGTCCATGCACTTCTCTAGTGCTAAAGATAAAAATCTGGTTATGGCATCTACACCCTACTCTGGAGTGATTGAAGAGATTTGGGAAGTTGATTACATTGTGTTTAAAGTTCTTATATTTAAATACAAATGGAATGATATCAATAATGGTGTAAGAATCGATGAATTTGGAGTTACAGTGGTTGATCTTAGCAAGTTAGCTTATGCGGACGAACCTTTCATCATGGCATCTCAAGTAAAACAAGTGTTTTATGTCACATATCCTTCTAATAAAAGTTGATCAGTTGTTCTACAAGGAAAGGTGCATGATAGTGATGAAAATCAAGATGCGAATCTTGATATTTCCAAAACTCCTCCTTTCTCAACAAATGTGCCTACCTTCATTGAAGAAAATTTAGAGGATAATGTGCATGCTATTCGCATAGATCATGAAGAAGGGATATGGGAGAACTATTAAGGTGTTTTTCATAAGTTAATTCGACATTTCTTTGATTTCTAATTGTCTTTATTTTGTGTTTAATTTTATGTCTAATTGTTTTTATTTTGTGCTTAATTTTATGTCTAATTGTTTTTGTTTTGTGTTTAATTTGATTTCTAATTATTTTTATTTTGTTTAAACAGATACATGGATGATTCAACCGACAACCCCTCCTCATCTAGTAAACCTAATAAAAGAAGATTTAGAGGTCCAACTTTGATGACACAAATTGACAAAGTTCATCAAACAGGTGAAAAGATAAAGGTCGAGTTTAATCTAAGAACCTATGAATGTACTTGTGTTGGTAAAAATGCTGCAAATTTTAGGTGTTATATAACATCTCTTGCTCAGCAGAGATGTTTTATTTTGAAATATGAGTGGGAAGACATAGATAATGGGATAAAAGACGCTATATGTATTGATATTTAGGTATTTTAAATTCAACACTTTATTATATTTTATAATCATATATATACTAATAACATATACCATATACCGTATGTGTAAACTCATTTCACTATTCCAGACTGTTGTGTTAAAGACAAGGATGGTAAAATCAAAGATCCGTTGAAGAAGGAATGGATTAAATATGCGGGAGAACGATGGAGAGGTTTTAAGACACAAATCACAAACGGATATGTTAATAATCCCAAAGGTCTCACTCCTACACATGTCAGGTATAATTTTATTAAAGAAGAAGTATGGGAAGAGTTTCTGAAGTCTCGAGATACCCCCGCATCTAAGGTTAGTGTGGACCTCCGATTTTTTTTAATACCGGGCCATACCTCTGATCTGTAGAGATATGTGAACTGACTCTTTTTGTCGCTTAATGCTTTCGCATTTTGAAAATTCACAGAGTCGCCACCGACCTTTTATTTTATCCAATTAAGGAAAGGTTTATAAAAGAAACAGAAAAAAGACCTTTAAGAAATTCTGGGTAAGGGGGTAGGTTATACAAAGGGAAGGTGTTAGCACCCTTTGTATCCATGGTTATCCATGGGCTCTTAAGTTTGCTTAGCTCACTTGTTTTTCGATCACTTTTCAATTGCTCTGAAATTGCTCATATGTGGTTTCAAATACCTTTGTAAATTGAATTTTGCAATGATCCGTGTGTGGATGTATACAAAATGCTTGTTTATCTTTCGAAAGATGTTTTGAAAAGAACGTTAACTTTGTAATAACCCGTGTTTGGATGTATACAAAGCATTGTCTTTTTTGAAAGTTTTGAAAAAACAACAGTGTATGAGAATTTTGTTTGTTTTGATTTGAGCAAGCAAACTAGGAGGTCTACCCTGAGTTGTAAGGTCTTTATCCTATTTCCTTTAAAAATCTATCCTTTCATCGGATATAAAAGCAAGGTTCGATTTTGTACTCAAAACAGTGGAATTTTGACTTTGATTTTGAAAGGAATGAGAAGGGATTACCTTAAGAGGTGCAAGTGTGATTGTGATTGGATTCAGATATTTATCTTTGAAGTTAGTGATCTAACGGTTCAATTTTATCTTTGACATACACGCAGTTTATATTTGCTGGAAATTAAAGTGCGGAAATGTAAAGTGCGGAAAGTAAATCTACGCTATTACATCGATTGTGCGGGAAATGTAAACTAGCCTATTTACATGAATTTGACATCCTATACATTTATCTAGGAATTTTAAATTGCAAGAAAAATAAAAGGCATGTTTTTGGATTTTTATGATTTATTTTAATTATAATTAATGCACGATTAATTAAATTAAAATGAAGAAAAATGATGAAAATAGATTTAAACCTAGAAATTAAGTTTAAAATATGTACAAAATATTTGTTAATTAATTTTAAAACAAAACTAATTTTTTGGAATTTTTGAAATTGATTGGAAATTGATTAAGCTAATTAATACATAATTATACAAATAATTATACAAATAATTAAAACTTAAAGAGAAAATTATTCAAAATATGTACAAAATTAGTTTATAATATATAAACAATATTTAACACAAAGAACAATTTTTTAGGATTTTTTGATTGGTTAGAATAATTAAAAAGCAAATATATAAATATATACTAATTAATTATGCAAAATATTGAAATTATGAAGAAAAATAAAATATTTTTATTTCATAAAATAGTATATTATTTTAGAAGTATAAAAATATTTTTTGTGTATTTTTTGGATTTTTAAAACTATTTTTAATTAATTTAACAAAGAAATTAAAACAAAATAGAAAATAAAATAAAAAATAAAAGGATACTGATCCTGTATGGAAATTAAATGAGGGAGTATGATATGCGTGCGTGTTCTGAGGCGTTGGATGAGTTGATGGATGGATCAGAAGGCCCAGATGGTGAGGGACCATAGCACGTGGAACACCTGCAAAACACTGAATTCCAAGTCAGTTTAAAAAAAACACGCGCGCGCCTCCCAGCGAATCAGAGGGCGCCACGCATCATCTTCAACCTTCAGATGGGTTTTTACACCGTTCATTTGCAGGTGGTGTAAAAAACCCAATCTTTTACACCTGGTAATAATAGCGAATACAAGCAAACGTGAGTATAAATTTGGCGCGATGGTATGGTTGAGTTCGTATTGTTCATGCGAACTCAATGGTACTATTCAGAACCTGTAATTTCGCCTAATTTAGAAAACCCTAATTTTGGGATGAAGAACCCTAAAATGGTGGTTTCGTGTATACGCATCTAAAACTTAATTAAAGCTCCAGAAATGTTCTACACCTCAAACCAAACTCAATAGTATGTCTACATCTTGTTAAACATGTGTGAATAGCCAGATACGAATTGATTTTAGTTTGAACAATTTTTGACCTGTGTAGCTCGATTCAGTGAGCTTCAAGGCTTGTAATTGATTGAGATAGTTTCAGTGATGTTCAAGGAAGGTGTATGAATGCTTAGTTTGTATTGAAATGAGCAGAAATTACAAATTCGAATTTGAGTTTTCTTTGAATTTTTTCAAGTGATTACAAAGGTGTTATGCTTAGCTTTGCTTCTGAACTTGTCTCTCTTTGTTTGCTGAACTATGATAGCTTATTTATAAGCTATGTGTGCTTAGAATTGAAGCTAACTTGCAGCTAGTTGCCTTTGTTGAAAACTTGGTTTTTAAATATTAAAAACCTTGAATTTTTGACCAAGTCTTGACTCCATTCAATGCTCTTGCCTTGCCCTTTACTTCTCTGCAGAAAGATGAAGATTCT
This sequence comes from Vicia villosa, assembly GCF_029867415.1. NCBI lineage: Eukaryota > Viridiplantae > Streptophyta > Magnoliopsida > Fabales > Fabaceae > Vicia > Vicia villosa. The sequence continues at coordinate 266,303 of NW_026705950.1, read as the reverse complement.
TTGGGGTGAGTCATGCTTGATTTGTAAGCTACCATTTATCCATGCATTTTCCTTTTAATTTTACTCTTAAAGTAAGATAAAATCATGCAAAAATGGATAAAAAAAGGTATGGGCTTAGTCTTGGTCGTGGGAGGCCCATATCATCATGGAAATGATGTTTGAATGCTGAAAACTTGGCCCCATTTGGAAAAAATGCAATTTTGAACAATGTTGATTTCATGTATTTTCCCAAAATTTAGCCAACTTCAACAAGGTGTAAATCCTTCAATTTTTGTCATATGAAGGAGATCTTGCACTTTTTGGAAACCTCAAAGAGTCCTCTAACCAATGCCTTTGGTCTCATGTCAAAATGATTTTTGAAGCTCCTTGTGTGTCCTTTTGAAAAAAGTGTCTTTTTGTTGACTTTGAAAATGACCTGTAATGTCTTTGATCATATTTTTCAAATGGTGAATCCAATGACCATGGGATCAATGGCATTTGAAAGATAATTGAATTTCCTTCAAAACAAGCTTTGGTTTGAATTTTTTGGATGAAGGATGAGAGAGTTATGATCAGTCAAAGTTGAGTTGACTTTTCAGGCAAAAACCCTAATTTTGAATCTTAGGGTTTTGTTGATTTTTGATCTTTCCTTGATGAATTATGATCATCCAATGATCAAATGATGAATCCTTTGACAAAATATGGACTTTGACAAAAAATTTCATTTTTGACTGTCTGTTGACTTTTTGGTCAAACGGGTCGTCTGTTGACTGTTTGAGCTGCTGACGGTGCGTCTGAGTGAATTGAAGTTTGAAAATTTGTATGATGGTACTTTGAGATATATGGATGTGTATGAAATCCATTTGAGCTCTCAAAAACTTGTTGCTCCTGTAAAAACAAGAAAAACCCTAGTCAGGGACTGTTTATGTAGGAGACAGTTAAGCGTAGCTGATTTTTGCGCAGTGTTGAGTCTCTGCTAATCGCGTGATATTCAGAAGACTTCTAGAACAAAAATCTTGGAATTTTGAATTGTGAAAGATTGATTTGATTGATGGTACAAAACACTGAGAATTGTACTGCCAGCAGTTTGGCTGTCAACTGACTGTTCAGGTTTTGATGTAGCAGTTAGAGTGAAAAATCAACAGTCAAAGTTAATTTTCTTTTTTGTTGTTTTTTGTTTTATGTGTAAAATTAAAATTTATTTACATGACTTGTTAAAAACACAGACATAATAAATAACTAATATATACTGTTACCAGTACAGTCTGAGTTTCCTGATTCTGCGCCTGCAAAAAGATTTAACTCTGTACCAATTGAGTCAGTACTATTTATCTGTAAATAAATAAATAGCATGTGTGAAGTAATAAACAGTATTTGGTGTTTGCGTAAGAATAAATTCAACTGCAAGCCAAATTACTGTATAAGAAAGATTCTAAAAACTAAGTATTTCATATGTCAGGATATTTGTTGAAATAAAAATCCATGATTATATGAGACCCTTAGTTTTCAGATTGGAGTTTTCTTGAAAAATATGTGGGCAAATTTTGGGGTATAACAGTTGCCCCTATTCAATCTTCTTAAACCTGAAGAGATTGTATGAAATCTGAAGGTAGAAGATGATTGAATATTTAGATGCCCTGAAAATTTGCATTTACCTTGATCAGAAGAGATGTTGGAAGTTGCATTTGAATGTCGTCTGCGAAATGTTGTTGGCAGATTGAAACATTACCTGAGATGGGCTTTCAGATGCCACCTGGTAAATGGGTTGAGGGTTTGTTCATCAGAATGAATCCATTGATTATATCTTGATGAAGGATTTGAAAGTCTTTGTGTTGACTGTTTCGGAACCGTCCAAGGTTACCGCTTTAAATCTTGGAAGATAATCGTTACGGAACTTGTCCAAAGTTTTTTAGATTTTGGAAGTTGATCATTGTGGAACCGTCTGAGGTATCGCTTTAGATCTGCAACGTTAGATCGTTTTGGAACCGTCTGAGGTATCGCTTTAGATCCGCAATGTTAGATCGTTTTGGAACCGTCTGAGGTATCGCTTTAGATCCGCAATGTTAGATCGTTTTTGGAACCGTCTGAGGTATCGCTTTAGATCTGTGATGCTAGATCGTTTTGGAACCGTCTGAGGTATCGCTTTAGATCTGCAACGTTAGATCGTTCTGGAACCGTCTGAGGTATCGCTTTAGATATGTGATGTTAGATCGTTTTGGAACCGTCTGAGGTATCGACTTTGATCTGTGATGCTTGTTTTTGAGTTGGTAAGTGATCAGAATGAATCTTTGGCTTGATTATATCTGAGAGAACCGTTCATGGAATTCAGGTGAACACGGCATGTGATTGAGAACATCTTTGTTGAAGATATCTGCCTACCTAAAAAATCAAGTTAGTGATATGCAATGTTTATGATGCATGTAAATGTGAGATATTCCCGGAGAAATATGCATGTTATGTTGTGCATGATGTATGATGTATGATGCATGATGTATGATGTATGAATATGTGAATGTATGAATGTATGAATGTATGAACGTGATGTCAAGCTTCTAATTGGAAAAATAAATTCCCGCTAGTCAGCTGGACATGAATGTATTGTGATCGTTGATGATCTTTTGTCTTGCTTGAGTACCCTCGTCTGGGGAAATTCTTTGAGAACCCGGGTATCCCGTTGAAGGATCTTGGACTACTGCTTGGGGAACCAAAGGTAACTGGAAGTTCTGATGCCCTTTCAAATGGGAATGAGGAAGATGCATAATCCTCCGATGCACTATCTGACCAAGTCCGGGTGCGGGGATCACACCTTCTGAAGATAGTAATCTGGAACAACCCTGCTGGGGAATAAGACTTCTTTTGAAGAGAAAATCTTTTTGAGGAATTTGCTGAGAAATGCGTTTCTCTTGGTGATTTCCTTCTGATGGAATGATGTCCAGATGATCGGGACATTTTCTGAATGCCATTCCTGTTTTTCCTGGTAAACATCAATCATATTCAAATGCATATGTTCATTCAAAATTATCATTGGGATGCTTACGTATTTAAAACAGAAAAAGTGAAAAGAGCTGCATTGAAAAGAGCCATGATAGGCGGGTTAGCACAGGGAGACAACAATCCTAGAAGTAGGAAACTGTCAGAAAGTTTTGAAAAGTATTTATGAAGATAAATAGCTATGTGAAAACGATCCAGTCAAGTTTCAACTCTGCTATTGCCAATCTGTCTTCGAGCATCTCATCCCTCACTTGTTGGAAGAAAGTGATTAGACTGATCGGTGTCTTTGAGGTGTTGAATCTTGATGGTGAGTAGGCAGCTGAACGGAACACAGTGGTATGCTTCATTCCCTAACTTTTGCCTAGGCCGCCCTTTCAGGTTTTCAGCCTATCGGGATAGTATTTGTTTAGTCTCTAATTTTTGCCTGGATCGCCCTTTCGGGTTTTCAATCCACCGAGACGCTCATTTTTGCCTAAGTTGCCCTTTCAGGTTTTCAACTTAGCGAGCTGTTTTTTTTTTCAAGAGAAGTATTTTTTGACTATGTCAGCATTCACAGGGTGTGGGAAATCCTCGCCATCCATAGTGGTAAGCAACATGGCGCCGCCGGAGAATATTTTTTTGATTATGAATGGTCCCTCGTAGGTGGGAGTCCATTTGCCTCTGGGATCACCTTGTGGTAAGATGATGCGTTTGACAACCAAGCCACCAGTTTGGTATGCTCGACTTTTGACTTTTTTGTTGAAGGCTTTGATCATGCGCTTTTGGTATAGCTGACCATGACAAATAGCTGCGAGCCTTTTCTCATCAATCAAGTTTATCTGGTCCAACCGTGTTTGAATCCAATCATCTTCGTCTAGATTGGCTTCTTTCATAATCCTTAGGGAAGGAATCTGAATTTCAATTGGAAGAACTGCCTCCATACCATAGACTAAGGAGAATGGAGTTGCCCCTGTTGAAGTACGCGCAGATGTGCGATAACCATGAAGAGCAAAAGGTAACATCTCATGCCAGTCTTTGTAGGTTACTGTCATTTTTTGTATGATTTTCTTGATGTTCTTGTTGGCAGCTTCCACCGCGCCGTTCATCTTTGGTCGATATGGAGAAGAATTATGATGTTTGATCTTGAACTGTGTGCAAAGTTCAGTAATCATTCTGTTGTTTAGATTTGTGCCATTGTCCGTGATAATCCGTTCAGGGATGCCATACCGACAAATGAGATTGTATTTGATGAACCGGGCTACCACATTTTTGGTGACAGAAGCAAATGAAGCTGCTTCTACCCACTTTGTGAAGTAGTCAATAGCGACCAGGATAAAGCAATGTCCGTTGGAGGCAGTAGGTTTGATTTCTCCAATCATATCAATACCCCACATTGCAAAAGGCCAAGGAGCCGTCAGGACGCTTAATGGAACTGGAGGTACATGTACTTTGTCAGCGTATATCTGGCATTTGTGACATGTTCGGGAGTGATGATGGCAGTCTGTTTCCATGGTAGACCAGTAATAACCTGCTCTAAGGATCTTTTTAGCCATTGTATGTCCACTAGAATGAGTACCGAAGGCACCATTGTGTATTTCTTCCATGATCTGTTCTGCTTCCTTCTTGTTTACACAGCGAAGTAAAGTCGAGTCATGGTTGCGTTTGTATAGGGTTCCATTGCTTAGAAAGAATTTGGCAGCAAATCTCCTTAGAAACTTTCTGTCATTAATGGATGCCCCTTCAGGGTACTCCTGAGTTTCGAGATATCTTTTTACCTCATGGAACCATGGTTTTTCCTCGGTTCCTTCGGTATTGATCTCATTGCAATAGGATGGTTCATCTTGCCTGTAGATGGTGATCATAGGCGCCTCGTTGTCCCACCTGACTTTGAACATGGATGACATGGTAGCTAAAGCATCAGCTAGTTGATTTTCCTCGCGTGGGATGTGTTCGAAAGTGATTTCTTCGAAGTAAAGAATCAAACTCAGCACATATGCTTTGTAAGGAATTAGATTTGGGTGCTTCGTGTCCCATTCCCCTTTGACTTGGTAGATTACCAAGGCCGAGTCTCCGTAGACTTCCAGGAATTTGATTCTTAGATCGATTGCAGCTTTGAGACCCAGAATACATGCTTCGTATTCGGCTATATTGTTAGTGCAATTGAAGCATAACCTGGCAGTGAATGGTGTATGACCTCCTGTGGGGGAAATGATCACAGCTCCGATGCCATTGCCAAGTGCATTAGAAGCTCCGTCAAAAACCATAGTCCACCGGGATCCTGGCCCGGGTCCTTCTTCTGGTCCTGGTTGTTTGTAGTCATTGACTAGCATAATGTCTTCGTCTGGGAAGTCAAAGTTCAACGCTTGATAATCATCTACTGCTTGATGAGCCAGATGATCAGCCACCACACTTCCTTTGATTGCTTTTTGTGAAGTGTATTGAATGTCATATTCTGTTAAGATCATTTGCCATCTCGCTATTCTTCCAGAGAGAGCAGGTTTTTCGAACACGTATTTGATGGGATCCATCTTGGAGATTAGGAAAGTGGTGTGATTTAGCATGTACTGTCTTAGTCGGCGAGCTGCCCAAGCTAAGGCTGATGTTAATTAATGTTATTCTTTATTGTCAGCAAATGTAATTTTGGTGTTGTCTTCATAAGCTACAACTCATCTTCTCGTGGATGCATGTTGGTATTTCAAGTGCGCGAAAGGACTTATATGGTTGGATATTTGTTGTTTTGTTATTTTGTGGTAGTCCACTGTGTAAACAAATGTTCATTTTGAAGAATATATATATATATATATATATATATATATATATATATATATATATATATATCCTTCACTGGTTAGAAAAATATGAAAATAGTGACCTAAATGCGGTCAGTGTGATGTGGGAAAAATGTGAAAAATAACGACTTAACTTTGATCTGTGTGGTATTGGAAACATATGAAAAATTAGGTAAAAAAAAAAGTTACAGCAAAAATAGGAAAAACACCTAGAATTCGCTTAAAAGAAGAAAACATATTACATCGGGCCATTGAGGAAACATATGTAAAAACATATATATTACATCGGGCAACTGGAAAAACCGATGTAAAAACTATATATTACATCGGTCCGTCGAATTAACCGATGTAAAATATAGCATATATATTTTTTTATAAAAAATTTGAATTATTTTTCACATCACACATCTGAATTCAATCGATGTGGTATGTTAATTTTTCACATCGGATCGTGGCCCGATGTAAAATGTCTCTGATTTACTACATAGCTTGGATTTACATCGGACCCAGGCCCGATGTAAAAAGTACTTTTGGCCCGATGTAAAAAGTACTTTATGCACTAGTGTGTTCTTCTATCTAGAACAAAACAATTTTTTCTGCCCTTACAATCTATCTCATATAATGGTGTTGATGTTGTTGTTGTTGTATTTTTGCTCATTTGATAGATTGCAAGTGCAGAAAATCAATCTTGCTCCAAAGATTTGTTGTACATTTTTAACCAAAGAAATAGTATGACATTTCTTGTGTACTCCCCTCTCTTCAAACAAACAGACTGCTAAAAATGGTGAATTTGAATGTAAAGTCCTGACATTCAAGCATCACTCTTTTAGAAGTTAGAACTTAAACAAAGATTGAAGCTTTAACTTACACAAAGAAGGGAGCTTAACCTTTGAAAATATTTGCTGTAAAAAATTTATCTTAATATTATGTGTAAACAATCTAATATTTAAAAAAAAAATTATTCACCTCGGTTTTAATTCAAAACTGAGGTGATAGTTTAAAGGATAAATTAATTTACATCGGTTTTATAGTTAAACTGAGGGGTATAATAACATATTTAATTATAAAAATAATCGTTAAACAGATTTTACCCTAATCATTAATAATATGAAACCGCCCCAAAGAAAGGAAATATTTACCACCGCTACAACATATCTCTGGGATGGATTGCAAGTGCAGAAAATAAAAATTCTCATTCTCCTTGAAAACAAACCTCTAGATTCTTGCATGGATCTCTAGCATCTAAATCCTGATATCATTGAAAGAGTTGTTGCATACAATGTATTTTAAATATTTTGTGAAAACAATGTAATTAAAAAAATCTGCATTCACCTCGATGATTTGTCATGACTGAGGTGATAGTTAAGTGTTTTTCTATACTATATACACCGGCCTTAACAAATTTTTATCATCCATTTATTGATTATCAACGCTCAAGATGTAACACCCTTCTAACCCACAAGGAATATTCGCAATATAATACGAATTAACATCAAATAAAATTACCAACAAGGGTGTCACATCGTCATAAAAAAATCAAAAACAACAGTCTTGCTCTGTAACACGGGTTGAAGCAACAATTCATTTCAAAACTATATCTCATTCATCATCATAAATTAAAGCATATTTTCTCAAAACGGGAATCCACAACTTTAAACATCTTTAAAATAGTTCTCATAAAACATCAATTTAAACTTCATGGTTCATGAACATCAACATCAAAATTCTTTGAAAGGTAATTCATCAAAATGCAATTCAAATTCAAAATAATCAAAGTGAACATGATAGTTCTAGAACATAACGACCCATCCTGATGTTACGTATCAGAGCAAGACTCCCCTCAATTTAAACAACTCTAAAAGGACGCCATGAAGCTATCCTCAAACTTCCACAAACTACTCCTAATTACCTGCGAGTTACCCACGTGGAGGTAACATTCAAACAGAAAGGGTGAATATTTCATAATCAGTAAGTAAGGCATAAGGAATAGATATAGTAGTCGAATACAAACAATCAATCACACGTATATATATATATATATATATATATATATATATATATATTTATATATATATATATATATCAATACAACATATCCATCATGTATTCATACTTACCCACGCCCGCACACCATCACATAATCATCAATCACATCAAGGTAATCAAACATCATCAAATCACACAACATCTCAATAATGCAATGCAACAACAAAAGACTCATGCATGTGGTACCAATTCATCACTGATAGCTCCGTCATCGTTCTCCAGAGATCCCCACCATAGGATTGCTTCCCGCTTGGAACCGGAGCTCATCAACAAGTTGCACTCAATCCGCACAATAGGATTAAGGGCCAACATTGGACCAAGGTCCTACAACATCACTGGACTTTCGTCCTACAATTATGTTATGAATGGATGATGCTCAACTTCACAAAATCAATGACCACAACTAATCAAATGGCATCATCATTCATGTATTTAACAGAGTCATGTCATTATTCAAACATACATCTTCACAACGCCTTGATTAACTCAAAACAAAATCATCAATACATCACGTCATCAATTATCACAACGATATTCATCAAAGTCAAATATAGAAATACAACAATCCACAAAGCCAAGCTGCATACAAAATGCCCCACCATAGGATCGATTCCCGTTTGGAACCGGAGCTCATCAACAAGTTGCACAAGATCCCCACCATAGGATCGATTCCCGCTTGGAACCGGAGTTCATCAACAAGTTGCACTCAATCTGCACAATAGGATTAAGGGCCATCATTAGACCAAGGTCCTACAACATCACTGGACTTTCGTCCTACAATTATGCTATGAATGCATGATGCTCAACTTTACAAAATCAATGACCACGGCTAGTCAAATGGCATCACCATTCATGTATTCAACAAAGTCATGTCATTATTCAAACATACAACTTCACAACGCCTTGATTAACTCAACACACAATCATCAATACATCACGTCATCAATTATCACAACGATATTCATCAAAGTCAAATATAGAAATACAACAATCCACAAAGCAAAATTGCATACAAATGCCCCTTAAACCCACCCAAAAGTGCACATTAATTCCAAAAAATTCCCAAATATTCTAATAAAATATAAGTTACCATATTCAGGAATCAATTCTCAAAAATATAAATTTTCATTTTTCAGGGACCACGCTAAGCACCACTAGATCACGCTAAGCGGTATCCTCTATGCCTCGACCATCTTTTCTATTTTCTAGAGCGCGCTAAGTGGGCCCTGCGATTCTGCAGAAAATTCCTGCACAACCTGCATCATATCAGACCCAACCTTTTTCCCAAAAACTAATTTTTAACATTATTTTCCTATGATTTAAGACCTATTAACCTAGTTCTAATATGGATTAATTATCTTAAACTTAAAACTATAAAAATTCATCATATCTCCATCAATCTCCATTAAACCCTAGACCTTCAAATCCCTACACATGGTGGATTTGACTCTAGATCATGTTATCATTCATCAATTCAACAATTACCAGTATCATACAACATAGTAGTCATTATCTCAACAAATCCATCATCATCATACACCAATTTCATCAACTATCACAAAATTATCCAAATCCCCCAACATACATTTGTCAACCCCTTAAATCAAACTTAATAATCACGATAACCCTCCTTACATTAGATTATTGGCTAGTTTGATCTTCTCTTTGAATTCTAAGGTTGATTCTCCTTCTCCTCTTCTTGCCCTAGCTCTCTCTCCTTTTCACGTTTCTCCAAGAATTCTATAATAATGAAATTCTCTCTCCTTTTCCTCTTTTTACCTAGTTAGCCTTAGGACCCCTATTATGAACTTCCAATTATGCCCTCACTAACTTATCCTCATATTATCTCTTATTTTATTTTATTTAATAATAACCGTGCTAATTAGACTATTTTATTTTATTTTTCTAATTAACATCTCAATTCTACTACCCCACACACATCAACATAATCATCACTCGTCATATAATCACATCAAAACATCAAATAATCGATTAAATAATTAATTTAATTTTTAAGGTGTTACACAAGACACTAGCATTAGTGATCCGCGTGAAACCTAAAGGACATCAATTATAAAAACATGCTGAATATTGAAAATCTAACCTAAATGAAACATATGAAGCGCTTGAAACCTAACGACGCTTGAAAAACTTCTCTATGATGGATTGCAAGAGAAAAAAAAATTCTGGATTCAAGGTTTATTTTCTTAACTATTTATTTGAACCGAAAATGATTTGATTTTTTATATTAATTACAATTCCCTCTTTTTTCACAAAAACAATTACATGTAAGATCAAACAGAAGATCTTCCCCAAGAATCAATAATTCAAAGATCGAAAATCTAAATCTTGAGGAAATTTTATTTTTATCTAGATCCTTATAAAATTTGATTTTTATCTTGAACTCTAGGGAATTTGACTTTTATTTTAATTTTAATATTCTATGTAAACAACGTAATATTGGGTAAACATTGTAACAACTTAAAAAAAATCATACCCCTCAATTTTTTGAATAAACCAAGATAAAAGATATACTAATTTTGAAAATAATAAAAGTGCAGCTACTGAGGTTCAAACCCATGTGCATATAAATATACCCCTCAGTCTTTTAATCACCGAGTGAAAACTTTTCATGACGTCATTCGTTACCTCGCTACTTTAACCGAGGTAAAACGTATTTCACATCTGAGGTTAAAAATGTTATTTATTGTAGAGATAATAGATAAATATTGTTTTTATTCGTCCTTATATTAAAAGTTATTTGGTTATATTTTAGATTATTGTAAGTTGACAAATATTTATGGAGAAATTTCATAAAAAAAAATTATTATGTTGGTTATGAAACTAACACATAATTTATAATACATGTGTTTGTTATGTAATAAAAATATTCATTTTAAAGAATATCAATAAATTATAATTAGTGTTATATTTAAGTTTGTGTATCGGATATAAATTACATCTTAAATCTCCTTTATGAAGTAAAAAGTTACTCTTAAGAAATATTTATGATTATGTTGTGATACATATTTATTGCATTAAATGTATATTGGTATATTCAAGTGGAAGTAAAACTTGAAATTAAAAAAAGTTAATAAGTATTTTATTTCAAAATAAATAATGATATAAAATTTGTGTATATAATAAAATAAATGACAAAGTGTCTTGGGGGTGATAGTATAACGAAACTATCAAGAATATAAAATATATTTTGCATATGATAATTATATTAAAATGACAAAAGTTTATGAGTTGATGATAGTGGATAACTATTAAGAGTGCATGCATAAAGTAATCATTGACATAACTATTTGAAAGATTGAATATTCAAAGTTTATTAAAATTGTAGAATCTTAAAATTCTTTGATATCTAATTAATCATCGATAGGGAAAACTCAACTCATACTCGACTAACTTTAAGTCTTGAGTTCAATTATGCAAGTATACTGTTAGACTTCATGAAATACTTGACAATAGATTCATCAAATGAGGTAAAAATACTTGGATGATAAGAATAAATGTCATAGGATGAGGTTTTCCTCTTATTAGACGTTTAGCATATATGTTTGATGTAATGCATAATTATGGACACATTTTTAATATAGTTTATGGAGTGATGCCGCTTCGTAGAATTCAAGAGCAAGACTCTTAAATTCTCATGAAAAGGATATGAGACACAATGTCTTATTTAATGTGTCATATTTATAATTCAAACAATGATACTGAGATTTAATAAACAATTTGTTCAAAGCTTGTCTACTAATATATATTCAGGGGTGAGTGAAATTTAAATAATTAAGTAATGGTTTAAATCATAAGATACTTTTATCTGAAATTTTGAAATTTTCAGAATAATAGATTTAGATATATTTTTAAAATGGTGGAAGATTGGTGGAGAAATTTTTAAAATATTTATTTGATGAATGATAATGATTAAATTCATTTAATGAAATTTTGGATCACAATATGTTATGTTGGTGTAGTGGCTGTAGTTTTTAATAAAGATTTAAAGGTTATGGTTTGAAATTTTGTTTTGATATTTTTTTCGAATTTATTTGTTACTTCAACAAATAAGTAGAAAAAAAATAAAAAGTTGTAAATGACCAATGATTTATAGGATGTTTCCTTTCACAAAGAGACACGAATATCTCTAAATAAAGATAATTTGCAAACTTAAAAGTATATGAAAGTTAACATGTTTCAAGAATTAAAAAAGTATACTTAAATCATTCTTTTATTTTTCTAGTACAGGAGAATAAATTATGAGACTTTATTCTATAAAATATCATTGATAGATATTTTTGATTAAATGTCTGATTCATGTTAAGACTTCTAAAATATCGTGAAGGGGATTCGTTGATCCAAATTAGCTAAATTGGTAAGGACAAATTGAATTTAATGTTTGGTGTGAACACACTTTGAAATTTATTTTATACAACTATTACCATGTCATATTCAACTTCTTCTTATTCATGTTTTACAGCCTACCTCTCACACAAGATCTAAAACTAAATATCCTTAAAATCGTCAGTTATTCAAACTTCTTCCTGTTCATGTTTAAATTTCATATTTTCTCCACCTTTATTTATAAGCAAAAATCTTCTAAATTTTTTTATCTTAAATATAAGCAAAAGTCAACAAATATAGATATATTTAATATTTTTATTTCAAAATTATCTCTACATTAACTACTTTTAATATTGTTAGTGGACGACAATTTAAATAAAAATATATTAGTAATATATTCTCTCTTTTACATGAAATAAAATAAATAAATTTACTTAACGATCACTCTTAGGGATGACAACGGGTCGGGTCGAGTCGGGTTGCGTACTACCCAAATCCGCACCCGAAATCAACACTCAAACCCAAACCCAAAGGATGTTCGGGTGAAAAAATAACACCCACGCCCACACCCGTTGAGTTCGAGTTTTTTCACCCAAACCCGAACCCGCAATAAAATACATAAAATACATTTTTTCTACAACTTTTCACAAAATATTTATAATATATATATATATATATATATATATATATATATATATATATATATATATATATATATATATATATATATATATATATATATATAGAGAGAGAGATAGAGGAGGGATCAAATTACACCCTAAGAGTTACACTACGAGTTACACTCGTTCAATAACTACATTTCGAATTAATATTTTTTAAATTCAACCGTTGGATTGAAACATAATATCATATAGATCATACCTATAAAGTTTGAGCTTAATCTATAATGATTTGCTATACGATCAAGATATCCAAAGATTAACGTCAAAATGAGCTTTCATATAACGTTAATTTTGATGTAATTCATTGACATAGTAAATCATTATAGATTAAGCTCAAACTTTATAGGTATGATCTATATGATATTATGTTTCAATCCAACGGTTGAATTTAAAAAATATTAATTCAAAATATAGTTATTGAATGAGTGTAACTCGTGGTGTAACTCTTCGGGTGTAATTTGATCCCTCCTCATATATATATATATATATATATATATATATATATATATATATATATATATATATATATATATATATATATATATATATATATATATATATATATATATATATATATATATATATATATATATATATATATATATATATATATATATATTGAGGAGAGATCAAATTACACCAAGTTACACTAAGTGTTACACTCTTTTATAACCATTGATTGTACTTAAATCTAACAGTTATTATATGATCTCTTTTTGACTTATTATTCACATGATTCTTTTTAAAGATAGTTTTCTATATTTTTGATAATAAATAACAATATGATTTTTTAAATATTTAATGTATAAAAATATTAGAATTCTTAAATACTTCTAAAAAAATTATTGATTATTAATAAAAACTATTTTTTTCTTATTTTTATATAATCTTAACTTTTGTATTTTCTTTATATTAACTTTTATTATATTCAACTAAAGTAAATAATAAATTATGATTTTAAATATTTCTTGAAAAATCATAATTTTTAATAAAAAAAATATTATTTTTTATTTTAAACTAACTTATCTTTATTTAATTTCTTTAATGTTTTTAATACGATTTTGTACATTTTATAATGTACATTTTCTAAAGTGATAATTTTTTCGATTACAACATAATTATTATGTACATTTTATTCACTATTTTATTTTTGTATTTAATATTTTTTAATACAATCTTGTAATTTATTTTAAAATTTATAAATTTCATTGTGTATTTTAAGTGGGTAAATATTGTTTTATATAATAAAAATAAAAAAATATTTTTTAAAATGGATAAGAAATTAAAAAAAAACGTGCATTTTAATATTTAATAATATTTTCTAAACAAAAAAAAAAATTATCCATGTTTTTCTTTTAATCAAGTAAAATTATATATAAATGCAACTAATACTTTTTAAACAATAGTATGCAATATTATAAAATAAATTAAATAATATTTTTTAAGTGGATAAAACTAAAAGAAAAATTAAACTTTAATAATTATTAATATTTTCTAAGTAAAACAAAATTTTATTCACTTTAAGCACACTATGAAATCTATAAATTTTTAAATAAATTACAAAATCGTATTAAAAATATTAAAGAAACTCATTTAAAATTATGATTTTTTTAAGAAATATTTAGAATCATAATTCATTATTTGCTTTAGTTGAATATAATAAAAGTTAATATAAAGAAAATACAAAAAAGTGAGATTATTTTAAATATAAAAAGAAATTATTTTTTTATTAAGAATCAATAATTTTTCAAAAGTATTTAAAAATTCATAATTTTTTGGTTTATTTAATATTTAAAAATTCATATTTTTATTTATTACCAAAAATAGAGGAAACTATCTTTAGAAAGAATCATATAAATGATGAGTCCAAAAGAAGTTATTTAATGACCGTTAGATTAAAGTACAATCGATGGTTATAAAATAGTGTAATACTTAGTGTAACTTGTTGGTGTAATTTGATCCCTCCTCATATAGAGGAGGGATCAAATTACACCCGAAGAGTTACACCACGAGTTACACTCGTTCAATAACTACATTTCGAATTAATATTTTTTAAATTTAACCGTTGGATTGAAACATAATATCATATAGATCATACCTATAAAGTTTGAGCTTAATCTATAATGATTTACTATGTCATTGAATTACATCAAAATTAACGTTATATGAAAGCTCATTTTGACGTTAATATTTGGATATCTTGATCGTATAGTAAATCATTATAGATTAAGCTCAAACTTTATAGGTATGATCTATATGATATTATGTTTCAATCCAACGGTTGAATTTAAAAAATATTAATTCAAAATGTAGTTATTGAACGAGTGTAACTCGTGGTGTAACTCTTCGGGTGTAATTTGATCCCTCCTCATATATATATATATATATATATATATATATATATATATATATATATATATATATATATATATATATATATATATATATATATATATATATATATATATATATATATATATATATATATATATGTCAAAATGAGCTTTCATATAACGTTAATTTTGATGTAATTCAATGACATAGTAAATCATTATAGATTAAACTCAAACTTTATAGGTATGATCTATATGATATTACGTTTCAATCCAACGGTTGAATTTAAAAAATATTAATTCGAGATGTAGTTATTGAACGAGTGTAACTCGTGGTGTAACTCTTCGGGTGTAATTTGATCCCTCCTCTCTCTATATATATATATATATATATATATATATATATATATATATATATATATATATATATATATATAAGCGGATGTGATTTCGGGTTTCGGGTGTGGGTTTCATACTATCCAAACCCGCACCCGAAATATTGGATGACACCCTTACCCGAACCAAACCCAATCAACTCGAATTTTCACCCGTTGCTTTGGATTCGGAAACGGGTGGACACCGTGGAGTTGGGTCTTCTTGCATCCCTAATCACTCTTACTAAGCGTTTTTTTTTTCTTAGCCGGAACATATTTGGAAAAAGTGAAGTTGAAAGTATAGTATTTGTCTAACAAACACTGTACATCTAGCTAGAGAGGTCCAACATCTTGTATGAAATTAATATTTCCAAAGAAATCGCAAGTACATGAACATGTCCCATGTGAATAGATGCCCCAACTCGCTGGCATTTGCTGATATTTGTACACGTATAAGACCCTTAAAAATAAACCAACCACTCAAATACTTAATGAGACCAGATACATTAATTGTATAGCATAAATAAATTGTCTTCAAGTTGAAGACGTCTTTGTGTGAAATAAATGTCATCTTTGATGCTATCCTTAGTCTTCACTGTGAGATTTCATGTAACTTTTTCAGGGCACATAAATTTGTTTTGGCACTTACGTTATGGCCACATGCATTTAACTGTAACGCAAAAATATACTAGACTGAAGGCTATATAAATTAAAGTCAAACTTGAAAACAATTCAAAAGTAAAGATTTTGCGTAAAGTTTTTTATTTTATTTGAGAGAGTAGAAAAGACAATATTATATCTTCTTTTTTGACCCGTTTTTTGTGGAAAATTGTTATATATAGGCAGGTACTGATGATAATTGATAACATGCATGTTAGACTATTTTCATATGATTTGCAACATATGGACCCAGCCAGTTGACCAGTATCAAAACTCTAGACAAAGTTATTGAATTGGAGAAACGTTGTTTGTGGTGGTAATGTGCCAAAATTATAAGATTATCTTGCAATTTTTTAGCAGTGATTAGTGGGTATTATCTTTGAGCTTAGTATGCTTACATAAACTAACCATAGACATAAATATTATTGCGTTAGATATTAATGGTCTTTTTATCCGCATTACATAATAGAGACAAAATATGTTAATTAATTGGATAAAAATATAATATGATAGTTACATGATAGAAATTTGTTTTTAATTTCTTGTAAAGTTTTTTTTTAAAACCCTCCTCGCAATTTTTCACGTGGAATTTTATTTATTTATTTAGAATTTTTTTATTATTTATTTTTTAATAATTATTTTTCAATATTCTTATTTTTATTTATTTAGAACATTAACTTTTTTAATATTCTATTTTATTTTTTAATATTCAATTTAACGTAAATGATTTTCTTATTATAGAGTAGTTATAATTTGCAAAATTAAAAGGTGTGGCCGCCAACCAGGATCGAACTCCACACCATTCAATCAATAGTATATTTGTTCAGCAAACTGTTCTGTAGTGTATCTTGTAAAATTTTTACAGCAAATCATAAATAAAGTAAATCTACTATTTTCAGCATCACGTGTTCCTCTTTTTCATTACTACCACTGAGTTAACTTCATCATTCAAAACCATATCAAGCTTTTTTTTTTTGGTACAAAGAGGACCAAAGTCCAAAAAAAGAAAAACTACTCAACACCAACACATGACACGGACATACCGCCAAGATCAAGCTTCAATTGCTTCTGTAAAAATTCGGGAATCTCTTGAAAAATCTGGAGACCACGCTATCTAGTACTGCCATCTCTAGCAAGTTCATGCGCATATCAAGCATCTTAGTAACTAAGAAAATAAATCTAAATATCAAGCATCTGAGTTGTATATTACATAGTACATAAACTCTTTTTTCTTACAGCATCCTACTATAAAAAATTAGGTGAAAAAGAGTATAAAAAACTTCATTATCATACATAAATATACCATGCAAGTTACTGTGAGCAAAAAAGCTTGCATGTAGTTTTCTTTAGTTGTATATGTATATTCTGAATATGTTGGAACCGTGAAACCGTGAGGTGTTGGAAAATTTTCTAAGAAACAGATTGTTTCTGGCAATCTACTGAGGTCATGGTGGTGCCAAGTGCCAACATAATTACAATTAATATCACTTTTGATTTTATATCAGTTACATATACATGTTACTTTTTCACTATTTCTTGGGTTCTTACCAAATACACAAAATAGTAAAATAACAAATGTAAGTAAAGAAACAATGATATACAAACTAAATTTCATGACTCCAACAATGATATACAAACTAAATTTTGTTTTGTCTATCAACTGCACTGGTATGGCTTCATCTCAATCTGGACAAATGTTGGAACCATAAATGAGTTTCTTGTTTTTTCCAAATCTGCACGTTTCCAAATCTGTCAATGGTTGTTTTGTGTTAACAACCATATTCTTGAGTTGGCTGTAGAGATGCAAGCTAATCTTATTCAATCATAATCCATTACTTTCCTTGAGATATTATTCAAGTATGCTCTTCTCTATAGGTTCAGTGATCCTAAGACAATGAAAATCCCCCAGGTTACATTACCTCGGCTCAATTGATTCAATGGATTCTTCTTCTTCTTCGTCATCTTCGAATCGACGGTGGATACATGGTTTTAAATTGCGGACTGCATCACCTGATGTGGCCGCAATATTGCGGTTGCGGTAGTGTCCGCATCCGCATCAGGCTGCAATTGCGGTGTGATCGTAAATCACATTAAAAACCGCATCAAAACGCCACAACGACCGCATCGTAACACCGCAACGGCCGCATCAGCCCGCATTGGACCGCATCAGCCCGCAATAGATGATACATTGCTAGCAAAAATCATTTAATCTATCTTCCTTTCTATTTTTATCGTAGATTTAAGGTATATTTTGAACGGATTAGTGATTTTCAAAGTGATGGCGAACTATTAATGAGATGTGTATGAAAAATTAGAGACAAAATGGAAGACATGTGAAATATAAACTAAGTAATAAAATATAATATTTTATGCTCTAAATATTAAATTCACGCCGCAACGACCTCAATCCGCAGCGCGGTAGCCGCAATACCCGCAACCGCAGTGGCCGCAACCGCATCCGCAGCCGCAACCGCCATTTAAAACCATGGGTGGATAAACGACTTATTAATCAATTTGCGGGAACATGGAGTTATAGAATAATAATCAAGTGATCAATCAATCAAGTCAATTCAGACAAAAAAAAGAGCGGAGTCAAAAAAGTATGAGAGAGAAACAGGTGAGAGTAGGCGAAGAAAAACTAGAGAGAGAATGGAGGGAGAAACAGGCGAGAGTAGGGAGAAAACAACACGTAGAGGAGGTTGAGGCGGAAAAGGGAGGATGGAAGGTGGTGGAAAGGAAGAAGTGGACAGCGGGAGCAAACAACAATCATAGGTGGGATCTTAGAAGGGGTAAAGGAAACTTAGACGGAGAAGAAATCACAAGTTTCTTCTTCTCTGAATTCCCGGAGTCGTATGGCTCAAAGGAGATGTTTGATATCTTTGTGGAATATGGGCTGGTAGCTGAGGTAGTGATCCCCCCGAGAAGAAACAAGTGGGGGAAAAGATATGGCTTTGTGAGGTACCGAAAGGTGGGAGATGTGAGAAAACTTGAAATGGAGCTGGATAACATTACTATTCTGGGCAAAAAACTTCATGCAAACGTACCAAGGTTCCAAAGAGGAGAGGTAGCAAAGAAGAAAAACTTCAACGTGAAGAGGCTAGGGGGAGAAACTAATGAAGTAAGAAATATGAGGAAACAATACAATGTGGGAATGGCCTCATATGCTCAGGTGGTGAAGGAGAATATAGGGTTAACCAATAAGAAGATGGAGGGAGAAAGCCGAAGAGAAAAAAAACCTAAGTTTGTCCATCAACAGTTTGATGTGGAGAAACAAGATATGGCAAGATTTTAGAAGGCCTTTGTTGGTGTGGTGGAAGTACCGGGGATGACATATAATGTACAAGAAGCGCTGCATGCTGAAGGATACTTTACGATCACTGCTACACCATTGGGAGCAAATATGGTGTTACTTGAAGAAAATGAGAAAGGTGAGATTAAACAGCTGGTTGAAGATGAGGTTGAATGGGTTAATAGATGGTTCAACAACATTCACCCATGGTCTCCGGAAGATGTGGATAATGAAAGACTAACATGGATGAGATGCTTCGGCTTGCCATGTCATGTCTGGAAAAAGGAATTTTTTGAATTTATGGCAAAACCGGTTGGGGTTTTCGTGTGCATGGACCAGAAAACAATGGAGGGGAAGAGGATGGATGTAGCAAGGTTTGTAATCAGAACAAAATACTCTATGGTATTGAATGAGAGCATCAATATTGGGGTCAATGAAAATACCTATAGCATTAAATTGATGGAGGATTCGCATGGGCCGAAGAGGATAATGGTTCCTAAATAGTGGGAGAACGGAGTGAGCAACAGTGGCTCATCGGAAGAGGAGGAGGAAGATTGGGGGGAGGGCGGCGGTGGCACTTTTGAAAATAACCTGGAAAGTAGTGCTAAGGTGTCAGAGAGTTGGAGGCAGTCGCATGATAACAAGATGGCTATGAGGTCTGCAAGGAGTGGTGAGGGTGTAGAGGATCAGAACCAATTGGAGAAAACTAGCGGACCTATGATGGAAAAGGTGAATGAAACAGGGGAAATCCAGAGCATGGGGGGAGGATATGGCCATAGAGAAGAACAAACATTTAATGCAGATGGAGAGAGATCATTAAAAGTCTGCCAAGTGGAAAAGCCAAACCTTGAAGTGTGTGCGATGCCTAGTTTTAGTCAGCGGCTGAGAAGTACAAAGGACAGAGATAATAATAGTGTGGGCCAGGGTGAGGATGTTGGACTTTTGGAGAAACAGTCACAATCTGGATCAGATCAAATCTCAACCTTTGGGCCTACTATCACTCCCAGGCCCAAGAAAAGCAAACAATTGGCACAGATTTATGATAATCTAAAAATCCCTTTTGCACCATCGTATTTCTCTGCTCTCTTACAGTCACAAGAAAATAACATTACTAGCTCCCATAGATTAACTCTGGCACGAGAAATTTCTGAAGGTTCGGCCACAGGTG
Source organism: Vicia villosa (assembly GCF_029867415.1). Classification (NCBI taxonomy): domain Eukaryota; kingdom Viridiplantae; phylum Streptophyta; class Magnoliopsida; order Fabales; family Fabaceae; genus Vicia; species Vicia villosa. The sequence continues at coordinate 245,665 of NW_026705950.1, read as the reverse complement.
GTTCAAAAAACAAATCCTCAGGGGGTGATTCAATAACAGACTCAGGTATGATGCAAGGAAATAGAAGGATTTGGAAAGCAATTGAAGGGGTGCCAAAAAAGGTATGGAGATCCATAAAAGAATTAGGGGTGGAAGGTGATGAAGATGACAAAGTGTTTGAAGGGATAGTACGAGATATCGAAACCAGGGAAAGGCAGTACTTTGAAGCGAGTAGGTTGGAGAAAAATAATGTCCAATGAATTGTATATCCTTTAATATAAGAGGGGGTAGGAATCTGGTCAAGAGAAAGAGGATCCAACAGATTATGAAAAAAGCTAAGGTAGATATCTGTTATCTGCAAGAAACAAAAATAAGAAAGATGGAGGAACATTATATAAGAAGTTTGTGGGGGAGTGAGGAATGTGAATGGTCAGCAGAGGACTCTGAAGGGCAATCTGGAGGGTTGTTGATAATCTGGAGGAAGGGTGTGATTAGGGCGGATTTCAGTTTTAAATCTAAAGGTCTTCTGGGTGTGAATGCTCTATGGAAAGACATTAATTGTTACTTTGTAAATGTATACTCCCCATGTGCTTTAGCCGATAAGAGAGTGCTATGGAGCCAACTGTTATCTTGGAAGAATAACTTTCCCAGTGGTGAATGGATAATTGGTGGCGACTTTAATGCTGTAAAGTCGGAAGAGGAACGTATTGGTAGGGGACTGGTCAACAGAACTGAGTTGGAGGAGTTCGCAGGATTGATTGAACTATTGGAGGTGGTGGACTTACCTGTTATTAGCAATAAGTTTACTTGGGTGAAATCAGGAGGAAATGCAAGAAGCAGAATCGATAGATTCTTGATGACAGAAGGAATAATCAATCAGTGGAAGGCAGTGGCTCAGGTCTCAGGAAACAGAGACATATCAGATCATAGGCCCATTTCGTTGAAGATCAGTAATAAGGATTGGGGAGCAAAGCCATTCAAGGTATTTAATTTCTGGTATGAACATCTTGACTTGGAGAATTTTGTTGCTGAATCATGGAATTCCTTTCAATGTAAAGGCACAAGTGCCTTTGTTCTTAAGGAAAAAATTAAGAATATAAGGGAAATATTGAGATGGTGGAATCACAACATTTTTGGAAAGTTGGATCTGAATATTGAAGAAGACGTGGAGGAACTAAATGAGCTGGAAGATGCGGTCCTGCTCAGTACCGACCCAGGTGATAATACGGCCATTAGTAGAAGGAAGGATCTACAATGTAGTATATGGAAAAATTTACATCTTAAAGAAAGTATTCTCAAGCAAAAATTGAGGGTGAGATGGATTAAGGAGGGAGATAACAATTCAAAATACTTTCATGCATCTCTAAAAGCTAGAAATAGGAAAAACTCTATTGTCATGATACAATCGCCGCAGGGTGTTCTAGAAGGTGTTGAGGAGATAAAAGAAGCAGCCCGAAAGCACTTCCAGGAGAGGTTTAGTAAGATGAATATACAAAGACCGACACTAAAAGGCTTGGTGTTCAATAAGCTCTCTCCCATTGATGCTGCCCTTTTGGAGGAGGAGTTCACAACAGAAGAAATCAGGGAGTCGGTATTCAGCTGTGATGGAGATAGAAGCCCAGGACCAGATGGGTTGAATCTAGCTTTTATAAAAAAAATCTGGAGCATTGTCGGAGAGGATGTGACACGGTGTGTGAAGGATTTTCATAGCAAAGCATCCTTGCCAAGGGCCATGACTGCATCGTTTATTGCCTTGATTCCCAAGGTTGATAATCCACAGGCCTTCGAGGACTTTAGACCTATTTGCCTAATTGGATGTATTCTCAAAATCATATCTAAATTATTAGCAGCAAGGCTTAGCAGAGTTATTGGGAAACTTATTTCTAAGTCCCAAACAGCCTTTGTGCCTAATAGACAAATTCTAGATGGGGTGGTGGTGGCGAATGAAATCGTTGACTTGGCTAAAAGAACAAAGAGAAGCTGCATCTTGTTTAAGGTTGATTTTGCCAAAGCATATGATTGTGTTGATTGGTGCTTTTTGAAAGAGATGCTGCAGAGTATGGGATTTGGCCGTAGGTGGAGATTATGGATGGAAGCGACTGTGTGCAGTAGTAATATGTCTGTCTTAATCAATGGAAGTCCGTCGGGAGAATTCAAAGTCCAAAGGGGGTTGAGACAAGGTGACCCCCTATCACCTTTTCTTTTTACCATTGTGGCTGAAGGCCTTGCAGGAATGGTTAAAAGAGCCACGGAGACAGCTCTGTTTAATGAATTTAAGGTTGGTTCGGGGTGCTCCTATGATATCTTGCAGTTTGCTGATGACACGGTTCTGGTTGGTGAGGCCTCGTGGAGGAATTTATGGGCCATAAAGACGATTCTGCGTGGGTTCGAACTAGTTTCCGGTCTAAGAGTGAATATGTGGAAAAGCACCATATATGGTGTTGCTACGGAGAACCGATTCCTTCTGGCCGCAAGCCAATTCCTGTGCTGCAATTGGGGAAATATTCCATTCAAATTCCTTGGAACGACTGTAGGAGGGAACCCAAGAAGCATAGGATTCTGGAGTACAATCATTGACAATGTGAGGGCCAATCTTTCTCCATGGATAGGAAGCCTCCTGTCAATTGGAGGTAGAGTAACTTTGATAAATTCGGTGCTTACAAACCTACATGTATACCAAATGTCTATGTTCAAGATGCCAAGGCAGGTAGCTGAAGATATTGTGAGGCTTCAACAGAATTTCCTATGGCACAACTCGGTGGAGAAAAGGGGCGTAGCGTGGATAGGGTGGGATACGATATGCAGGACTAGGGAGGTGGGGGGCTTGGAATTAAAGATGTCGTCAAATTCAATATGGCTTTACAAACTAAATAGCTTTGGAGAATGTTAAATGAAGAAACGGAAATATGGCAAGGTATTCTAAAGGAGAGGTATGGTCATCTTCATCAAAGACTGTTTTTCAAAAGATCTAATGATAGGCTGCATTGTGCCTCGACGTGGTGGAGAGATCTAATGCTTATAGGGGAAAACTCAACAGAATTGGGATTTATAAATCAGGTAACTCTTAGACTTGGCAATGGACACAATATTCCCTTCTGGTTATGCAGGTGGCATGGACGATACGCATTGCAAGATGTGTTTCCCGTACTGTTTTCTGAGATCGTGAACAAGCATCATAGTGTGTTGGAAATGGGGAGGTGGGAACAATTAAGATGGCAGTGGAATGTTGTGGAAGATGAAATAGCTCTTAGTCAGGTTGCGAGAGAGGAACTCCTGGAATTGAAACAGCTCCTAGTGGGCGTGGAACCGAAACTCTCCGGCGAGGATAGTTGGGTTTGGTCTTTGAATGGTACAGGAACTTTCAAAGTAAAAGATTACTATAACTTGCTGATGAGGAATCCGGCTGGTGGTCTTATGGAGCAAAGAAAGATCGAGGCTCTGGACGTTGTGTGGAATTCATGGCTACCATCCAAGGTGCGAATTTTTGGGTGGAGATTGATTAAAGACGGCCTGCCAACAAGAGAACAACTGGTAAAAAGGGGAATAATTGCAGGGAATGAAGATAGCTTTTGTGTTTTTGGATGCCAATGCCAAGAGAACATCAATCATCTGTTTCTTTCTTGCCAAGTAGCAGTGGGCGTGTGGGAAAAGATTTATCTTTGGCTTGAGCTGGACATTCATCCACTAGTTGAATGCAGTGAGGACCTCTTGCAAATGATTGATATTCTTCATAGAGTAAGGTCGCCGAGGAGGGTGGGTGCCATTTGGTTAACGGTATGCTGGAGTATTTGGAGACATAGAAATGATATTGTTTTTAACAATGGTGTTTGCAACATAGCGGAGATTATATACAATGTCAAGATGTATTCTTGGTGGTGGCTGGCGATAGGTAACAAATGCAAGGTTACTTGCAACTTTTATGAATGGAACCAATGCCCTTTGTTGTATTTGTAGGATTGTAGGAATGATTGTGCAACTTTGATTTGCACTTTTGATGGACTGACTGATAATTGTACCTTGCTGGGCTGGGTTTGACTTTGTTGTACTGGTTTTGCTGTATTGGTTTGGTTCTGCATTTGTTTGGGTGCGGAATTATATGTATATATACATGTTCCATTGTTTATCAAAAAAAATCAAGTGATCAATCTCCATATAAAGGTGAAGCATTTAATTAGAACTGGAAATACCGCAAGAACATTATAAAAAAGGAAGTTCTCACCCTCATATATAGCATTAAATCTCGCTATGTAGGTAACTTCATATATAGCTTAGTATCCTATGATATCAGTTTTAGAAAGAAAAAAAATCTCAGCTAGACAATCAACCACATTAGACATTAAGCATTCAAATTATTGTATTAAAAGGAAAATAGAAAATGGGGTAAAGGATGGAAAATAGTGTATTGAGAAGTCCCACGTCGTTTTTTAATAAAAGAACTTTAGTGTATATAAACGTAGAAAATACATAATATTATGTAATATATAACAAAAAGTAAAAAAAAAAATTGGAATTCCACGTGGCTTTTAAAAATAAAATTAAAATCCAACTGAACTGCCAACTCATTCAAAAATCCAATTTGGACTCAATAGGGGAGAATCTAGAAATTATGAGATCAGTTTAAATTACATCAAATAATCTCTAAAATCCATAATATACAATATTTTTTGTTTTTCATGCACATTCTTCTTAAACCTAAAAGTATAATAGAAATTAAACGGCCAAATAAAATACCAATGTGTTTAGAGAATTATATATGGAACCTATATAATTATACCAAACACCCATACATTTTTTATAATTATTCTTGTAAAACATGGACTATCTCCTCAAAGCAAATCAGGTGAGGTCGCAACTGTATAAGGTAAACTAAGAAGGTGATTGAATTGATTAAGAGATCAAAGTTGCACAATAGTGGTATGTGTGAGCTCAAGAATGAATATCTTGCTTATCCCTCGGATGGGAGTCCTTATTTATACCTCTGAATTGATGAATTGCAATCTTTATGGAGTGACTCTTGGAGACCCTCAATAATGGCTACTATCGTAACCTCTGCAGCCCTCCTTTAAGAGGCGTAACGCTCTGTGTAACAGTCCAGGCGTCCCTTTGCATTCGTAACCGTCACAGCCGACTATGGATAGTCGGCCCCCGAGGTGACGACTGGATAATCCCTTCGACTTGGTTAATGCTTCGAGCAAAGAAGATGCTCTAACCTACTCGACCGTATAGTGCAAGTTGGGTTCCTTGCCACAACCACTTATCTCAACGTCCGAGTGTTAGGAGTAAATTAATGGTAAATTCATGTGTTAATATAAGTAAATTTTGGTTTAAACTAATGCAAATTGTGATAGATCCATAGGTTTTTATGAAGAATTGAACTGAATAAGTTTAGTTCGTGTATAAAGCAAATCGAATCACTTGTGGGTGTTATTGTTGCAGGTTTAGAGCTGAACTGGAGCTTTAGGAGAACATGAAGAGTAAAGGAAGCTAGAAGTATCAAAGGCAAAGCAAAAAGATGAAGTTTTACAAGGGCGCGCCGCGGGAGTTCTAGCCAGCGCCGCGCCAAAGTTTCTGTTTTGAAGCGCGCCGCGCCAATCCGATGCCGCGCCGCGGCCTCGGCGTTAAAAGCCCAAAACTTCTATTTAAGAAGCCCTAGCTTCCAAGAGAAACAACAACTTGGTAGAGATCTTTTGTGAGCGAAATTCAGAGAGCAATCCTAATCCAGAACAGCAAACAACATCAGACGGAGAATTCAACATCAATTGAAGACATTCCCTTGATGAAGATGAATCCATCCATGAAACCTTGTGTGTTCTTCATGTCTATGGAGAGCTAAATCCCTCTTGTTGAGTTTAAGGTAGTAGTTAACCTATGAATATACAACACCATTGATTCTTTCCTATGAACAATTGTTTGAATTTTATTATCAATAAGAAACCTTGCTTTTAATTTACATCATTGTTGAATCTTTGATCGAAAGAGAGGATTTTTACTTTTGCCCTAGGTTACTATATTGATTCAATTGCAATTTGCAGAGATGGAATTGTGATTGGGTTTTCATAATTATCGTTCCTAATTACTATTATCGTTATTGATATTTGGAGAGATCGAATCTCATACCGGTAAAAGTTATCTAATTTGGTTTGCAGACATGGAATCATATTTGAGGATAAGTGAAGATAATAGTTCAAATGATTGTTCAATTGTGAATTAATCCATAAGTTGTATAGGAATAGGTTGATGAACCCTAAAGCTCAACATATTTCCTTAATCGTTAACAAATTCTCATTATTTGCATTCTTATTGTTATTTATATTTTACAATATTAGAATCATAACACAAATCCAATTACTTTTTCTAACTCAAAATAATTAACTATAGAACGGCAGTGATATTAACCAATCCCTGTGGATACGATATATTACCGAAAATATTTACCCACAAATACTTTCAACAAATTGGCGCCGTTGCCGGGGATTGGTGTCAATATTGCACGCATTGCAATAGTTCTTATTTTGAGTTTTAAGTTTTATTTTCTCTATTTGGTTGTTTCACGTGTTTGCTAGTTTTTGCAGAAGATTGTGTATGCGCAGCAAAGTTTCTAGCGATCAACTTCTTTTTGATCCCGAGATCGAAAGGACTGCTAGGAGGCTAAATAGCAAAGCACGAAGAAGAGCAAACATAGCAAAAGCAAGAGACAACGCAACCGCGACATCGTCACAACAACTTGAAACCATTGACGAATCGCAAGAAGGATTCTTCTTTCACGAACTATTCACGGAGGAAGAACCGGAAGTTTTTATACAACCTACTATTGTCAACATGGCTGCTAATGGTCCATGTGCTAATAGTCCAAGACTCAATCCTCAGTTCGCTAGAACTGCCGCCAACGGGCGACCGACAGAACTGAAGACCGGTATCATACAATTGATTTGTGCAAGTCCTTTCGCCGGATTGGACCATGAAGACCCGTACACGCATCTTACTCGATTCTATGAGTTAGCAGGTACGACGGGTGTCGCTCAAGCTGATGAGGAAGCATTATTCAAGAGGTTGTTCCCACACTCTTTGTTATCTAAGGCAAAAGATTGGTATCTGGATCAACCCGAAGCAGTGATGACTAATTGGAACACATTGGAAGAAAAATTTCTGGAAAGGTTTTACTCTCAAAACCGATTCTTTGAAGCAAAAACAGCAATAGCAGTATTTTCTCAAGGTAGTAATGAATCTTTAAATGAAGCATGGGAAAGGTATAAAGCTATGTTGAGAAAGTGCAAAGGACACGGCTTTACAGACGTCGATCAAATCCATATGTTCCGTAACGGTCTCACAGCCACAAACAAGACACTTTTGGACGCCACAGCTGGTGGCTCTCTCATGTCCAAAACACCTGAAGAAGCTACTCAGATAATAGAGCGAATGGCTCTAAATGATCGTCAATGCAATCATGATCGAACAGTAAGAGATAAGAAACCCGGAATGTTAGAGTTGAACAACAGTGATGCTCTACTTGCTCAGAACAAATTGCTAACTTCACAAGTGGAACTTTTGACACAACAAATGTCTAAATTACCACAACAGATCAAGGAGCTGAACGGGGTATCTAATTCATATCAAGTTGCTAAGTGCGAATTGTGCAAGGGAGATCATCAAACAGGATTCTGTCCACCAGTGCAAGAAGAAGAAGTGAATTACATGAATAATAACCAAGGACAAAGGCAGAATCAATATCAGAATCAGCCATACCAACAAGGTTATCCACCAAGATACAACAACCAAGGGTACCAACAAAGACCACCGAATCAAGGGTATCAACAACAAGCATTCCAACCATACACTCAACCACCACAACAACAGCAAGGAGGAAAATCCAAGTTGGAGGAGACAGTGAATCAGTTCATTCAAACATCAGTAATAAATCAGAAGAACCAGGAAGCGGCAATTAAAAACCTGCAAACTCAAGTGGGGCAAATAACACATCAACTCACTCTACAGGCACAAGGAGCCTTACCAAACTCAACCGAAAAAAAACCGCAAGACCAGGAGAAAATTTATGCTGTTACAACAAGGAGTCAAAGGGGTTCAGAATCGGAAAAAGAGAAAGAAGAGGTAGGTGACCCTATGGCGATGGAGGTAGATCTGGAAATAAGAGAGGACCTAAAAGAGCCAGAAGTTGTAATACCACCAATGAAACCAGTTGAAGAAAAAAATAAGAAAGATGTTGAACAGGTGATTAAACTACCCCTCCCTTTGCGAGTAACAAAGAAGGATTCAAAAGAGAGAGACGTTCGGAAATTTACGTCCTTGTTCAAAAAGTTAGAAGTGAATTTACCTTTCTTTGAAGCGCTGGAACACGTGCCTGTGTATAAGAAATTTATGAAGGAGGTATCGGCGAAAAAAAGATCACTAGAGGGAGAACCAAAAATGGCAACCGAAAAATGTAGTATAGTCGCTGCAGAAAGAAAAATCCCAATTAAGAGAAGAGACCCGGGGGCGGGTGGCGATACCATGCACTATCAAGAATATATCATTTAAAAAGGTACTTCTCGATTCTGGCTCTAGTGTGAGTCTAATGCCGTTATCCATTTTCAAAAGGCTTGAATTAGACAAAATTAGTGAAAGTAAGTCGCAATTACGGTTCGCCGATCACACTATTAAGAAATCTTATGGAGTAGCGGAAGATGTACTAGTAGAAGTTGATAAGTTTGTTTTCCCTGTTGACTTCCACATCATGGACATTCCAGAAGATGAAGAAACTCCGATCCTTCTTGGGAGACCCTTTTTGTCGACAGGACGCTGTAATCTTGACATTGAAAAGGAGACGCTAACGCTAAAATCATTTGATGAAGAAATAACCTTGAAGATGCTGGGAGTCAAGAAACACAGGTCAGGGGTAAATGAGAAAAATTCAACTGGTATACCGGAAGGTGCACAAGAAAACAAAAATCTCAAAAACCTCCAAGAAAAAGTCTCTAACATATCTTCTCCAATGAAACCAAATTATGATGATGTCAAGAGTCCTAAGAGGGCTAAGGAGAGTGATAAGAATGGGGAAGATAAAGTGAAGAGAAAAGCCATCCATGCTCTTTATCTTCATGAGAGTGTGGGTATGGAAGTACAAAGTAGCGAGTGTTGGAAAAGGAAATACCCTCCATAAAACAAGGGGTAATGGACCGTCGAGCCATGCGACGTTAAACGAAGCACTTTGTGGGAGGTAACCCACACTTCTAATGTTTTGTTTTGTTTAGCTTTTATTTCAGGAAATAATCAGAGAACCCGTCTGGTGAAAGCTAGAAGGCAGCAATTGATATTGCGTTACTCTCTGTAAGTCACCATCTCGGATTTGTTACGAAACATTGAGGTCAATGTTTAGTTCAAGTTTGGGGGGTGGAGTTATTTATTTTTGAATTGTTCAAATTTTCTGTTTTTATTTAATTATGTACTCCGATTTAGAGTAAGTAGTCCCACAACAGAATGAGAATCTCAAGCAAAGTACCAACAATGGAGCAACATGCGTGAAAGTGGTAGTGAGTGAAATTTTTTTAGTTTTGAAAAAAAAATTAATTTTTAGTTTTGAAAAAAAAAAAAATTAAGTTTTCACTCTCTTTTTCAATAAGTGACAAGGCAGGTATGAATTTTCGAACTCAAACTCCTAATGTGTGCATGAAATTTAGGTTGTTAGTAAATACTTGACAGAAGCTCTTTATGGTACACTATTTTATTGGATCGGTTTAGCCTTAACCATTGTGAGGAAAGCCTTCCAGTGTTTACTATATGCAGGAGACCATCAATTATTTTGACTTGTTTGTATCATGCTAAACCGGTTGTTGCATCGTCTGTGGAAATCTGTGGAAGTGATTTAGGCAATTGTTTGAATTTGAGAGTTCTTTGAGCCGACTCCACCGTAAAAATTATTTTCTTCTGTGAGAGTGTGATCCTTTGCTAACCATTCTTTGAGCCTGAGGTCAAGGTAAGCATCATAATATGCACCAAGGAAAATACCTGGTGAGTTTTGATCTCAATAAAAAGTTTTGTTTTAGACCATCAACCATAAAATTTGGTGATGTGTTTTCTCTTTGACCTTTTTAGAAAGTAGGGGAGCATTCATATAATCTGAATACAGGTTGATCTCCAAGTTGGGGAGAGTCACATTCAAAAGAAGAGTAAGTACTTATGGTAATCGGTGAAAGATAAAAGAAGTCGTAGCTTGAAAAAAAAAAAGAAGAGTTTATGGAAAAAGAACAACGTTTGAATATAACGGTTGTTGAAAAAAAAAAGAGTGAAAAAGAAAAACTGAGCTACGAATGAGAAAAGATGGACAGGTAAAAGAATTAGAGTTTTAGAGAAAAAGAAATAAGTTATGAATTGGATGCTTCCCTATATTAGGAACAACCCTTGATTATCTTCTTTTCTTTGAATCTAAACCACATTACAACCATAGAAAGACCTTTTGATTCTCAGATTCCACAAGACTTGATGCGAGCAATTTGGTGAACGTATGATATGGATCTTTGTTGATTTAATTGTTTGGATGAGTGTTTAACCCCTCTTTTAGTCATCATACCTTTTGATGAGAGTGATTAGTGCTGATTCAATTACAATTGTGTAGTGTTTTGAACTTCTGGAGGTAATTTGCTTTCAAAATTTGTTTCGTGTGTATGTTCTGACTTTGCAGGAAGAGGAGGAGTATTTTGACTTGGTTACTAAATTGAACCACTTGAGAAATTTTTTTTTGAAAAAAACTTGTTGCATGACTGTTGGTATGTTTTATTGGAGGTAAGTGATTTTGTTTAGGGACAAACAAAGCTCTAAGTTGGGGAGAGTTTGTTAGGAGTAAATTAATGGTAAATTCATGTGTTAATATAAGTAAATTTTGGTTTAAACTAATGCAAATTGTGATAGATCCATAGGTTTTTATGAAGAATTGAACTGAATAAGTTTAGTTCGTGTATAAAGCAAATCGAATCACTTGTGGGTGTTATTGTTGCAGGTTTAGAGCTGAACTGGAGCTTTAGGAGAACATGAAGAGGAAAGGAAGCTAGAAGTATCAAAGGCAAAGCAAAAAGATGAAGTTTGACAAGGGCGCGCCGCGGGAGTTCTAGCCAGCGCCGCGCCAAAGTTTCTGTTTTGAAGCGCGCCGCGCCAATCCGATGCCGCGCCGCGGCCTCGGCGTTAAAAGCCCAAAACTTCTATTTAAGAAGCCCTAGCTTCCAAGAGAAACAACAACTTGGTAGAGATCTTTTGTGAGCGAAATTCAGAGAGCAATCCTAATCCAGAACAGCAAACAACATCAGACGGAGAATTCAACATCAATTGAAGACATTCCCTTGATGAAGATGAATCCATCCATGAAACCTTGTGTGTTCTTCATGTCTATGGAGAGCTAAATCCCTCTTGTTGAGTTTAAGGTAGTAGTTAACCTATGAATATACAACACCATTGATTCTTTCCTATGAACAATTGTTTGAATTTTATTATCAATAAGAAACCTTGCTTTTAATTTACATCATTGTTGAATCTTTGATCGAAAGAGAGGATTTTTACTTTTGCCCTAGGTTACTATATTGATTCAATTGCAATTTGCAGAGATGGAATTGTGATTGGGTTTTCATAATTATCGTTCCTAATTACTATTATCGTTATTGATATTTGGAGAGATCGAATCTCATACCGGTAAAAGTTATCTAATTTGGTTTGCAGACATGGAATCATATTTGAGGATAAGTGAAGATAATAGTTCAAATGATTGTTCAATTGTGAATTAATCCATAAGTTGTATAGGAATAGGTTGATGAACCCTAAAGCTCAACATATTTCCTTAATCGTTAACAAATTCTCATTATTTGCATTCTTATTGTTATTTATATTTTACAATATTAGAATCATAACACAAATCCAATTACTTTTTCTAACTCAAAATAATTAACTATAGAACGGCAGTGATATTAACCAATCCCTGTGGATACGATATATTACCGAAAATATTTACCCACAAATACTTTCAACACCGAGCTCCAAAGTCGGCCTAAATATTTTTGGTGTGTACAATAACTATTTTACCCTTTAAATAAAAATAATAATTAAATGTTCTTAATATTTTTTTTTTGAAATTTTGACATTTCATACCGATATATTCCAACATCTAGTACAAAATCAAATAAGATATAAAATCTTAAAATTTCTAAACTATTATAAATCTCGACTCTTTATTTAAAAGGTAAAATAGTCATTAGAAAATATATGGGTGTCTAGTAAAATTTTAGGGGTGTTAGGTATAATTCTATGTGTTGTAACACCACAAGAAATCAAGGAAGTTGCTCCATTCGGGAACTAAAAATGAATGCTCTAACTTCACGGAGGAACCAAAAATGAAGAGAGTTGAATAACTCTCGTTCTTTAACGCTGGCTTCGCTCTCCTTTACGGTGTCGCAGGGTAGACCTGCATGGTTAGCACTCCAGCGTCTAAGTAAGTTCAAGATTCAATTAGTGTAATGAAATTGGAACAACCGCATTTAATATGGTCCCATCGATGAAATGTTTCATTACCAATTCCTATCACGTACAATGATGTGACAAGCTAGGGTATGACGCAGCTTACAGAGTACTTGAGTGCACTCAAGTTGGCGTGTATCCATGAATGGAAATCTAGTCGTTGATCTTGTGATCTCTATTCATAGTTGGTCTTGATATTTCAATTGTCATTGCTTATAAATAGAGTGACTTGAGAATTTGGAAGTTTTCGTAGTATTTTAGTTTTTAAGCTTATAGTTACTTTCCAAAGAAATATTCTTATTCCTTTTTTCTTGAGAATATCACTAGAAGTGATTTAGAGCTTCGCTTAAAGCTTTTGCCTTTTTTCATTCTTCCTTCTTCGTGAATCTCCCATAACTAGGCTTCTAGTTATTCATGATGAATGATAATATTGTTAATTGTGTGAGTGATTCTGAAGTGGAAAATTCATCTGAGTGATCCCCTGATTCTCCTCACCCTTCTCTTAGTAATATCAGATTGACCATAAATCATATCCATATTTGACGATTCTGACTCATTCGGGATATATGGAAATTCCATGGAGGAAGAAACGTCTTCTTCTGGGTCGTTAGGCGCCCTCATATCAGATGTTGATGGAAGAACAAATTGTGTCGAAGTCCCAATGCCCTTCTTGTTAATTTTTTGAATTATGTAATTGGCATTTATGTTTGGCTAAACTATAACAACAACAATATGTATCATATGATGTAAAACTTGCAAATAGAACTCAGGTACAAAACACAACAAGTACAGCAAGAAGATGTTCTATGAGATGTTGGAACATGTTATGGAATAACATGTCCTATGGAATAGATGTTGACATAGCGCCTGATGAGCTAGATTAATGAGATTCAGTTTCAATTTAACAGATGCAGAATATTCTCTGAATATTATGCAAATCATATAAGGCGTTATATGTTTAAAAGGTCTGAAGAATTAATTAGAATATTTGAAGATTATATAGTTTCTAAATATGGAGATTTATTCGGAAACTAGGATATTGAAGACCTTGATTGTAGAAAAAGTTGCTGTGATATTGTAACAACAAGTGAGTTGTGATTGAAGGCCCAAATCCAGTTGGGTATAGGTTATAAATAGAAGGTTTTGTAACCTAGAAAGCAAGACATTCAGATTATATCAAGATGTAATCATTAGGGCTAGGTTAAGTGAACCTCCCAGGTTGTGGGAAGTTCACTGTAATCCTCGAAGCCTGTAGGCAAGAGGAGTATGTATTGTTCTTGGAGGAAGCTTTGAAGTAACTCCAAGTTAGTGCTCATAGTCAAGAGTCTTGGCTAGGTATTAACATGGAAGTGTGTCTTCCAAAACTATTTGTCTGTGTGATCGGAATGTTGGTGATTAGGTCGTTGTTACAGATCCTGGGATTGGAAACCTGTGCAACATCACTGAGGTGATTGGAAGTGTGATGGTGATATTTCATATCTAGAGAGGATCTAGGTAGAAGGGTCATTGGGTAGGGATTAAGTGAAGAGTTGTAAACGGGGGAGTTTAACTTTGAATTAATACTGTTGATAGTGAACTTCATTCCTGGCTTGGTATGCCCCCATAGTAGGTGTGTTTATCACCGAACTGGGTAAACAATTCCGGTGTCATTTATCTTTCAGTATAGTATAAATCTGTGTATATACCTTGTTGTGTTTCTTGACAAATCGGATGTCTCGACATCTTTCAAGACATCTAGGTCAGCTATATCAGAATTTCAATTGGTATCAGACCAGACATCTTGTTTTATCTTTGGATGAGATCTTGGGAGGATACTTTCTTGTTTGGCAAGGAAGGTATGTAATGAAAAGATGTTTGAACATCATCTGGTGTGAACATGGTCCCTTGAAGTGGAGGATGGACTATGTTGAGCGTCAAAAGCTATGGTGGTTTGATTTACTTTCAAACCTAAGGTTGTGCTGCTTGATTATGGGATGCGGTGATTGGGTACAAGACGTTGTGCCTAAATGATGAAGAGGATCTATTAATGTAATTCCGCTGCATGGTATCTCTTTCAAACCTGGTTCTCTTAGCATTAGGGTTTGATCTCCTTAGGAACTGCACCCATGATAGGGGATGAACAAAGCTGGTTCAGTCAACTGACCAAAGTGACCAATGATACTTGAGTTCTGGTTCTGAAGTCCACTCAGAAAGGCACTTTAGTCTGGATGATGGTTTCTTCTTCAAGGAACATGAAGAAAGATTGAAAATTTTAGTTTGGTCTTCATAATTCTTGATTCCTTTCAGAGAGTAACTGATCAAGGGATGTTGTTGAGGTAGTAATATTCTTAGCACCAAGTTCAGTTGGTTGTTCCAAGAAGAAGGAACTGATGTTCTATGAGATTTTAGAACATTACTTCAGCATGTATGCAGCTACCGGTTGAAGAACAGATGTTTTGGGTGCTAAACAAAATATTATGAATACTTTTGTTTGGAACCTACTCCTGATCTGGAAAAGGAGACATCTGATTTGTGCAGGTTAATCAGGACACTATCAAGAGTCTGTCTACCTTTGTGTCAGTTTATTTCTGACCAAGGTATATGGAAGTACAATAGTCAAGCTCTTAAGAAGAACTCATAAAGGCATCACCATCGGAGCACTTATGAAGGATGAGCTCATATCTAGAGGATCCTCTTGATCAAAGGAACCAGATTGATGGAATCTTAGTTATGGCCGTGTAACAGATTCTATTTATCTTGTGCTTATAGTACCCAGGATGTGAGATTGATGTACTATTCTCAAGTATTTCTTAGCAATTATTAAGGAAGAGTCCTCAATCTGAAGCTAGAAGAACTTGAAGGAAGTGTCAGACATAATGTCTTGACATCTATTTTCTGAGAATTTATTTTTCTCAATGTGTCTGGTAGATGTTTTTTAAGAATAGAGTAGAGGTCGCTTACTCAAACATGAATCAATGATCAAGTCTATGAGAGCAAGGAACTTCTAATCTATTGGAACTCCTGTTCTATTGGTAAAGTCTTCCAAAATAACAATAATAAAGCTGAAAATAAAATTTTAGTTGACGAGCAACAAAATTTTAATTGAACTAAAAAAAATCTATACTATGGCAATCCCCGACAACGGCGCCAAAAACTTGACCGGTAAATTAGCAAGTGTACTAATCTGCCAACGTAGTAATAATGGGAAATCCCACAATATCGATCTCAAGGACTACGAGGTGATATAGAGTTATATTTTAATTAAATTAAACAAAAAGCCTTGGGGGTTTTGGTTTGGAAAATTATGAATTCAATTGCAAATAAAAATAAAAGATGTATTTGGCCAAATATGAGTAACATGCCAGGGTAGGTGTGTGCATTAACATGTAACAATTGTGAACCCTGTTTCATAACAAAATCCAACCTATCAATTACCGATTCTTAAGGGTGTTTAATCCTAAGTCCTTAGTGGGAAAACCTATTTTAACATTCATCCTAAAGCCTAATTCCTTAGCGAATTATGATAAAATCAAGCCTTTGAATTATCAAGAATATTTCGGTTACTATAGAATATCCCTAGTCCTAGGTGATATCTACTATAGCATAATGGTATAAAAACCCTAATAGTGGAGGTCCATCCTAATTGTTAGTCATATATCAATCCTGTTGGTCCGATAAGGAAAGCGTTAAAAACCTTATACCATTAAATTGAACGTGAAAGATAAATATATTATTGAAATTCGGAATTCAAAATCATCACAAATGTTAATTAGAGACACCCCCCTAGCATTGGGGGGTTTAGCTACTCATATCGTTCAAAGAAATTACAAGAAGATTAAATAAAGACATTACAATATGGAATATGAACTTTGATCTTCAATTGCTTCCGCTCACGAAAGTTCTTCGTTCTTCTCCAATTGCATAGGCTTCTCTTATCAATCGTACAATTCTTCGTGTGCCAACAGATCCCTAATTCCTCTTGAAAACTCTCCTAAATAGTGCTGACTCACTTAACTTGGTTGGAAATCCCAAAAACACCCTTGCACGCGAACCACTGAACAAAATAGGAAAAATCAATGAAATCAGCGTCATTACCCAACACGGGCCGTGTTGTGCAACACGGGCACCCGTGTTGGCCCCCTGTTCTCTCTATTTTTCTGTTGTAGTCCCAAGACTTGCAACACGGGTACCCGTGTTGCACCATTAACTTCCAATTTTTTACAACTTCGCCTCTAGCTCTCTTCCTGACACGGCCTGTGTTGGATTGGTGGTATATGATGGAATTCAATGGAATAAAGTGGTAATTAATGAGGTTCCATTGTTTGGATTTGAAAATAATCGATGGAATGGAATGGAACATGATGGAATCAATTCCATCTAATTCTCTATTTTTTTCCATCCAATTTGGGGTGTATGAGATGGATTGAAAGATTTTTAAAAAATTAACCAAACAATGGAATGTAATCTATATTCCATTCCGCTCTGTCATGTTCTGCTCCACTCCGCTCTGTTATGTTCCATCAATACAAACATAGCCTTAGGGAATTAAAAAGATAAAGAGTATTTATCTCGGTTAATATAAAAAACTAAGGTAACATATGTAACACCCCATAATTTCAGTTTATTAATTTGATTTGGATTTAAATTAAATAAGTGGAATTTTAGTATTTTAATTGGATTTAATTGGAAAATGATGGAGTAAAGCTATTGGGCTTATGGTGCGATGTTAGAAAAAGAGGGGTGCTAATTAGTTAGGCCTTTTACTAAGTTGTGGTTAATTTATTTTATTTTTATTTTTCATAAAATAAGAAAAAAAGGAACCATTTGGGAAGAAAGGAAGAAAACGTGAAAAAGGGCAAGAGAAGAGAAAGAGGCAAGAACGTGGATCCAGAAGGAAAGCATTCAAGAGATTCATCGAGGTAAGGGGGGACTCTTCCTTTTAGTATCTCTTATGTGGTCTTAGGTAATAGGTAGATTGATGTATGGTTTGATTCAATTAGACATTGGGGTTGTTAGGTTGGGTTGTTATAATTGGCTTGAATTGATGATAATTGTGTGAACTATTTGGTTAACTATGCGTTTAAATGATGTTTTGTGGTGTATAATTGAACATATGATGATTGTATGCCTGTATGTGATGTCTGGAATCATTTTTGGGTGAAAAGGGTGTGAAATCGCAGGGTCTGTCGCAGACTTGGGGTTGCTGAAATCGCAGGTCCGCTGAGCGGAGGGGGGTCCGCTGAGCGGAGGTCCCAACGTAGTTCGCTTCTGTTGACGTCGCTAGAGGTCCGCTGAGCGGAGGTCTGAAGGATTTCGCTTCTGCCTTGCTTCGTTGAGCGAACCTTGCTGAGCGAGAATTTTCTAAAACTTTAAAATAACGTATCTTTTGATCCGTGAATCATTTCTTCGTGCCGTTTTGAGCATTGTGCAAGTAATTAAATGTTTTATATGATGGATGATGAATATGGGCAGTATCCGACTTTATTTCTTTTAAAAACTCGATTTAATTACTTGATGAGAATTGAACATTGTGTGCATATGAGATAGGTGTGACAATGTGTTTGATGTGATGATGAATTGGTTGTGATTATTATTATGATTGTGATGAATGCATGACTATTTGAATGATGTTGAAAACATGTACATACTTATTCGGTGATGTGGTGTTGAGGTGAATTGTTCATCGTGATTCGGTGATGTTTTTAAGTATGTTATGTGTGTTTTATTCATTCATATGCATTTGATGTTGGATCCCGGTGATGTTTGGATCGTTGGTGGACATATTTCCCATTATGCGGAAATTGTGTCGGTGGGCCGTATCTCGATGAGGCCTAGATCGGTTAGGTGGATTGATTCCACAGTTTAATGGTACCACATGCATAGTGTCGGTTGCATTTCGTCATAACATGATTGTATGGATTTCTGTGTTATGTATTGTAATCTATTATTGTGTGAATCTGAATATGTATAATTGGGTGAACGATATATTATGATGCTTGTTATTTATGAATTGCATAATATTTACTAATTGAGAATGAGACTCACCCTTACATGTTTTCATTTTCAGATTGAGGGGTAGCGGCATTAGTGCTTGGTGAGGATGACTCGTAGAGTTTATCCATTTATATTGGGTCGTGTCGGTCATGCTCTGATCTGTAACCCTGGGGAACGATAGTTTTAGAGTTTTATAAGATTATTCCATTTTATTTGGTGCTGGATTATATTTCTGTTTGGTTGTATTTGATGATGTTTCGTATTCCACTGTAATAGACATGATTATGTTTTGGTGAACCTTTTCCTAATGAAGCATGACTTTGACCATGATTGGTTCATTTATTTTAAATAATTGTGGCACCCTTGTGTCTATGTTTTTACTCTGATTATTTATTTAAATTGCCGCGGGGTTTAGAAGGGTGTTACAACATAGCCGATGTAAAATCTAAAAAAATAAATGCGCCTTTTTGGTTGCAAAAAGAATAAAAAATTAGGGAATTTTTATCTCGGTTTTACAAAAAACTGAGGTAACGTATTCGTCGTAAAATCTTTAAAAAAAATAAAGGCGTCTTTTTGGTTCCATATAAAACATTAAATAGCAGGAACTGGGAATCGAACCTCAAACCCTGAGCATATATTTATGTCGGTTTTATTTAAATTCGAGGTAACAGATTTATTATTATTATTATTATTATTATTATTATTATTATTATTATTATTATTTAAATAAAACAAGGCACTCGGACCACATGTACCCGTAGTTTTTCATTGTACGTGGTGAAAGCTTCGTCATAAAAAGCGTTATTTGTTGTTGTGCACCCATGTCAGTTCAAGATTCAAGATGAGTGTAATGAAATTGGAGATTATAGATTATACCTTGCTCTTCGCACATGAGTTGTTTTTATACTTTGGGTCGAGTAGAGTGGATTTGAAATGGATTGGGCCTTTGGCCGATCCAGAAAAGAAGTGAACCAACTCAACATTGGAGTCTAGATCCTGTCCAACAAGAATGAAGAGGCCCCCAAGATTGATTCTTGTGATTTTTTTCCTCATGCCCGTTTTGTCTGCACTTTTTATGAGACGGCTAAAGGTTCTAGGCTCTCACCTAATATGTCCGCCCACCATATCTTTTGTAGTTTTTTGCAAGCGCGGACATTTACATAAACTTTTACAAGTTTTAAGCGTAAAAGGTGTAGTGTCTGCAGACCCACCCAAACTCATTTTTGCAAGACAGATCTAATAGAAAGTGAAAACCGATGAACTTTCATTTCAGTTGTAACTGATTTCTGTTTATGAAAAGTTAGTTACACAAAGGGTTCACAACTTGTTTATATAGCTACAAGTTATGACTTACAATAGCAGGTTACTTCATAGAGTAACTGCCAGCTGTCAGTCTAAAAGCTTACTAGCATCTATTCTAAAATATCACTCTAATACCCCCCCCCCCCACAAACTCATGGGGAGCTAGCAACCTTGAGTTTGTGTCTAAATTTGAGAAATTTAGAGGAAGGAAGAGGTTTAGTGAGAGTATCAGCTATTTGGTCCACTCCTTGGATGTGAGCAACGGTAATAGTCTTGGCTATAACTTTCTCCCTGGCAAAAAAGAGATCAATCTCCATGTGCTTGGTACGAGAATGCATGACGGGATTGTGAGCTAACATAACAACAGATTGATTGTCACAGAGCACAAGTGATTGTTAAGTAGGAATGCCAAGTTCATGGAACAAGGTTTGAAGCTAGAGTAAGTCTGTAGTAGCTTGAGCCAAACTTCTGTACTCTGCTTCTGTGCTGGATCTAGCAACAACTGGCTGCTTCTTTGACCACTGATCGGTAAAATAGCAAGTGTACTATTTTGCCTCTGTAGTAATAATAGGGAAATTCCCCGAATGTCGATCTCAAGGACTGCACGTTAATATCGAGTTTCAATAGTGGTTCAATTAAACAAAAAACTATATTTGGAGTTTTGATTTGCAATTATAAATTAACAATAAATAAAAATGACAGAAAATTGACTTAGTGGTTTTAACAAATATGAGAGCATGCTAGGGTAAAGTGTATGATTTTCCCTGTAATAACCTTGAATTTTGATTTCTTCAACAAGTTCATAACCTTTAATTACCGCCCTTTAGATTATTTTCCCCTAAGTCCTTAGTGAGAAAACCTTTGAACATTCATCCTAAATCCTAAGTCCTTAGAGAATTATGATGAAATCAAGCCTTTATGTTATCAAGAGTTAATTGGTAACTATAGGGTATCCCTAGTCCTAGGTGATATCTACTATAGTCTAATCGTACAAAAACCTTAACAACCGTTGTCCAGCTGGTTGTTAACCGTAAATCAATCTTGTTGGTCCGACAAAGAAAGCATAAAAACCTTGTACAATTAAATTAAATAAGAAAACAAATCTATTGATGAACTCAAGAATTCAAAATCATTACATAATCAAATCAGGGACACCCCCTAGCATTAGGGTTTAGTTACTCATATTGTTCAAAGAAAACAAAATATAAAATAGAGACATTACGAGAATTGAGATGAAAGTTGATCTTCAATCGCTTCCGTTCATGAAAACCTTCTTCTCTCCCAAACCCTTGTTTTCTTTAATCTTCAATCGTGTCTTCTTCTGGCCAAAAAGTCCACTAATTCTTCTTCAAAACTTAGTTAAATAGTAGATAGTCACTTAAACCGATCTGAAATACCTAAAACACCCTTATGGGTCAGCTATTTGGCAAAATAACACAATTCTCATGATATTTTCGAGGCTTCTAACTTCTTTATAAGCTTTTGGATACATCATAGAAATGTAGCTCTTTCTCTCAGCTTTCCAACGAATATTAGAACGCGTCGATCCGATTCCCGTAGCTCAAGTTATGAACTATTTAGTGAAAACTGATCAATCAGCGTATTGGCTGACACGGCCAGTGTTGCCTGACACGGGTGGCCGTGTTGCACCTGCTAAAGCATGCTGAAAACTTTTCCGAAACTTCAAATTTTGCATTTTTTTCGTCCTGATTTGTCCTATTTTATTCCTCGGAGTCTGAAAACACTAAAACACACAACCAACGCATAAAATAAAGAAGAATGCTATAAAAATCTTAATAATATTAATCAAAGATATCTAAAATAAACAGTAAATATACGTGTAAAAACCACTGATCAAACTCCCCCAAACTTAAACCGTTGCTTGACCTCAAGCGACAATTACAAGAGAAAATGAACATCATAGCATACCGGTACTCATACGTGAGATTTCTGTTCCTTTTGATCAAGAGACTGTTAGTCCGACATTCACATGACGCGAAGATTTTCTGCAAGAACATTTAAACCCTGAGCTCCCCTTTCGGATACCTCTCTAACTATGCTTTGTACTTAAGTATTTTTCCGATTTTCCTCCTCTTTCATTCGAACAATCAAATTAAGGCAATGCGAATTTAAGATGATCATCACATGCATGAGACTAATCAACGCTTTCTGATTTTTTCAGGCACCAAATAAGTAACGATTAACGATGAAATTTTCAAAACTTTTCAGTTTGTGTATTATCCTTATTTGGACGACGCTGGGGATCAACCTCCTTTGGGCTGAATAACCGGGTGAGGATTACCCAACTTAGCGGGCCGGCTGCCTTTTACCACCTTTTCATCATTTGGTGCCAACATTATTTGTTTCTCAACCAATCATACATGCATGTGAATCTAAATTATGCCAGACTGTCAAAATAAACTACTCTAGGAGTACTTCTCAAGATTTAAGCACTATGGTACAAATCTACACGTTAGACTCATATCGCTTTTTAGGGAACTAAGAGTGTTCAAACAAACCCCCTCTCTATCACATTATTCTGAACTTCCTGCGCTCAACCAACCATCCCTTCATCTCTATATACTATTCCCAATTGCTATTTAGATAAAAAAAACTCTTATGAAAAATAAAAATTTCAGTCAAATTTGGGAAGAACTCAATGTATGGTTTTTACACATCATAATAACAACATAAGAAGAAAAATGCAAGAGTAAATCCTCCCCTTAACTTGAACTAAACATTGTCCGCAATGTTTAAGAACAAGCCTGAGAGAGGTGACTCACAGAGGGTACTGCAACTCCAGATGTCTCTTTCTAGCTTTCACCCGAAATGCCCCCTTTTATTTTCTGAAAAACAAAACAAACACAAAAAGAAACTATGTTATTAAAAGCGTGGGTTGCCTCCCACGAAGCGCTTCATTTAACGTCGCATGGCTCGACGGTCCATTCCTCTTGTTAGGGTGGCATATATGACACAAAGAACACATCATATTTTTCCTTTCTTTTGTTTGGTAGCAATCTCATGAACTTAAAGTACTGATGATGTTGCTGCGAAATCCTTTTTAGCTTGATTTTATTGAACAAGGCATAAATGTCTTCCAATACTTTGTCAATTTCTTGTCTTTCATCTGCCTTGTTGTAAAAATCGTTTTTGGGGATACTCTTTTGATGAAGATTTTCTTGTTGGATGCCCACATCTTCACAAATTGTTAAATTTGTGGTTTCATCCAAAACTCGATCATCTTCAAGTTTCCTTATTTCTTCTTCCCCATATTTCTTTTTTACCTCAAATTCTTACCGCATCCTCTTCATCCAATGTTATGCATTTTTCTTCTGGTTCCACATATTCTTTTTCCAACTCTAACTTTCTCCAAATAAACCTATCAGGATAAAAGTTAGCTTCCTTACATTCATTCATAAGGATTCTTACCTCCCTCTTATATGCTTTAAAAATTTTAGTTGTCTCTTCCAAAGTGACCCCGAATCAGGGGACCAACATGCAGGAGATACAGGTGGCAATGTATCAAAACAATACATGGCTACAAAACTCGGACGCTTTGTTAGTAGCAAAGTATAGAAGAATTCATGAAGCAAAAATAATCTGACTTTTTTTTTAAATTTTTTTCTATGATAAAAACAAATTCAAATAAGCAAAAACAAAAACAAAATTTTAGTTGACGAGCAACAAAATTTCAATTGAACTAAAATCAAAACTTTATATTTTGGCAGTCCCCGACAACGGCACCAAAAACTTGATCGGTAAAATAGCAAGTGTACTATTTCGCCTCTGTAGTAATAATAGGGAAATTCCCCGAATGTCGATCTCAAGGACTGCACGTTAATATCGAGTTTCAATAGTGGTTCAATTAAACAAAAAACTATATTCGGAGTTTTGATTTGCAATTATAAATTAACAATAAATAAAAATGATAGAAAATTGACTTAGTGGTTTTAACAAATATGAGAGCCTGCTAGGGTAAAGTGAATGATTTGCCCTGTAATAACCTTGAATTTTGATTTCTTCAACAAGTTCATAACCTTTAATTACCGCCCTTTAGATTATTTTCCCCTAAGTCCTTAGTGAGAAAACCTTTGAACATTCATCCTAAATCCTAAGTCCTTAGAGAATTATGATGAAATCAAGCCTTTATGTTATCAAGAGTTAATCGGTAACTATAGGGTATCCCTAGTCCTAGGTGATATCTACTATAGTCTAATCGTACAAAAACCTTAACAACCGTTGTCCAGCTGGTTGTTAACCGTAAATCAATCTTGTTGGTCCGACAAAGAAAGCATAAAAACCTTGTACAATTAAATTAAATAAGAAAACAAATCTATTGATGAACTCAAGAATTCAAAATCATTACATAATCAAATCAGGGACACCTCCTAGCATTAGGGTTTAGTTACTCATATTGTTCAAAGAAAACAAAATATAAAATAGAGACATTACGAGAATTGAGATGAAAGTTGATCTTCAATCGCTTCCGTTCATGAAAACCTTCTTCTCTCCCAAACCCTTGTTTTCTTTAATCTTCAATCGTGTCTTCTTCTGGCCAAAAAGTCCACTAATTCTTCTTCAAAACTTAGTTAAATAGCAGACAGTCACTTAAGTCGGTCGGAAATACCTAAAACACCCTTATAGGTCAGCTATTTGGCAAAATAAAACAACTCTCATGATATTTTCGAGCCTTCTAACTTCTTTATAAGCTTTTGAATTCATCATAGAAATGTAGCTCTTTCTCTCAGCTTTCCAACGAATATTAGAACGCGTCGATCCGATTTCCGTAGCTCAAGTTATGAACTATTTAGTGAAAACTGATCAATCAGCGTATTGGCTGACACGGCCAGTGTTGCCTGACACGGGTGGCCGTGTTGCACCTGCTAAAGCATGCTGAAAACTTTTCCGAAACTTCGAATTTTGCATTTTTTTCGTCCTGATTTGTCCTATTTTATTCCTCTGAGTCTAAAAACACAAAACACACAACCAACGCATAAAATAAAGAAGAATGCTATAAAACTCTTAATAATATTAATCAAAGATATCTAAAATAAACGGTAAATATACGTGTAAAAACCACTGATCAACCACCAAGAAACCAAGTTAGCACCAAAGTAAATGGCAACTCCAGATTTGCTCCTTCTGTCATCTGGATCTGATGCCCAGTCCACATCACAAAACACCTTGACAGTGGGCAGCTGATCGGATGAAAGAGGAGACAAATGTAGACCATGAGATTGTGTGCCCTTAAGATATCTGAGAATCCTCTTTACTGCAACCCAATGAGCCTCAAGAGGATAAGACATGAATTGACATACTTTGTTAACAGAAAAAGCAATATCAGGCCTGATAATGGTTGCATATTGAAGAGCTCATACCACAGACCTGTTCATGAAAGGGTCAGAGAGAGCAGGAGAACCAGTGTTGGTAAGTTTGCAAGAGGACTGCATATGAGAGTTGACAGGGCTGCAATCAGACATCTTGGTTCTGTCCAGTAAATCTCTGATGTATTTAGACTGTGTGAGTAGCATAGAGCCATTGGAGGCAGCTTTAACCTCTATGTCCAAGAAGTAGTCTAGTGCACCTAGATGCTTAAGAGAGAAAGCAGTGTTGAGTTTTGGCAATTACCAGTGATGATAATATCATCAACATATACCAAGAGATAGATGATGTTCCCATTGGAGGAGAAAATGAAAAGTGAAGGATCACATTTGCTAGGTTTGAAATGGAGGTGAATCAGGGCCTGCTGAAGCCTTTCAAACCATTGCCTAGGGGTCTGTTTCAAGCCATACAGGGCCTTGTGTAACTTGCATACAAGTGAGGAATCAGAGGTAGCAAAGTCAGGAGGCTGCTCCATATATACCTCCTCAGTGAGTAATCCATTGAGGAAGGCATTGTTGACATCTAACTGCTGGATGGACCATTTTGGAGAGAGAGCAACAATTAGAATAAGTCTAATGGTAATAGGTTTAACAACAGGAGAGAATGTCTCATTGTAATCAAATCCCTGTTTTTGATGAAAGCCATTGGCAACAAGACGGGCCTTGTACCTATTCACAGTGCCATCAGAATTCTCTTTGACACAGAAAACCCACTTGCAACCAATGGATTGTATGTTAGGAGGAAGAGGGACAAGGGACTGTTGCACCCCAAAATTTGCCCTCTTCATTTGAGCTATAATTTATTAATGACGTTTATTTCGTCATTCAAAAATTGAAGAAAAATAATAAAGAGTTTTCATGGGTTTAAGAAGAAAGGCGTGAAAAATGGTTTAAACAGCGGAAATACGAGAAAATTCGCAAGTCATATTTGGTAGGTGATATGAGCTAAGTTCCCGAGAAGTCTTGACCGTTTCGACGATATCTACAACTTTCGTGTTCGGCTCGGAAGCCAATTCTTTGAGAAAGGTCGCCAGATTTGCAAATTACTTGAGGTTTCATAGTGAAAAACAGTGCTGAATGTAGGGTTTTGGACCTCAAAAAATTCGTATCTCCTAATCCGCTCATCGGATTCACTTGAAAATTTAACTGTAGCTCCGTACCATCATTACCAAGATTTCATATGTTCGGACCGAAGGCCAATTATGCACGGAAAACTCCCAGAATTTTAAGGATCGTCGCGTTGTTTCGGTAAAAAGTTTGTTTTCGAGTATGTCGCGCCTAGTTTGAAAATTCATAACTTCTTCGATTTTTATCGTATGAAGTCCGTTCCGGCGGCATTTTCTCGGAAATTTCGTTAGCTTCGTTTCTTCGTCACACATGCTTGTTCAGATTTTGAGCCGAAGATAGGGTTTTATCGAGTTCTTTGAGCGGTACTCACAAAATTCTGCACAGTCGCACCAGATGAATCGGCGTTTCTCGTCATTCAAACGGGCGTATTTTCTTCATCGCTTATCGGATTGAGACGATTCTCGCGGCGACGAGTCAAGAATTTGGTCATCTTCGCAATGGCATTAGTTTCGTTCCGAAATTCAGAGCCGAACCGAGTTTCCTTAAAAACGAGCCAAAATAAGACGCACCGAGGGCAATTTGGACATTTCGCATTGACAATATATAAACATTTTGCTCTTCACAAATCAAATGAGGACTCTCATAATTTCGATTGACCAAAAAGATCAAAAACACTCTCTCTCAATTCTCTCTCAATTCTCTTGAATCAAAACCACAAATTACATAAAACTTTCATCAAAAACTCATCAATCTTCATCAAGATCAAGAACATGGATTGAAGAATTAAGATTCAAAATTCGATTTTCTTCTCTCTCTCCTCAAATCATGCGCGCCTCTACATCTCTCTCACCTCGGATTTCGCTTTCGCGTTCGTGTCGCGTTCGTGTCGTGTTCGCGTTCGTATCGTGTTTGTGTTCGCGCTTCGGTTGAGATCTTCATCCGGTAAGCTTTCGGATCTTGAATTAAGTGCTTAATTGTTGGTCATTATGTGAATTAGGATCTAGATCTATATCTCATTCTTGATCTATGGATGGTTTATGATGATTGATCGGTGAACTTGCTTTGTTTTTGCTCGAATCGGTAATGTTCATCTGAGTTGTGGTTAGATGTGATGTTTGTTGCATATAATTGATGTGTGTTGATGATAAATTGTGATATTCGTGTTCGGATCTATGATTCGATGTTGATTTCGTATGCATAATTGTTGATGTGCATGTATGTTGCTTGTGACGCACTCAAAGTGTTTGTATAAATGCACGTGGTGCACTTTTGCTTGATATTTGCGTGGCTCGACGCGTCGCACTTTCCATAATTAGGATCATTTGACTTGTAGACTCGTGCTTAATTCATGATTTGATGTTTGCTTGTGATGATTGCCAATGGAATGGTTTTGGATTGAGTGCGAACGGCTCCGAGGTCCTAAAAATGCTTAAAAATTGGTTTTGCTACGCCAAGAACTGGGTTGTCCCAGGCGGAAACCGGTTCCCACTCAATCCAAAATTGTTGATTCTCTGGTTTTTAGTACCAGGAACCGGGTTGTCCCTAGGTGGGAACCGGTTCCTGCGCTGTTTTTGTCCTCTGATTTGTGTGCCAGGAACCGGGTTGTCCCTAGGCGGGAACCGGTTCCCAGTATTTTGAAATGTGCTTGCTTCTGTGATTTAGTACTAGGAACCGGGTTGTCCCTAGGTGGGAACCGGTTCCCAGTTTTCTGCCTCTGGTTTTTAGTACTAGGAACCGGGTTGTCCTATGCAGGAACCGGTTCCTGTGTGTAATTTTTGTGTTTTCTTTTCTAAACTTCAATCTTGCATAACTTTTTACTCGTAACTCCGATTTGCACGTTCTTTATATCGTCGGAAAGCTTATGAGATGTACTATCTTACTAGATGCTTTGTTTTCATTAATTTTGTAGATCATCCATGTTTTATTTCTCTTTGATGTTTCATTATCCATTCCATGTTTACATTACTTGTCCGCTTCCTTTCGCTTTATAGTAATAACGCAATTCCGATTGCGATGTTTGTTATCTCTAACTTGTGTGCTAGTGTGCAAGGTTTTTGGATAGTCACCGACCGGCGCTTATTGCTTGAGTGTTCGGCTTTACTTGTGGAACACGATTTCCTTCGCTCGCATCGTGTTCTCATCTTAGAGACACGATCCTTTTATTTTATATCTGCTTGTTTGGTTTGCTTGTTCCTCTTGCAGGTGTATTGTGATTGTGCTCGACGCGCATGTTGACCTTTGTGTGCTTTCATGGCTAATCGGTGTGCTGACCATTTGCTTTTGCTTTGCTAGCTCGCTTGCGGGATTCTTAGTTTCTTCGCTTTGCTTCGCCTTAGTTTACGGATCATCATCCGTTTGGTATTGATCCCGTTTCATTTTATTTCTATTTCACTTTATCATTTTCTCGCATCATCCTTTAACATGAGAAGTAGGACTTAGACATTCATCTGGCCAAGCCCTCGAAAGAGGCTCTGCTTTTGTTGGTGTGTTTATATTTGTGCTTTGCGGAAGGGAGTCACGGTGTAATAAGTCCTATATGGCACTCCATTAAGTCCTCATGGAAGGCACGCGGAAAGGGTTAGCAATCAACCCCCGCCTAGTCTCATCGAGTCCGTTTGGTATGCGCACGCTACGCGTTGCTCGCTTCTGAACTAACACAAGATCTTGTTATCGAGTATGTCAGGAAAAGGGTTCATGCAGCCGGATTCCCGCCTTTCTTATAGCTCGCGTCGCTCGACGTTGATGCTCGGTGTACGCGCGCACCGTTTTCCTTTACGATCCGTGACGGCTTGGTTGCTGAGAGGGGTCCGTCCTCTTGTCTATGGCCCGATCATTTTCGCGAGGTCTAATGCTTGGTTGACTTGGGTTGAGTTGCTCCCCTTGGCTATGGCGGGACCGCTTTTCTACCATTCGGTCAGTACCGTTGGTTTGTTTGCTTCACGAGCGGAGCTCGTTTGTGTGATATTATTGTGTGCTTCCCCTTTTTTCTCGTAGGTTGTTAGCTTAGCTTAGATTTGTACCCTTTGTATGATAACATTAGGTAGCAAGCTTTCCCCCTTAGCTTAGGTTTTCCTCATGCATCTTTTAAAACACAAGCCGCACTCTTTGATTTTCTTTTCTTAAGAGCTTGTTATTTTCGCTCCATTCCCAAGCATAAGTCTCCAAAGGTCGAGCAGCGGAATGTGAATGTAACTCGTTCACCTAAAAAACACAAAACAAACAAAAACTAGTTAGCCGAGCTACGGTACCTCTGATTCCGCAAAACAGATACGTAGGCAGCGGGGTAGGGCCCGTGCGAGTATAACTCTTTCTTTTCCCTACATTCTGCATTCATTTTAGTCCAGATTAGCGTAGATTTGCTTACACACCCATAGTTTTAGACACAGGCGTGGATACCATCGAGTACGATGGGCGCGTGGGGTGCTAACACCTTCCCCTCGCGTAACCGACTCCCTTACCCTTTTCTCTGGTCGTGAGACCGTTGTTTTGTTTTGTGGTTTGCTGGCATTCCCTTCCTTTTCAGGATAAATATGTTATTGGCGACTCTGTTAATTTTCGCGGTAGCGTCAGCTGGGGACGTCTCGGCCTGTTGCTGGTCCGGACTCAACGAGTCGATCCTAGCGCTTGTGTGTTTATCATTGGGTGTTTTACTGCTTTGCATATTTACCTGTTTGCATTGCATTCTATGTGCGCTTTTACTTTTCTGCATCATATTCTGGACTGTCTGGATTTCTGTCTGTGGGTGGGTGTTTCAAGAGGTAAAAGGCCCAATACCCAGGCTATGAGTGATACCATAGGAACTAGGAATAGAGTGGCCGTGACGGACAGAAGGTGTATGCCTGATTGATCTGATCACGTATCCACGGGCAGAGCTTGGTGGAATGAGGCAATATCGTATGATAGCGCCTACATTCGATCCTCTGTTGGCTTTTTGACCTACTGATCGGAAAATTAGCAAGTGTACTATTTTTCATCAATGTAGTTTTAAAAAGAGGTTTATACCCAATATCGAACTCGCGGACTGCGTAGGAAATATAAGTTTCACGATTATTCAATTGAACAAAAGATCATGGGATTTGTTTGTTTGTAGAGAATTTATATTAATTATAACTAATAAAAGCAAAAGTAAAATAATCGTTCTTGACAATATGAGAAAGC
Source organism: Vicia villosa (assembly GCF_029867415.1). Classification (NCBI taxonomy): domain Eukaryota; kingdom Viridiplantae; phylum Streptophyta; class Magnoliopsida; order Fabales; family Fabaceae; genus Vicia; species Vicia villosa. The sequence continues at coordinate 215,315 of NW_026705950.1, read as the reverse complement.
ATGCTAGGTTAGGTGTTTAAATTGCCGCGCAATGAACTTTATTCCCCAATTTATGAAATACAGTTATAATGAACTACTACCGAATCTCAAGAGTTGTTTTCCTTAATTCCTTAACGGAAAACCTTTGGTGTTTATCTTTAATCCTAATTCCTTAGCTATTAACGACAACAACAAGTGCTATAATAATGAATATCAAGAATTAAACGGTTACTACGGTGAAATCCTCATTCCTAAGCAATTTTTACCGAAGTATTATTGTGCAACATGCGTTGAGTGGTTTGTCCGACCTAAACATCAACCGTAAATCCAAAAACTATTTGTCCGATAGAAAAGGCATTAAAAACTTTGCACAATGAAGATAAACTCATTAAAACTTGAATAACATAAATTGAGAGAAAATTAGTTCATAACAATGGCAATTCAGGGACACCCCCCTAGCATTGGGGGGTTTAGCTACTCATAGTAATATTCAAAGAATTATAAAGAAAGATGATGAACATTACAAAAATTAGGGAATAATTTGATCTTCAATTGCGATTGCCGTTGAAAATCTCCGTTCTCCGAAACCCTTGATAATTTCTCTTCTTCACCGTAAAATTCTTCAATATGATCCAAGATGCTTTTCAAACTCTCAAACTAGGACTAAGTAGTGTTAGGTTACATTCCATTCATGTAAAAAGTCGAAAACACCCTTAATGAGACTTGGAATAATGAAACAGCTCAAAAAATCAATTTCTGGCCGCAACAGTTGACGTGGGCGTGTCAAACGACACTGGCGCCCGCGTCAGCCTCTGTTTTCTCTTTAAAAAAACTCTGTTTTCATCTAACAGCTGACACGGCCGTGTCAAATGACACTGGCGCCCGTGTCAGCTCCCAGCAGCATTTTTTTCCTTTTTTCAGCTGACGTGGGTGTGTCAAACGACACTGGCACCCGCGTCAGCTTCTTTCCTTGCAATTTTGGCTTTGTTTTCTTCTGTTCTCGTCTCATTCTTTCGGCGATTCTTCCTTACACCTGAAATAACCAATAACTACCAACAAAGTGATCAAAAGCAACTATTCTACTAAAAATTACCAAAAACAATTAGATTAACAAAACATGAAAGAACTACTTAAAACAAAGAACAAACCATTCACAGTGTTACCGAAATGACCGATTTTTACCAAATAAATTGCGGAGTATAAGTGAAATTGGTGACCGATCACCTACCTTGGCCTAGATTTACCCGTGAGTGGGGCGGGAATCAATCATTGATTAACAGGTACATTGATGGTGACTTTGGATCTTGTTCGTGGGTTACCGCTGTTCTCGTTCGTGGGTTACCGCTGTTCTCGTTCGAGTGTACTATTGGTTCCTATTCGTGGGGTACTATGGTTCTTGTTCAAGTGGTGATCTGTGTTCTATTCCAGTGTGTTGTTGACTATGGGTGTTGGTTCCGTGGTTTGATATTCCATGTTCCGTGTGGTATACTATTTTGGGCCGAACCTTTGGCTCTATATACAGTGTATTACCGGCGGTCCAGAATGCCTGGTGGGCGGCAACAAGTCCCACCACTTTGCATCATAGCATATTTATTTCCAAAAGAAACGCAAAAAAAAAAGATATGTATAATAAGCATTTGCATGTCATATTTTCAGGGACATTCAGGAGTTCACCCAAGTTGAAGATGGACATTCCCACTGATACCGTCAAAGAACGTACGAGGCATACCAGAGCTTATAAGATTCCAGATATTGATGTTTCGGGGTTGATAGGTTTGAGTTCTCGGTTGAAAGGGGAGGTTCTCCGTGACTTCAATCATGATTATGGCAATTTGCTCTCCATCCTCAATACATCTTTCGATCCAATGGCTTTGATCACCCTGTTTCAGTTCTATGATCCACAGTTGAGGTGTTTTACATTTCAGGACTATCAACTAGTGCCAACACTCGAGGAGTTTTCTTACATACTCAACATCCGAGTCACTGATGATGTACCTTTCATTCGAGTTCTCGAGGTTGTGAGATTTGAAAAAATAGCTGAAGCTCTTCACATGGGTATAAAGGAGGTGGAAAGAAATTGGAAGTCATCGGGCGGTGTTTCTGGTTTCTATCTTTGCTTTTTGATTAGTAGGGCTGAGGATGCGGCTAAGAAGGAGCAGTGGGTTAATTTTAGTCGTTTGCTTGCTATCATGATTTATGGTATTGTCTTATTCCCTTCAAGAGAGAACTTTGTGAGTTTGGCGGCGATTTGTGTCTTTATGAACAAAAACCCCGTGCCAACGTTACTTGCATATGCTTATTTTTCGATCCATTCGAGAAGTAAGAAGGGTGGATATGTTGTTGGCTCTTGTCTTCCATTGTTGTATCAGTGGTTCATGTTGCATTTGCCGGTGAGAGGACCTTTTGTGCTCAAGAAGTGTTCTCTTAAGTGGTCAGATAGGATTGTTAACCTCACATCTTATGACATCAGGTGGAACTATTGTGTGGGGAAGATTTGGAACATCATCACTAGTTGCGGTCAATATCACAACGTTCCTCTCATGGGAACCAGAGGTTGTATTAGTTATAATCACACGCTCGCCTATCGTCAATTGGGATATGCAATGGAAAGGGCTCAGAATGATGTAGAAGCGTTTGAATCAGTGTACTTTGCTGATGGTAAAGATCCTCTGGAGCTAGAGAAGATATCGTATGCTTGGACTAAAGTCCATAGAAGGGATCAGATTACTTTGAGCTAGAAGGTTCCTATTGTTATGGGTCCTTACAGGAAATGGGTTGAGGCAAGAGTGGCAAATCTGTTGCTGCCATTTGCGAGGTCATGTCCATTGTATGAGCAACCTCCCGTGGTTTTATCTGATACAGTTGCGGTTGAACTCTATATTCAATTCGAAGCGGACAACATCAAACTAAAAGCAAAGGACAATGAGGTTGGCTTGGAGAGGTATTTTCAAGATCACGAAAAGGCGGAATTAGCTCGTAAGCTCAAGCAGGCGCAAGGTGAAGGTTCAAACATGACACGTGCCCAAAGGCGATCTCATGACTTGATGGAAGAAAGCTTGTACCAAAAACAGCAGGAATGTGCGAAGTTGCGAAGGTCCGAAAATAATAGCAAGAGAAAGGTGCAGGATTTGGAAAAGAAATTGATCGAAGAAAAAGCTAAGTCGGCTCGACTTGAAGAAGAGCTCGCAAGCCTCCGAGCCCAGCGGAGAGGAGATGGAGGAGCTCATTCTGTTATCAGACGGTCCTAGTGCTGCTGTAGAGTAGATTTGGTTGGCCCATGGTCGATTTGCTGTGTATTCTTGATGTTTGTCGCCCATGTCCAGGATTGTTGGATGGGGTCGCATTTTGATATTCTGGATTTCTTTTGTATGCCTTATGAGCACATGGTGACACGGTTATGTGTTTTGTTTGTATGAACTCAAATTCCCAGTTATGTTTGAATGAAATATGCTCAGTTTGCTGAATTATTCTCGTGCATGGATTGTTGTTCGAATATATTCTGTATCAGGGTTTCTATGTCCTATCTGAAAGTGGGATGAACTCTTGGATACCTAAAAATTGACAAACATTTCATGGATATCATTCATATATCATACATGTCATATACTTGCAGGTTTTGCAGGGCTTATATCTTATGTCTCGCTGTTTTGTTATCAGAAGGAGTTCTAAGACGGCTAATCACCTGTATCCGACTAGGAGCAATCAGAGAAGGCAGATGGAACAGATTCAGGAACAAATGGCGGAGATGAGAGCTCAACTGACAGAGCAGATGAATGCGCAGATGGCGTAGTTTATGGAAGCATTGACTTATGTGACCAAGGGGCAGGATGACTTGCGGGTTCTCGTCGAGAACTCCAGAAGGGTTGAGAATGGAGGACATCCAAGGCTGTTTGACGATGTGTCTGGTAGGATTGATGATCACCATGATTCGAATGAGTTTGATCACGTGGGAGGGCACTATAATCCTTTCAATCAGCATCACGGGTTTCCACCTCCACCTCCGTCTCGTCTGTTGGGAAGGAGAGATAATCAGAACCGTGGTAATTTGGATTTCAATGTTGAGAACTTTGACCAGGTATCAAGGCATAGTGCTGAGGGTGCACATGATGAAGTTGAGAGGTATCGTCTGATTGAAGAACGTCTCAGAGCTGTTGAAGGCAAAGGGGTGTTAGGCATGGATATCAATGACTTGGGGTTGGTTCCCGGTGTGAGGATTCCACCAAAATTCAAAGTTCCATCTTTTGACAAATACAATGGGGCGACTTGTCCCATGACTCATGTCAAAGCATACTATCGCAAGATGTCAGTTTATTCAGAAGATGAAGGTTTCCTAATGCATTTCTTCTAGGATAGTCTTGCTGGGGCTTCTTTGGAGTGGTATGTCCAACTCGAGCGCACTCATATCCATTCTTGGAGAGATCTTGTGGAGGCTTTTATTAAGCACTATCAGTACAATATTGATATGGCTCCCAACAGGACCCAGTTGCAGAGTTTGGTTCAGGGGTCTAAAGAATCTTTCAAGGAGTACGCTCAGAAATGGCGTGAGTTAGCCGCAAGAGTTCAGCCACCGATGACTGAACGTGAGATGATTGACATGTTCACCAGTACCTTGTCTGGACACTATTATTTGGCTTGCAGTGCTTCAGCTAACTTTTCTGAAATGGTGAGATATGGCGAACGTGTCGAGATGGGTCTAAATATGGGGAAAATTCAGTTAGGAGCTTCTTCTAATTCTGCTGGTGGTAAGAAACAAGCTGAAGGTTATGCCAGAAGGAAGGAAGGAAATGCGGATGCATATATGGAAGAAGGGGTTCAGGGAGAAGCAATTCACAGGTTAATGCTGTTATGATCCCAGTGCCACAACAACAACAACAACAGGGACAGCGTTCCAATAATGATCGCTATCCTCCCAGGACTAGGCCTCACAGAAAGATTGGTCCGATTCCTATGACCTATGCTCAAGTGCTGCAACATTTGCTCAAGATTGAGAAGATCACTTTGAGAGATGCTCCGAATGCTCCGGACACACAATCTCCGAACTACAATGCAAACGCACGATGTGCTTTCCATTCAGGGGCCGCTGGGCATGATACCGAGAGGTGTATTGCATTGAAGAATAAGGTCCAGGACTTGTTGGATCAAAAGATAATCCAATTCACTCCTACACCCAATATTGTCAATAATCCGATGCCTACCCATGGGGGTCCAGCCATGGACGCCATTGTCAATGGTGAGGAAGTGGATAGTGATTGTGACTTTGATAGCTGGATTCGTCCAAGTATTCCTGGAGAGGTGCCTAGCAACTGGACAATCGAAGATGTCATCCAAGTTACACAGGCTCAGGAGTAAATTCCTTGTTTTTACTTTTCTTATCATGACATAATTCCTACGCTCTGCCCAAGGCGTAGTGAATCATTTGTAGGGCCATGCAGTTCGCGTTTTTCAAAGTTAATCATGAAATAAAAGGACGTTTTTGCATCCAAATGTTTTGCTCTTTGTCTTTCTTTTTAACTTTTTTCCTTAAATGGCAATGTTTTTGCACACACTTGCACATGGCTTAAAAATAATTAAAACTAAAATAAAAACATCAATCATGCAGATGTTCCACTACCACGGATTCCATTGGTAACAGTTCCGCTATTGCTCATTATGATTTTGACAATCCGATCTACCAAGCCGAGGAGGAAGCTTATGAAGATTGTGATCTTCCCGACGAGTTGGCCAGATTGTTGAAACAGGAAAAGAAAGCGATTCAGCCGCATCAAGAGGTAATCGAGATGGTAAATGTTGGTACTAAAGAGCAGGTCCGAGAAGTCAAGATAGGGGCTGCACTTGAGAGTAGTGTGAAGCAGAAGCTTAATGATATGTTGAAAGAGTATGCGGACATCTTTGCTTGGTCCTATGAGGATATGCCAAGTCTTGATACAGATATTGTGGTACACCGTCTACCTCTCAAGGAAGATAGTCCTCCTGTCAAGCAGAAACTTCGAAGGACTCGCCCAGATATGTCTGAGAAAATTAAGAAAGAGGTTGAGAAACAGTTTGATGCTGGTTTTCTGCAAGTCGTGAATTACCCACCGTGGGTTGCGAATATTGTTCCTGTACCTAAGAAGGACGGAAAGGTCAGGATGTGTGTTGATTACAGAGATTTGAACAGGGCGAGTCCGAAAGATGATTTTCCTCTTCCTCACATTGATGTGCTGGTGGATAATACTGCCCCTTTCAAGGTGTTTTCCTTCATGGATGGCTTCTCTGGGTATAATCAGATCAAGATGGCACCAGAAGATATGGAGAAAACAACGTTTATCACACCATGGGGAACTTTCTGTTATAAAGTCATGCCTTTTGGGTTGAAAAACACAGGGGCAACGTATCAGCGTGCCATGGTGACTCTTTTTCACGACATGATTCACAAAGAGATTGAAGTGTATGTCGACGACATGATTGCAAAATCTCACACTGAAGAAGAGCACTTGGTTCACTTGCAGAAGTTGTTTGAAAGGCTTCGGGAATTCAGACTGAGGTTGAATCCAAACAAATGCACTTTCGGAGTGCGATCTGGAAAGTTGTTGGGCTTTGTTGTAAATGGAAAAGGTATCGAGGTTGATCCTGCAAAAATAAAAGCTATACAAGAGATGCCTGAGCCGAGAACAGAAAAAGAGGTTCGTGGCTTCTTAGGGAGGTTGAACTACATTGCTAGATTCATCTCTCATCTTACGGCCACTTGTGAACCAATATTCAAATTACTAAGAAAAGATCAGACGGCCAGGTGGAATAATGATTGTCAAAAAGCATTCAAAAAAGTGAAAGAGTACATGCAGGAACCTCCGATACTAATGCCTCCAGTTCCAGGAAGGCCTTTGATTATGTACCTCACAGTTCTTGAAAATTTAATGGGATGTGTGCTGGGTCAACATGACGAGTCTGGCCGAAAAGAGCATGCAATATACTACCTTAGCAAAAAGTTTACCGACTGTGAATCCCGATACTCACTGCTCGAGAAAACTTGTTGTGCTTTGGTGTGGGCTGCTCGCCGGCTGAGGCAGGATATGTTGGTTCACACCACCTTATTGATTTCCAAGATGGATCCTATCAAGTATGTCTTTGAGAAGCCCGCTCTTTCCGGAAGAGTAGCCAGGTGGCAAATGATTTTGACCGAATATGATATCCAATATACTACCTAGAAAGCCATCAAAGGTAGTGTGTTGGCAGATTGTCTTGCGCATCAGCCTGTCGAAGATTATGAACCGATGAAGTTTGAATTTCCCGATGAGGATGTCCTGTACATCAGAGATTGTAACATTCCCGGACCAGAGGAAGGACCCGAACCAGGATCGCGATGGACGCTCGTGTTCGATGGTGCCTCTAATGCACTCGGGAATGGTGTTGGAGCTGTGATTACTTCTCCATCAGGTTTTCATATTCCGTTTACAGCCAGAATCTGTTTTGATTGCACTAATAACATGGCTGAGTATGAAGCTTGCATCTATGGTATCGAAGCTGCGATCGATTTGCGAATCAAGTACTTGAAAGTTTATGGGGATTCCAATCTTGTTATTAGCCAGATTAATGGAGATTGGGAAACTCGCCATCAGAATCTGATTCCATACAGGGAGCATGTGATGAGACTCATTCCGTACTTTGATGAGATCACATTCGAGCATATTTCTAGAGAAGAGAACAATCTTGCTGATGCTCTCGCTACTTTGGCTTCCATGTTCAAAGTGAAATGGGCCAATGAAGCGCCTAATATCACCATTAACAGGTTGGATGAACCAGCATTTTGCTTTGAGGCTGATGTTGAATTAGACGGAAATCCATGGTATCATGATATCAAAAAGTTCCTCGAAACTTAAGAGTATCCTCCCGAAGCGTCGGTAACTGATAAGAAGTTTCTGAGAAGGTTCGCAGCTAAGTTTTACCTCAACGGTGGGGTTTTGTACAAGAGACATCATGACGGTGTGTTACTCCGATGTGTCGTGAAGGAAGAAGCTTCGAAAATTATAGAGGAAATGCACGAAGGTGAGTTTGGTACCCATTCTAGTGGGCATACAATGGCTAAGAAGATCTTGAGGGCTGGTTACTATTGGTCCACTATGGAAACCGATTGTCATAACCATGTCAGAATTTGTCACAAGTGCCAAATCTATGCTGATAAAGTGCATGTGCCACCTGTGCCTTTGAATGTCTTGACTTCTCCGTGGCCTTTTGCAATGTGGGGCATTGACATGATTGGAGAGATTAAGCCTATTGCTTCTAATGGACATCGCTTCATTTTGGTTGCCATCGATTACTTCACCAAGTGGGTTGAAGCCGCATCTTATGCGAATGTAACCAAGCAAGTGATTACCCGTTTTATCAAGCACAACATAATATGTCGTTATGGGATTCCTGAGAAGATCATTACTGATAATGGATCGAATCTTAATAACAAGTTGATGAAGGAGCTTTGTGAGTCCTTCAAGATCAAGCATCACAATTCTTCTCCGTATCGCCCAAAGATGAATGGCGCTGTTGAAGCGGCCAACAAGAACATTAAGAAGATTGTACAGAAGATGGTAGTGACCTACCGAGACTGGCACGAGATGTTGCCTTTTTCCTTGCATGGTTATCGCACCTCTGTGCGTACATCGACTGGGGCAACTCCTTTCTCGCTTGTTTATGGTATGGAAGCGGTATTGCCAGTTGAAGTTGAGATTCCTTCCCTGAGGATTATGAAAGACGTCGAGCTTGACGAGTCAGAATGGGTACAGAATCGGATGGATCAGTTGAACCTCATTGATGAGAAACGCTTAGTGGCTATTGGACATGGTCAGGTGTACCAAAGGAAGATGAGAAAAGCTTTCGACAAGCGGGTGCGACCCCAAAGCTACAAACCAGGTGATCTGGTGCTCAAAAGAATTATCCTTCCTCAGGGTGATCCTCGAGGCAAGTGGACTCCGACGTATGAAGGTCCGTTTGTTGTGCAGAAAGTGTTCTCTGGCGGTGCCATGATGCTTACAACGATGGATGGCGAGAACTTTCCGCACCCTGTGAACGCAGATGTAGTCAAAAAATACTTCGCATAGACCTGATAAAAAAAAGGAAAAAGAAAAAAAGAAAAAAAAAGAAAAAAAAGAAAAAGAAAAAAAGAAAAAAGAAAAGAAAATGAATCAGGCAAAAGAATGAAAAAGAAACGAATATACCTGCTAAGTTGAAAACCCGAAAAGGCGGCTTAGGCAAAAAAGGGACAAAAGCGAATGACTACATCTCGCATGCCACCTTGGCAATCACTCTTCATACATGTTTGAAATGTTTAGGGCTCCCGACCGAGGGATAAGCAAGACTCCGTGTTCTTGAGTTTGCACCTGGTAGCTTAAATCCCTAAAGCATCCTCAAAATTCCAATCACTTCGTTTAGGGCTCCCGACCGAGGGATAAGCCAGACTCCGTGTTCTTGAGTTTGCACCTGGCAACTCAAATCCCTAAAGGCTCTCACAAACCCCGTCGGGTCCACAAGTTTGGTGACATTATCAGATCGGGCAGCGATCAATCCTAATGAGTACGGTCTTCCAAAGCAAGGAGATGAGAACGTCAAGGTTATAAAAGTGATAGCGGGATCGAAATCAATGGATATCCGTTTCACATTGCCATTTCTCTTGTACTCAATAAATGCGTGGTTACCTCTTACTAGGAACTACTTCTGAAATGTGTTCGCTCTTTTACGAGCATTCTGTTCGCAATTAATGAAAATCTCTTTATCTTAAACAACTGTTTTCTTTTACTGTTTTGTTTGCATAAAGCGTCCTGAATTTGTGTTAAACTTTGCATATGAAAACTGCATTGCTTTTACGATACATGATTGGAAATGATGAAACCTTTGAATCTACTTCGAAGTCTTGTGTAACCAGGATGGCAGGTCAAGATGCCATGCTATATCCTGAAGGCATTTTTTCATTTGTTTGTCTCGCAGGTACGTCCTTGCAAGCGCTTCGCATCAGCATATTGGCAGACATAGCTATGAGAGATTCTCACTCCCCAGCCGAGTGCATCCTAATGAAAGATTCTCATTCCCCAGTTGAGTATATCTGGATGAGACTTTCTTTGTTCCAAGATTCTCATATCCTCATCAAAGCACATCTTGATGCATTCTCTATGCTCTAGAAGCCTTATTCCCCGGCGGAAAGTCTTCTCCCCAGTTGAGTCATGGTTGGATGGTATCTAATTCCCCGGCAAGCTCTTAATGTGGTTCCTTGCCCGAAATTCCTCGTTCTCCCCAGTAGAGCGTTTCTCTCCCCAACAGATTGACCTGTTTTCCCCAGGAGAGTCATCTTATTCCTCGGTGGAGTTGCCTTAACAAAAGGTTCTTATGCTAAGTTCCTTATCCCCAGCGGATTTCTCATATCCCTAGCAGATCGTTGTGCGGTAGTAGTCATCTTCCTCACTGAGTTTCTTTCCTCAGCAAAGATTCACATGCATCCTCAGCAGAATCTATGTCCGTCAAGGATTTCCCCAGCAGAATGCGTCCTATACAAGCAAGTTGGTCCCTCCCCATCAGAGTTGTCTCCATAACTTGTTTTTATCTTCACATCCCCAGGGTGTCAAGAATTTGCTTCTCCAATGAAGTTGCCCGGGTATCCCCAAGCAGGATTTATTCCCCAAACAGAACTCGCATCCAAATTTGATCATCTCCAGCAGATTTCTGATCCATCTTTGCCAGCTCGCAGTTGGTGACCCTCGGTCACTCATCTTGTCCTCCCCGCAGAGTTCCGTATTCTCTCCAGGACTGCTTCAGCAATTCAGTGCTCCTCCGTTGCCTCGCTAAGCAACGTCCGAATCATGCATCATTCGCATTGCATTCTCTAAGCGTGTAGCGCCTTCCTTCTCGGGAGCGTTATTCCATACACATTCATACATGCATCATGCATTAATCATATCATATCTGTCTCTTTCTGCAGGAAAGTTATCCAGATTCAAATGCTCCTTAGAGAGCAATGTTCGCCTAGTCATTACAGGCGCTTAACCTGATGTTTTGAATCAGAGGAGGATTGTTCTACTTATTTTCTGGCATCACGTCCAGATCAGTTCAAAGACATTCCTATTCCCGATGCCCCCAGATCGGTGGAAGATATTTGTTCCTATCCTGATATCCAGCTCAGTTGAAGGAACCGCCTCCGGATCTCTATAGATCTTCCGAAGGAGCAAACCCTCTGATACATCAGATCAGTTGGAAATATCTACTCCCTGACGATTTAATTCGTTCAGAAGAAGAAACTCGTCTGCCCAGTCCTGATGCCTAACCATCAGTTGAAGACGCTTTCTTTACCCGGCGTACACAGTTCGGAAGAGATATCTGTTCCTATCCTAATATTCAGATTCAGATTAGTTGAAGGAACCGCCTCCGGATCTCCCAAGATCTTACGAAGGATCAAGCCACTGATATCATCAGATCAGATGGAGATGTCTGCCTGATCGACTTTGTCTTTTAGATGAAGATTGTCCTACTTATTTTCTGGCATCATGTCCAGATCAGTTTAAAGGCATTCTTTCCCCGGCGTACACAGTTCGGAAGAGATATTGTTCCTATCCTGGTCCCCAGTTCAGTTGAAGGAGCCGCCTCCGGATCCCCGTGGTCTTACGAAGGAGCTAGCCGCTAATTCCCAGATTAGTAGGAATATCTACCTGATGATTTAATTGCATCAGAAGAAATGTCTGCCCAGATTCCCAGATCATGATTCCCAGATCAGAGATACCTATTACCCGTTGATGTCCGATTCAACCGATGTATCTCCTTCGATTCCCAGATCGACTTAAGACATCTATCCCGATGCATGTTCGGATACATCTGATACTCAGATCAATCGAGATGTTCCTTCTCTTGATGCCCAGATCATTTGAAGTGTTTCCCCCGCCTGTGGGTGCCCGTTCCTTCTTATCGCAAGTTGGAGCATATTTATTATCCAGATCAATTGAAGTTTTTTCTCCTCGCCTGCGGGGTGGTACATTATTTATTTTTACAAGATGGAATCTTCTATTGATCAAGAGCGCAAATTTTCGAGTTCATTCTGGTATCCAATCTCCTTCCACCTCAACGGTTCGAAACTTTCGTTTCTCACTCGTCAGGTTCAAGAAGTTTGAATAGGGGCAGCTGTTGCACCCCAAAGTTTGCCATCTTCATTTGAGCTATAAGTTATTAATTACGTTTATTTCGTCATTCAAAAATTGAAGAAAAATAATAAAGAGTTTTCATGGGTTTAAGAAGAAAGGCGTGAAAAATGGTTTAAACAGTGGAAATACGAGAAAATTCACAAGTCATATTTGGAAGGTGGTATGAGCTAATTTCCCACGTTTTCTTGACCGTTTCGACGATATCTACAACTTTCGTGTTCGGCTCGGAAGCCAATTCTTTGAGGAAGGTCGCCAGATTTGCAAATTACTTGAGATTTCGTAGTGAAAAACAGTGTTGAATGTAGGGTTTCGGACCTCGGAAAATTCCTATCTCCTAATCCGCTCATCGGATTCACTTGAAAATTTAACTGGAGCTCCGTACCATCATTACCAAGATTTCATATGTTCGGACCGAAGGTCAATTATGCACGGAAAATTCCCATAATTTTAAGGATCGTCGCGTTGTTTCGGTAAAAAGTGTGTTTTCGAGTATGTCGCGCCTAGTTTGAAAATTCATAACTTCTTCGATTTTTATCGTATGAAGTCCGTTCCGGCAGCATTTTCTCGGAAAATTTGTTAGCTTCGTTTCTTCGTCACACATGCTTGTTCAGATTTTGAGCCGAAGATAGGGTTTTATTGAGTTCTTTGAGCGGTACTCACAAAATTCTGCACAGTCGCACCAGATGAATCGGCATTTCTCGTCATTCAAACGGGCATATTTTCTTCATCGCTTATCGGATTGAGACGATTCTTGTGGCGAAGAGTCAAGAATTTGGTCATCTTCGCAGTGGCATTAGTTTCGTTCCGAAATTCAGAGCCAAACCGAGTTTCCTTAAAAACGAGCCAAAATAAGACGCACCGAGGGCAATTTGGACATTTCGCGTTGACAATATATAAACATTTTGCTCTTCACAAATCAAAGGAGGACTCTCATAATTTCGATTGACCAAAAAGATCAAAAACACTTTCTCTCAATTCTCTCTCAATTCTCTTGAATCAAAACCACAAATTACATAAAACTTTCATCAAAAACTCATCAATCTTCATCAAGATCAAGAACATGGATTGAAGAATTAAGATTCGAAGTTCGATTTTCTTCTCTCTCTCCTCAAATCACGTGCGCCTCTACATCTCTCTCACCTCGGATTTCGCTTTCGCGTTCGTGTCACGTTCGTGTCGTGTTCGCGTTCGTATCGTGTTTGTGTTCGCGCTTCGGTTGAGATCTTCATCCGATAAGCTTTCGGATCTTGAATTAAGTGCTTAATTGTTTATCATTATGTGAATTAGGATCTAGATCTATATCTCGTTCTTGATCTATGGATGGTTGATGATGATTGATCGGAGAACTTGCTTTGTTTTTGCTCGAATCGATAATGTTCATCTGAATTGTGGTTAGATGTGATGTTTGTTGCATATAATTGATGTGTGTTGATGATAAATTGTGATATTCGTGTTCGGATCTATGATTCGATGTTGATTTCGTATGCATAATTGTTGATGTGCATGTATGTTGCTTGTGACGCACTCAAAGTGTTTGTATAAATGCACGTGGTGCACTTTTGCTTGATATTTGCTTGGCTCGACGCGTCGCACTTTCCATAATTAGGATCATTTGACTTGTAGAATCGTGATTAATTCATGATTTGATGTTTGCTTGTGATGATTGCCAATGGAATGGTTTTTGATTGAGTGCGAACGGCTCCGAGGTCCTAAAAATGCTTAAAAATTGGTTTTGCTACGCCAGGAACCGGGTTGTCCCAGGCGGGAACCGGTTCCCACTCAATCCAAAATTGTTGATTCTCTGGTTTTTAGTACCATGAACCGGGTTGTCCCTAGGTGGGAACCGGTTCCTGCGCTGTTTTTGTCCTCTGATTTGTGTGCCAGGAACCGGGTTGTCCCTAGGCGGGAACCGGTTCCCAGTATTTTGAAATGTGCTTGCTTCTGTGATTTAGTACTAGGAACCGGGTTGTCCCTAGGTGGGAACCGGTTCCTAGTTTTTTGCCTCTGGTTTTTAGTACTAGGAACCGGGTTTTCCTATGCAGGAACCGGTTCATGAGTGTAATTTTTGTGTTTTCTTTTCTAAACTTCAATCTTGCATAACTTTTTACTCGTAACTCCGATTTGCACGTTCCTTATATCGTCGGAAAGCTTATGAGATGTACTATCTTACTAGATGCTTTGTTTTCATTAATTTGTAGATCATCCATGTTTGATTTCTCTTTGATGTTTCATTATCCATTCCATGTTTACATTACTTGTCCGCTTCCTTTCGCTTTACAGTAATAACGCAATTCCGATTGCGATGTTTGTTATCTCTAACTTGTGTGCTAGTGTGCAAGGTTTTTGGATAGTCACCGACCGGCGCTTATTGCTTGAGTGTTCCGCTTTACTTGCGGAACACGATTTCCTTCGCTCGCATCGTGTTCTCATCATAGAGACACGATCCATTTACTTTATATCTGCTTGTTTGGTTTGCTTGTTCCTCTTGCAGGTGTATTATGATTGTGCTCGATGCGCATGTTGACCTTTGTGTGCTTTCATGGCTAATCGGTATGCTGACCATTTGCTTTTGCTTTGTTAGCTCGCTCGCGGGATTCTTAGTTTCTTTGCTTTGCTTCGCCTTAGTTTACGGATCATCATCCGTTTGGTATTGATCCCGTTTCATTTTATTTCTATTGCACTTTATCATTTTCTCGCATCATCCTTTAACATGAGAAGTAGGACTTAGACATTCATCTGGCCAAGCGCTCGAAAGAGGCTCTGTTTTTGTTGGTGTGTTTATATTTGTGCTTTGCGGCAGGGAGTCACGGTGTAATAAGTCCTATATGGCACTCCGTTAAGTCCTCATGGAAGGCACACGGAAAGGGTTAGCAATCAACCCCCGCCTAGTCTCATCGAGTCCGTTCGGTATGCGCACACTACGCGTTGCTCGCTTCTGAACTAACACAAGATCTTGTTATCGAGTATGTCAGGAAAAGGGTTCATGCAGCCGGATCCCCGCCTTTCTTATAGCTCGCGTCGCTCGACGTTGATGCTCGGTGTACGCGCGCACCGTTTTCCTTTACGATTCGTGACGGCTTGGTTGCTGAGAGGGGTCCGCCCTCTTGTCTATGGCCCGATCATTTTCGCGAGGTCTAATGCTTGGTTGACTTGGGTTGAGTTTCTCCCCTTGGCTATGGCGGGACCGCTTTTCTACCATTCGGTCAGTACCGTTGGTTTGTTTGCTTCACGAGCGGAGCTCGTTTGTGTGATATTATTGTGTGCTTCCCCTTTTTTCTCGTAGGTTGTTAGCTTAGCTTAGATTTGTACCCTTTGTATGATAACATTAGGTAGCAAGCTTTCCCCCTTAGCTTAGGTTTTCCTCATGCATCTTTTAAAACACAAACCACACTCTTTGATTTTCTTTTCTTAAGAGCTTGTTATTTCCGCTCCGTTCCCAAGCATAAGTCTCCAAAGGTCGAGCAGCGGAGTGTGAATGTAACTCGTTCACCTAAAAAACACAAAACAAACAAAAACTAGTTAGCCGAGCTACGGTACCTCTGATTCCGCAAAACGGATACGTAGGCAGCGGGGTAGGGCCCGTGCGAGTATAACTCTTTCTTTTCCCTACATTCTGCATTCATTTTAGTCCAGATTAGCGTAGATTTGCTTACACACCCATAGTTTTAGACACAGACGTGGATACCATCGAGTACGATGGGCGCGTGGGGTGCTAACACCTTCCCCTCGCGTAACCGACTCCCTTACCCTTTTCTCTGGTCGTGAGACCGTTGTTTTGTTTTGTGGTTTGCTGGCATTCCCTTCCTTTTCAGGATAAATATGTTAGTGGCGACTCTGTTAATTTTCGCGGGTAGCGTCAGGGACCAGGTTTGATTCTTGCATAAGGCATCAAACTCTGTCTGCATAGCAGCTTTCCATCTATCATCAGCAAGAGCTTGCTTGACAGTTTTGGGCTCAGACTGAGTTAGCAACAAGGTAGGTTGCAGTCTTGGTTGAGTATAGCCAGCTTTGGCTCTAGTTATCATTTGATGGTGATTTATAGGTATTTGGGCAACAAGAAAAGCATCGGAGGGTACGGTGGAGGAAGTGGAGACACTCTCATTGACTGCATTGAATGGACCTGCAGAGGCAGTGGAGTGAGAAAGAGATTGAGAAGTGGAGGCACCCTCATTGACTGCAGTGGATGAACTGGACTCAGAGCCAGTATCAGGGGAGACCAGTCTATTAGACAGATTAGAGGATGTGGAAGTAGGAGAAGGTGTAAATGGACTTGTAGATTCAGGGGAAAAGGGCACAACTGTGAGAGGGACAGGCATAGGTAAATTTGAAGGTTGTTGAGAGGAGAGAATAGGTAAGAGAGATTGTAAGGGAGACACACTAGGAGACTTGGTGGAGGGATGGGAATTGGGAACAACTGACTTGGAAAACAACTCTAAAAAGGGAAATCTAGACTCATTGAAGAGTACATCTTTGGAGATGTACATTCTGCCAGAAGGAGAAAGACACCTATAACCCTTGTGAGAGGTGGAATACCCAAAAAGAGACATTCATGAGATCTGAATTCTAGTTTGTGAGCATTATAAGGCCTTAACAAGGGAAAGCAAGCACAGTCAAACACCTTCAGAAACTTGTAATCAGGTGCAGTCTTAAACAAAAGTGTATAAGGCACCTGAAACTGGACAGAGGAAGAGGGAAGCCTATTGATAAGGTACACAGCTGTGGAGAAGGCAAAATCCCAGTAGGTTAAGGCTAAGGCAGCATGACTCAACAGAGTAAGTCCCATGTCCACAATATGCCTGTGTTTCCTCTCAACTACACCATTTTGGTGGTGTGTATGAGGACAAATAATTTTGTGTTGAATGCCTAAGTCTGCAAGAAATTTTGAGAAAGGCCTGAATTTTCCACCCCAATCAGATTGGACAGTCTTAATAGGATGACCAAGTTGCAATTCAACTAAAGCCTTAAATTGTTTAAAGACGTTGAGAGCTTCAGCTTTGGATTTTAGCAATTAGATCCAAGTAAATCTGGAAAAAGCATCTACAAATGATATATAATAGGTAAACCTTTGAGTAGAAAGTTGAGGGGAAGGACCCCAAAGATCACAATGCACAAGCTCAAGGGGAGTGTTGTAAGTGGTTTGTGAGAGAGGTGAATGTAATTTATGAGCTTTACCAACACAACAAGCAGAACAAAAGACATCATGAATTTTATTAGGATAAGAGATATTACAACTTTGTAATAAAAGTTTCAAAGTATTAGCATTAGGGTGGCCTAGTCTTAGGTGCCATACATTGGACAAGGAAGGGGAAATAGTAGTAGCCTGAATACTAGGTACAACTTTATTGGAACTGACTAAGGACTTAGCAGGCTTGGAGACAGCAAGAGGAGGAAACTCATAGAGACCATCTGAGCCAACTCTACCAACCAGAAGAATAGCATTAGACACCTGTGATTTCACAAGACAAGTATCACCAATGAAAAGAAAATAGACTTGATTATCTTTACAGAATTGACTAACACTAATGAGATTTTTGGTAATTGAGGGAACATGTAAGGGATTTTTAAGTGTAAGAGGTGTGTGAGGTTGACAAGTAGAAAGAAACTGACTAGAGCTAGCTGAATTAATAGTCAGACCTTGACTATTTCCTATAAATATTTGGTCATGTCCCTCAAAGGGAGTGTGCTGTTGAAGATTGTTAGCATCATTTGTGACATGAAAAGAGGCATCTGAATCAGGATACCACGTGGCAGCAGGTTGTGCAGGTCTGGCTTGAGGAGTAGCAGTAGACCTTGTCCACACATTAGCAGGAATTTGAGCAAAAGATACTTGAGTTGTAGACCACTGAGCAGGTGCATAGGGAGTGCTAGCATAGGTTATTTGAGGTTGAAACTTTTGGTTAAACCTGTGCCAACAGTTCAAAGCAGAGTGACCAACTTTAGAGCATACTTGACACTGAATTCCAGAGGTTCTGCCACCTCTACCTCTACCACCTCTATTGGACCTACCTCCTCTGAATATAGAGTAATCATGTTCAGGATTAGATGAGGCAGGAACAGAAGGAGGAGTTTCAGTGTTGTTAGCTGGAGGAGTATCAGGTGATGGAGCTTGAGAAGTGGCTTAAGTGAGATTCAAAGAAGCCAAATCAGGAACTGGTTGTTTCTTGAACTTGTTCAACCTTAGTTCATGAGCAATGAGAAGGATCTCAACTTCATCTAAGTCCATATCTTCAAATTTACTCTCTACAACATAAACAACCGAAGCATACTCACTCGGTAAACCTTCAAGGATGACGTTAATGTGATGTGTGACTGGAACAGGATCACCAATCGAGGCTAGCGCATCAATGATCGTACGGATCTGCAACAGTTAATCAGAAATTGACTGTGAATCGAGAGTAACAGCATGTAGTTCAACACAAAAATGTCTTGCACGCGCGCGAGTCTGTTTTTGGAAGTAATTGAACAAACGATCCCAAAGCTGATGCGAATGAACACATCCAAGGACGCGAGACATGATTTCGCTCGAAAGCATCGATTACAACCACGATAACAACAACTGATCCTTCTGAAGCCACGACGAATACACAGGATTGACGGTACCTTGACGGCGATCATCATCGGTGAGGAATTTAGGAGGAATACGCGGACACACAACGAGATCGGTGAGGTTGTGTGCATTGATGTATGGTTCAACTTGTTGACGCCATAAGTGAAAATTCTTCTCATCAAGCTTGTACGCGATTTTCAACGCGAACTGTAAACGGCGAGATTCGTCCATCACAACCGCATACGGCGTGGCAGTAGACGTAACATGAGCGGAAGAAGGGGATTCTGGCGGTGAGTCCATGGATCGAAGAAGCTAAACTGATACCATAATAGAAAGTGAAAACAAATGAACTTTCATTTCAGTTGTAACTGATTTCTGTTTATGAAAAGTTAGTTACACAAAGGGTTCACAACTTGTTTATATAGCTACAAGTTGTGACTTACAATAACAGGTTACTTCATAGAGTAACTGCCAGCTGTCAGTCTAAAAGCTGACTAGCATCTATTCTAAAATATCACTCTAATAGGATCAAACTTTTAGGCCTGTACTCTCAACAAAGTTTGTCCCCCCTTCGTTCTGCTTTTATTTTTCTTTTACGGAGAGAGACTAAACGGAGCAGTCGTTCATTTTTGCCACCCTTAGTGAAATCTACTAAAATAAAGCATTCAACAAGGTGGCAAGCAAAGAGTGTTGTGAAATAGAATGATTCAACCACATCAAGTTATCGTTGAAATCTAATAATAATAATATTAATTTTGTTGATAATAAATATATGTGGAACAAAAAACAATGACAAACAAAATTAATGGATTCAAGCAACAAAATCACATGCAATCAATATAGCAAAAAAGAAAAAAAAATAATAATAATAGACGATCGCAAAAAAAAATTGTTTGTTCAACTTGATCTACTTTAAATAGAGCATCAACTATCTACCAATTAATAGAAGATACCACCATACTCCCTAAAATACCCTTTTTTATTTTTAAATTTACAAAACACAAAGGTCAAAATGGTCTATTCATAATCAACATGTTTTTCCAACCTTCTCATCATTTCTCATGTTGCCACATGTAATAAACCAATGGACAATCCAATAATTCTGAAAAACATATATTTTCTTTTCACTAAAATCATTTTACACCTCCCTCCCATTTCAGCACACTTACACTTCACTTCTAAATAACTTTTATCTCTCTCTTCACTAAAATCATTTCATTAAAACCATTGTGGTTTGAATTTCACAATAAATTTTTTTTTCAAACATTAAAATCTCCCTTTTTTTTTTCTTTATCTTACGAATTCTTTATTTATTTTTATATAAAATTATTCAATACAATTGAATTTAAATTATTATTATTATTATTATTATTCATTTTACAATTAAATAATTTATTTTAAATTTATATTTATATTTAAATAGATTTTACACTATATAAAATCATTTTTATTTATTTACTATTATTAAAAATATTAATTAATATATTTTTTAAAATTTAGACTAAATTTATATATTAAAATACCAAAAAATTTCTTTTCTCACGATTCATTGTCAGTTAAATTTATTTTTTTATCACACTGATCAGTGCATATTTATGCACATTCTCCTATATTTTTACTTAGGCATTTCTTTACTTTACCTTGTTTATTTTTCTATTTTAATGTGTTTTTATAAATCAGTTTATTTTTGCACTTATTTGATTTTCGCAATCTATTTTCAGCATTAGCAGTCTGCATTAAATTGATCATAACCGGAGCTTCAGGAATCGGATCGACGCGTTCTAATAATCGCCGAAAATCTAAGAGAAAGAGCTACATCTTTCATGTTGGAGTCAAAGGCAAATTCGAAATGCATAGTTCCCAGAATTTCGTTGAAGTTTCAGTCATTAGAATAATTTGTTTTTGGGTCATTAGTTTATGGGCTTGAGTTATGTTTTTGACCCAGTTTGAGTTAGTAGAGAAGAAAACCTTATTTTGTTTTATAAGGGTTGGCAGCCGCTAGAATACGGGAGACCCTTTTTTTTTTTGCCACAAATTTTACTTTTGGTTTCATGATTAGAATGAAGAACTAATTCCCGAAGGCAAATCCTACTGCTTATGGGTTCCATTGCTTTGAGGTTATTCTAATACTAATTTAAATTCGATTTCTGTTCAATTCTTTTCTATGAAATCCTTTGCTTAATTTGATTACAATTGTTTGCTTAATTCGATTGTTGTTCATAGGATAGAATTGATTAAATTCGATTGTATGCATGTTCCTAAATTTAATTGTGTGTTATCGTTTGCTTAATTCGTTAACTCGTCATATTCTTAACCGTTTGTTTAATTCGGTAAACAGGAACATAACTCGTATGATTTTGATAAGAGCTTGTCTGATTAATCTCATAATTGAATAGGATCGAAGCCGTTTATGGATTGGTGTTATTATAATCGATGATAAGTCGAAACCCGAATCAGTAGGATTAGCCGTTTAGCTTATTTTGATAATCACTTAATTTACTCTGTTTTATAAATTGATTCTAAAACCATAAACCCCCAATTTTATTTATATTAGTTAATAACAAAACAAGAATCCTTGTGAGAACGATATCCGAGTTGTCGTTACCGCTAAACTACTGTTTTTATAAATTACTCGTTTTTTACCCGCGCGCGACAGCGGATCACACACCTATTTTATTTTAATTAACATTTGTCTTTATTTGAGACACAAAATTTATATTTTTAAATGTCAAATTATTTTCTTTTTCTCACGGGCCACTATCAACAAAATATATATTTTATTTTAATAAACATTTACCTTTATTTAAAACACAATATTCTTATTTTCAAATGTCAAAATTTTTATTTTTCTCACGGGCATTATCAGCAAAATATCTTTTTTTTTAATTAACAATTGCCTTTATTTAAGACACGGAATTTTTATTTTCAATTTGCATCTATATATTTTATTTTAATAAACATTTACCTTTATTTAAAACACAAAATTCTTATTTTCAAATGTCAAAATTTGTATTTTTCTCATAGGGCATTATCAATAAAATATCTTTTTTTTTAATTAACAATTGTCTTTATTTGAGACACGGAATTTTTATTTCAATTTGCAGCTAAATATACATAAACATAACTCTCAATTTACAATATAATTTTACACTACTAAATAATTTTTACCCGTGCGGACGCACGGGTATATTACTAGTTTCTCTAATAGTGAATACTTTTAGGAAAATTCTTAGGTGCACATACCTAAGAAATTGCTTTAAACACAACCAATCACAGAATTTTAATTAATTAAAAAATAAATACTGAATTTTCTCTCTTCTTCATAATCTCAACCACCCCATAAATCCAATTAAAAACAAAATTAAAATTAAAATAAATTAAAAAATTGCTTTTTTTTATTGGTTATTCCTAAGAATATAGATTTAAAGTCGTGTCCATGCAAGAATTGCTCTAATAGAACAATATATAAG
The DNA here is from genome assembly GCF_029867415.1 of Vicia villosa. Taxonomy (NCBI): domain Eukaryota; kingdom Viridiplantae; phylum Streptophyta; class Magnoliopsida; order Fabales; family Fabaceae; genus Vicia; species Vicia villosa. The sequence goes on along the minus strand of NW_026705950.1, from coordinate 193,173 downwards.
AAAAAAAGTGTTTGTGCCGTTGGAGGTCATCGCACAGATATCAACTAAGCACAAGCTTATATCAATATGAATATTAATTAAATTTTATAAAAAAAAAATTAATTTGAAGTATGCATTAGTTAGTTATGGTAACGTTAAGAGGTGGCTAGATAGACTAGTACAATATTCATGCATAGTATGAAATAAAGTAGGTATGAAATTAAATTGAAAAAGTAACATATTAACGATGTTGGTTTTATGAAGTGCAAGAGAATCCCCACTTATTTTATCTCAATCACCCGGCGCAACAACCGGTTACTCCATGTGCTTTCCCTTCCTCCACTTTACATTTATATTTATAAATGGCAATCTTTTGTTGAATTGTATGCTTCATTGCTACCATGGGAAACTGCTTCACAAACAACAAAATATTAGCACAAGAAGATCATGAAAGCTACAATGATCAAGCAAAAGTTAAGAAGATGAAGACATCTTCATCGACGAAGTTCGAGCCACAGCCGAGGAAAGAAAAGAAGAATAAGAGAGTAAGGTTTGAGATACAAAATGATGAACAAGTTGATAGAAGAAGTGATGGTAATAATTCTAGAAATGTGAGGAGGATTAGAGTGGTGATGACTCAAGAAGAGTTGAAAAAGATGTTGAGTTGCAAAGATGAATATGAGAACACTACATTGGAGCAACTACTTGGTGTTATGAGGTTAAGAGGAGGGAAAATTTGTAAACATGATTTGGGTGTAGATTCTTGGAAGCCTGCTTTAGAAAGCATTCCAGAGGATCGATTAATTAAGTAGTAATATGTTTTGTTAATGATAACTTTGTATAGATGATAATAATGATTTTTTTTTTTATTTGTTTTATTTTTGTAAGCCAATGTATTGATTTTTCATTTTAGTTGATGTAGGAGTTTGACTAGAATCCCATATCAATTGGAGGGGTTTTAATTTGGGTTTAGAAGAAAAAAACTAATTAAAGTGGGATGAATAATATGCTGATTGTTTGGAATGAGGCCTTGATTCTACAATTTCATGCTCTTTGAATGTTTATTTCTGTTAATAAATACATTATTAATCATTAACATAAACATAACTGATGTAAACCTCTCCGGTGAATTGTCTGAATTGTCTGTTCTGTTTAGACTTTATTTGGTTGTAAACCTCTCCGGTGTCTTATTTCAACTCTCGCAAGAATGACTTCAATTCAATTCTATTTATTTTCCTTTAAACTAAACTAGCAAAGGACCCGTGCGTTCGCACGGGTCACGTAAAGTCGATATAAATATTAAATAAATATTATATAGTTATGGTTAAAAAATGTTTACTAATTTATACGAATTAACAGAAAAAAATTTCAATGTTATTGTCATACAAAGATTAGTTTATATACATATGTTTTATAAATTGTAATTCTTATTAAACCAAATATATGGTGGAAAAACAGGATTGATTCGTCGGACATGCCTATAATTTTTATAATTGTTTATAATTTCTATTAAAAATTATTATAAAATAAACATATTATACACCAAAAAAATATATTGGTTTAATAATTTGCTTAGATTTAATGATTTGAATAATATTATGTTTGTTAACTTTAAGTAGTAATTTAGAAGTTATATGCTATAGTAATTCAGAAGTACATATGATCTCTAATATCTGTTCAATTTAAGTAAATATTTTGTCGGCCCGTCAGAAAAATAGGTTCGGATCGTCAGCATGCCTATAATTTTTAAATGGTTCGGATCGTTGGGCATGCCCGTCGGACATGCCTATAATTTTTAAATTCTTCTGTATTGTATTATCGACTCTGTTGTAATTCTTGGATTGGATTTATATACTCATGACTTATAACTTTATATATGTCATTTTCTTCATAGCCTTCGTAATGTCGAATCTTATTATACATTATAATTATTTGATTTGAGAAACAATTAAACACGTATATTTATTTATACGAATTAACAGGAAAAAAATGCAATGTCGATTGTCATACAAATATAATTTAATTTATGAAATTGTAGTAGTCATCAGGATATACATAGATTTCATAATTGCTATTAAATCAAATATATGATGAAAAAATACGTTTGACCCGTCAGGAATGTCTATAATTTTGATAATTGTTTGTAATTTTAATTTTACAATTTCTATTAACAAATATTATAAAAAATATATATATATTATACACCAAAAAAATATATATTGCTTTAATAATTTGATTAGATTTAATGAATTGAACAATATTATGTTTGTTAAATTTGTGTAGTAACTTAGAAATTATATGCTATAGTATATGATCTTTAAGAAATGTGATAAGAAAATTGTAAAAAGTATCATATGAATATAAAATTCATAAATTATGAATTTACATATGCAAAAATATAGTATGAATTTATCTTTCTTTTTTATAAATATTAAATAATAATAATATAAATTAAATAAAAAAATGACAAATTTGAGTTTTTCATAAGAAAATTGTATTTTTCATACATCATAATTTTCCAACTAATGAAATTATGATGCATGGAAAACACAGTTTTCTCGAGAATATTATGGATTTTTTAATTTAATAACCATTTTTTTTACACTATAGTATTCATCTTTATTATCCATCCACATTAATTCGTCTTGTATATAAGGATGCTATTTGACTCATTCCTAATGAGCACATGTAATCGGTACGTGTTATAATTGGTATGAATGAATAATTGGTAAAAAACCAAATATTTATATCATTAATTAAATCATAATTGACATTAATTTTCATTATTCACTCGAAATCAAATTTATTTATAATATCAATAATCAAATAACTTGTATTAATTTTAAAAAAATATGGATTATAACGCATTACATTTTCATTATATTGACTAATCTAATTTAATGATTCAAACTTATTAATTACTTTGCATCCTTTAATATAAGTTTTTACTAATATTGATCATATAAATTTAATGGAATTTTTATGCCAGAATATATTTAATGTGATGAGTAGTAATAAATTGAATCATTGTAGAGACCTTACACCTTTTTAGGCAAATGATAATGAGAAGGAAGAATTGGAAGTAATGAAGTGACAAAATATTTTGATTCTTAATGTCAATTATATAAATTTAATAGAGTTTTTATGATAGAATAAGTTTAATGTGATGAGTAGTATAATAAATTGAATTGTAGAGACCTTACATTTTCCTAGGCAAATGATAATGAGAAGGAAGCATTGGAACTAATGAAGTGACAAAATATTTTGATTCATGCTTGAATCATTGTAGGGAAAAAACCAATGGTTCAATTATAATTAAATAAAATCTGAAAAAATGATGAGTATTATTTGCATTGGAGAAGTCAACAGCCATGACTTTGAGAAATTTATTTTTTATTTTTTAGTATATGTAAATTATATAACTATGAAATTATTAAGTACTATTTTTTAGCGTCTTTTCATAAAAATTAAAAGATAAGAATAAAATTTAATTTTTAAAGTAAATTTCAAATTTTAAATTAACAGCATAATTATATTCAAAGAATAATAAAAATAAATATTATTTTTGTTCCTGATTTTAAAAAAAAATACTGAAACATAATAGCAAAAAAGAATATCAATTTTAGGACAAATTGATTAAAAACGTGTTTGATATAGAGATATTTAAATTAAACGGAAGTTATATCGAATCAAAAATATAATAAAGGTATTTTTTAAAAAAATTAATGATGAGAAAGTACACTTTATATATTTTATATTTATGCTACAAAGTATAAAATGATAAATTTATTTGTTGAAAATGATAAAAAAATTGTTTCAGAAATATATGATTATGATTAAGAAACATGCAAAAAAAATTTGTAAATATTATAATAGTAAAATATAATAATGCAAAAAAAAAAAAAGACTTAATTTTTAAAAATACACTTCTTTTGTACATATTAAAAAATTACCCTTATATATATATATATATATATATATATATATATATATATATATATATATATTTTTGGGTAGATCCTTTTTTTCTATTTTTTTTAATATTAGTTATTTACATAAACATCTCGTAAATTTTTTTTTTTTTTTGGTTTATAACCACCGGTTTAGTCCGGTTCGGGGGAACAGCTCTGGCATCAAGTGGGTCAAGCCCCCTCCCGATCGCAGTTGCGGGGATCGAACCGTGGTTCTCCCTACCAAGTCCAGCGCCAATCACCACTAGACCAACTAACGATTGGCAACATATCTTGTAAATTGATTATTCACAATAATGACAATTATATCTTGTAAATTGATGTTCTTAAAAGCAACCCCTAACTGTAATTGGTGATTTAAAAGCTACGATAATTGTTGCAATTTTTATTCTTTGAGAAATTAAAAAATGGCACCTGTCATAATAATTAGAATAAAGTTATTGAAATTGATAAAACCCTTTAGATTCTCATGCCAATTTAGTTGCATAAAAATGAATTTATAACTTTTTAAAATAAAAATGGTATAGATATTTAATTATTATTTAAAGAAAAAATAGTTGATGATTTATATTGACTTTACTAAAAAATTCAAAAGTCCTAATAGTTAAACAAAATTTTTAATATAATTTAATATTAAAAAATTGATAATAAAATTAAAAGTTTAAATTATTTTTTAATATTTTTACAAAGAGAGTCATCTAAACCAAAAAAAAGAGTCAAGTACATTTTTTTAATTGAACTATACTAATAATGATATTTTTTAAGATGATTTTTATTATTTATTTTTTCTTTTTACATAATTACCATTCTTAATTTTATTATATAAGAATCACTATAATATTAATTATAATTGGCATAAAATCGGCAATCAATCTGGTTAACATTTGTATTAATTATAATTTTAAATTTATATTTTATAATTGATTACAATTAAACAATCTTAAAATTTAAATCTTAAAATCAGAAGTGATATCCTTTATGGGGACATTTATTCTGATATGAGAACATGTGTGTTTACGTATCATATAATTATTTAATTTAATCATTTAAAAAAATAATTTTTTTTATAACTACACAAATTATAAATTTAAAAAACAACAAAGGTTTAAACCAAATAATTATTAATAATGTCAAAATAATTAAAATTGTAAACTACAACTTCAACGATTGCATTAATGTCGAATGTAAAGTAATAGCTATACAATTTTGTATGCCAAATTAATTTAATAGTTTATAATGATTTGAAATGTTGAATATAACCCTCCAAATGACGATTTAATTCTTAACCATTCAAATAGTATAACATGATAATAGTATAATTATAATTATAATTAAATATGCATTTATTTTTAATATTGACGTTAATCATAATAGTTGGAAAACATTAATTGATAATTGTATTTTCAAAAAATCATTAATGATGAGCCATCTAATTTCAAAAAAAGATAAAAATACAATTGGATTTAGGGTTAGTGGCGTTTTGTATTCGTGTGGGTCCTAAGGTCAATTCATCAATAGGTTGGTTTTGGAAAAATGCAAAAAAATATAGTTTTGATATCACATTTAATATATTTTTAAACCATTTTAATAGATGGATTTTCAAGATTTTAGAATATAAAAATTATCATTAGGCATGCTAATGATATTATAGTAACAGTAACACAATACACAACATAATTATACAAAAATTAAGAACAATTATATTTTATATACATTGACATCTAAGTTGTTTGTCAATTTGATCACTAAATTGCTAAAAAGCATAAAGAAAAAAAAACATCATAACTAAAGTATCCAACTCCTCAAAATAAAATTCATCTAAAATTAAATTGTGTAATAGTAAAAAAAAATCTAAAGGTTAAACCATTTTGCACAAAGGATCTTGAAATATTTGAGAAGGCTTCAAACTCAAATCTGTATCAACATCCTTTCCCTGTCATATCTTTGAATCTTTGGTTCCTGCTAGTAGAGAAAATAATTCAAAATTAAAAAACTGGAGAAGATAAGAAGGAATGTATGTGAAAGAAAAAGGGAAATTATTTTGAATCTGATTTTGAATTTTTGAAACTTGAATATTGGACTTGTTTTTTCTCCTTCGCAGACTGACCTGTAATATGAGAAAGAAGAATAAATATTGACATTAAAACACAGTTAAGTATAAGTATCATTTTTAAATATATGACAGTTTAAAAGGTTGATGCCAACAACAATTGTGTAACATCAAAAGAATATGCAACCAAAGAAGCAAAATGCAGAGTTCAACAAACACAACCACAATCAAAAGCACCACCACTTACTATTGAAGAAGAATATGTAAAAGAAATTCTATCTGAAACCGAAACACCCATTTTGAAAGTACAAAAAGTTCAATTTTGACAACAGAAACAAAGACTCAAATGCAAAGTATGAAAATTGAAAAACAACCCATCACAAACAAAGCATTGTAGAAATCTATGGATCTAAGTTTTCTTATGAAATTAACATTTGCTAATTACATACAACAAATATTGAAACAGAATATGAAAAATATAGAAAAAGACAGATGAATACTAAAGTTATGCAAAATGTTGTACCTTTTTTAGAGTTATTGAAGGATGGCGGAACAACTAATGGTGTGTGTATCATCTTCTACCTCTTGATGGTGTCACTACTTTAACCAAGACATTACCACCATAAGCATCAAAAAAATAAATTCCCATCATGTTTCTAACCACCCCTAGATCTGAGCGTCAACCACCTTCCTTACAAAAACGGCGAAAAATATCAATGGTTTTGTTCAATGACTATAGAATTTGATTGTTTGAAAAACATTTAAAACTATTGAAAACTGATATTACAATCAGTTTTGAAATATAAAGAATTTAATACCTTTGAATCCATTATAATATTACAATCAAATTTGGATAAAATCTAAATTTTTTGAATACATAATCCTATTTAGAATATAGAAAATATAATATCTTTTAATACATTATAAAATTCTAATCATATTTAAAATATTAAAAACTTAATACTTTAAATCCATTGTAACATTCCATATATAAAAAATCCCAACAAATTTTTAAGATATTTTTCTGCCATAGCAAACAAATTGAAGATAAACAGTAGAAATTGTAAATTAAAAAGAAACACTAACTATGGATATGAAGGACTGAAAACTAAAAGGTCAGTTAAAAACAAACTTGAAAAATTAAAAATTAAATAGGAGTTGCACAACTAAGCATTAATACTTATGTGTTGCAAATTAGAATAGAAATTAGGGGAAATTAAAAAACATAAATTGGAAGATAATAAAAAATTTGCGGAAACAGAACACTAACTGAAAATGATGATGAGGAAAAATAGTATTCGAAGAATCAATATCATAAAAAGAACTATTTTACTAACAAAATTTATTGAAAATAATAGAAAATTCATGAACAAAACCATTGATATTTTCAGACAATCAAATTCTATAGTCATTTTCCTATAAAAGAAAACAAATTTAAAATAAAGAGTTTATTAAATAACTATGTTGACAAATTATTAAATGAATTAAAAAAAGGAATGTACAAACCTTGAAGATGATAATGGAGATTTGAAGGTCTTGTAATTATCCTTCTTACTCCTTGCAGGAAAAAAAAACCTATATCAAATGTTATATTAACAAACAATGAATGAATCAAATGTTCCCAATTCTATAGACTAATTTTACAACTCAATAGAAAATGACAAATCCTAAAATAAAAAGTTAGAATAAATCTAAAATTGAAAATCAAAACTCACTATTTTTCAGACTCCCTTTGTAGCTGTGTTTAGGAGCTTTTGGAGCTCATCATTGCCTTCAATGTCTCTCTCTGAAAGTTCTCCTTTGATTAAGCCTCTGCTTGATAAAAGGTTGAAGAAGGTTAAATAGATAAGGTTGTTGTTCATTATTTAGGATTTCAAATGGGTAAAGAAGAAAGTAAAATCGATGGATGTCAAGGAAGAGGAACAACAACAGTACCGTAGTTTAGGGTTTGTTAGCTCAAATCTGAATTTTGGACGAAATCAGAAGCCATAGTATATAGATTAATGAGAGTAATTTGAAGGGTTTCTCCAAAATCTAAGAGGAGAATAATGGAGATCGTTTTGCACAATTCCAAGGAACTTTTCATAGTTTCAAGGAGATTTTGCACGTTAGTAATGATGGGAGTAAAAATAGGGTAGAATTGAAAGACTATTTATTAGGAGTAATAATTAAAATATTTAGGGGATGCAATTACCTTTATGTCCCCGTTAATCACTCTCAAATTGGTGATTAGAGGGTTAATAAAAGAATTTAGTATGTATTCTACTTTATTATATTAAAAGTAGATGGCATTTCAAAAACATTTTTCACATAACTGCTAACGTGCTTTTCATTTTAATCTCTCATCATAGTTCGTCCAAGTACATATTTTTTATGACAGAAAATAAGCTTTTTCAATCGATTAAATTAAGAGCATTACAGATGAAGTGAACATAATGTGTTTGGACATTTCCCACTCATACTTTAAAACTTACAATCAGACAAACTAAGACTAGAACCCAAATTGATTTCATCCACAAGTGGTTATTGGCAAAGGAGAAAAGAAGATTCCCAGTCTTTGATACTATTCAGTTTTGGATTTTGACCAAATACACCAAAAATATGAAATCCATGTGTTTTGTGTAATGAAGAGATATTACCAGTGAGGCAGTGATAACGACAACAAATTCTAGACACAAAATATCATTCCAAACTACCCTGCATTATAGAGTCTTTCTCAACCATCATGCAAGCACATATATTTTAAGCTCAAAATGCAGAACAGTGCACAAGACAAAATAAAATACACAACGATTTAACCTAGTAGCTAAAACTAACACCAAACCTAGAAGATGCCTCGGTGGCTTTGTTGGCGGCCGGCATGGTCTCAGATATGTGTGTGCTAGAGCCACCGGGAAGGAGGGAGGCAAGGGCAGTGGCTCTGGTGGTGGGCACTCTTCCTGAGGAGCTATGACAGATTTGGGTGAGAGACTGATGGGGTGTTCTGCAGTTATGGGGGCTGTGGAAGCATGGAGTAATGGAAAGATGGAAGGAACATTGAAGTTTTCAAGAGCAAACCCCAAATAATAGGGTGTGAAGTCTCCACTAGGGAGAAAAAGGCTCCAAAAAATGGAGGAGAAAACCCTAATGGGATGTTCATAGGGAAGAAGGTAGAGAGAAGGGAGAGCTTCTCTCTTTAGAATGTGGTGCTATATGTTTCATGTACATAAAAAGGATATAAAACTGTAAAGAATGCCTTGAATAAAATAAATTTTCATCAACATCAGACAAATATGAGATAATGTATTTCATGAGTCACTAAACTCAAATGCTTTATTGAATACGACAATTACTTGCAACTTGAGGGGGTGCAAAAATATACATCACTGAAATCTTAGATGCAAAACAAATATAGTTATGCTCAGCATTAAGCAAGAAATTCTAAGTTTATCATTATTATTTTGGTAATAGCAAAACTACATAAAGCAGATTCACAGTGCTTGGCCGATGATGTCTTATGACGTGTGCAAGCAAGTTCCACCTGAAAATATGACATTATGTGAAAAACAAGGTACTGAGGCATAATTTCCAAAAGCTGAATAATTGTTTTACAACCAAGAAAAATCAAATATGAATGAAGAGATAAAATTACCTCAGGATCAAACATACTGCTTAGATATCAGTTGACTTTGATATCATAGAAATAAGTGACGAATTGTACTATACAGATGATAGGACATGGCTAAGGCAGAAATCTCAACTGCGAGTAGGTGGAGTTTTGATGAATAGAATACAAACTGGTAGAATGAATCATAGGTGAGAGTAACCAAACCCAATTTCATGTATATCATATAAAAAAGCAAGGTGACAGCTGCTAGGAAAGCTCCGGCGATTCTATTGCAAATTGAAAGAGTTGAAGAAAGCTGGGGCTGATAAAGAGGAAGATGAGGAGATAACGGGCGAAAACCGGAAGGTGGTTTTATCTCACTGGTTTTACTTGGGATGTCACTCATAAAACGTCTCTGACCAGCCAGTCCCAACGTGTCAGCAGCCATGCTTCTCTCAAAGTTTCTTGCCATCAGAGTACTGACTCCCTATTGAAATGTAAATGTTACCAACCACATTAGGAAAGCCAAATAGATTAGACTCAATTCACAGATGATAAAGTAACTCACCAGTAGCATTGGACTCTTGGCAGCACAAGCTTTAGTGCCATATCTAGCTCCAGCCAGTACATTAGTGTCCAGTCCAAGAGCCTGGTATCTCTGACATAAGAGAACAATTCCATGGCAATTAGAAATTTAACAGAACTAAGAAAATTTAATGATTATGCTTCACATTATCTGGAAAAAGTAGTCAGATTTCATTTTAGGAACTGGCAATCAAGTAAGAAAATAGATAGAATGCAAACCTCATCATACTTTTAAATGGAAAGGAATAATAAATATGAAGACCACGTACTATAGCACATTCAAACAATATGGATGGTATCAAATTTCAAAATCTCAGGGTACTAGTACTAAGTTTTAAGTGAAAACTATACTAGAGCTAAGTTTCACAATCTGTGTTAAGTTTAGTTTCTCCTTTTCTAACTAGTTTACAGTTATACAATCATATAACTATATAAGAGAAATCCCAATAACAGAAACACTAAGACAACAAGATGAAGTTCAAAAGAGATTGGAAGAGCAACTAGAGGTACTCTATCATAATTTACTTACATTATATTATTACATAGTTTTATCTAACAAGTAAACTTCTAGCCAAGTTAACGGTTCAATTCTAAAGAATCTTAATTCACTTGTACAAAACTATTTCCTATCCAATTGGTACAAAAGAAGTTACAAATGAGAATAGAGTCTTAAGGGAAGTATTTGCAGACACTGTTATAGAAAGCACAGAGAAGTCTTTCCATAGATGGACAAGGCAATCTTGAAGCACCAAAAGCTCAATTGGCAGAATTCGACACAAATATGTCAAATTTCATGGAAAACATGAATAGAGATAGTAAAGAAAACATAGTAGACATGAATGAATTTGAGAATAATAACCATATCTCAGGTTCCAACTATCAAGAAGTACTAGACACAGAAGAAAATAAGGAACCAAAGGCGGTTCAACACATATAGACTTAAGCATTAAAGATGGCAACGAACTTGTATCTCTCATATAACAATTCATATTTTTACAAGAACTTAGGAGAATATAAAAAATATACCAACTCAAAACTGTTGATTAAAAGTTTCCTTCCATAATTATAGAGAAACAAGAACATTAATAAACACACTGCTTTTCCACATTAATTAAAAATCATTCATTTTCAAAACAAAACATCTCATCGGTTAATTGTAATGTAGCAACAGCAAGAACACCTTGTTGCGGTTTGTTAAATTCCCCTACGCTATTGCCTACAGCAGCAGCCACAAAGTTAGAGAACTATGAAGCGCAGACACCAGAAACACGACACCGACAATGACACGTCAACACCAATAATAATTTGAAAAATAAATAAATTAAACGTAATCACTAGTATTGATGTCAGTATCAGATGCCGACACCGACACGAATACACCTTTTTTTTCAGAGGTGTCGGTGCTCGAGACAACTATTACAAAGGAAAAAACAATAAGATGTAACATTATATAAGCAATTATGAGTCAAAGGTGCCTACGACATATTTCACTCCATTTACTATAGCTACAAATTTAAAATCACTTTATAAAACACACAAAAAAAAAACGCAAGTGATGAGAAAATACACGTACCAAAGAATTGATGACATTAGAATCGCCACCAAGCTTACTCTCCGGATTTTGGGGGAAACCAGGCGTGTATCCCTTGGTAGGGTTTTCTTCCGCTGAAATAAAATAACATGCACATTCAAAGAAATGAGAAATCATAACATGAAAACTCAGCATCAGCTAATAGAAACAAACGATTCGAAAACAGAATGGAAATAAGCATAATAATATATTTAACGATGAAGTAAAATAATAAAATAATTGAAGTAATTGCAGAAATGATCAAGAGGTTGAAGAATCGGTACCGGTGGGGAGAGTAGCAGAGTTGCGTTGAAAGAGTTCGGTGGCGGCGGGAGAGATGGAGCCGATCTGGTTGTTGGAGCGGGGGATGGAAGAGAAGGCTCTAGAAAGAGAAGAAGAGGAAGATAATAGCTTAGATTTGCTTGATCGGAGGAGATAAGACATGGTGGTTGATGAATTGAGAGAGTGAGAGTGATTGTAAGTGGAGGAATCGACGGAGCGAGTGCCACAATTTCGAATGTCACAATTTATACTATCACATTATTATAAATTACTTTTTAATTCTTCATTGCAACATACATTTTCATAATTTTTCGGGTTAAATAAGTTTTTGGTACTTATAAATATCTCTAATTTCGTTTTTAGTCCCTCTAAAATTTTCCTTCAAATAATAGTCCTCATAAAATTTTTCATCCACACTTTTAGTCCCTGCCGTCAACTTTGATTAACGGAAGCTGACGTGGCAAAGACAGCGGTCAAAAATTTTAAAAAAATTTAAATTGCGGTGGTTACAAACTTCCTCTAAAAAATCCAAAAAATTTCTTAAAATACATTTCATCAAACACCTTAACTGCACCATTCAAAATTGCAATATTGTTCTCGATCACAACTGTTTCACCAACAATAACAACACATGTCTTGCACCAACAACCTCCCCTTCCCATAATGTTTTTTTTTTTTAATTTTGATGTCTCACCGACAACACAAGTTTCACATCTAATCCTTTAACTAACAAACCATGGGTGTATCTTTTGTCGGCTTAGGAATGTTTTGGATGGAGCTTTTAGATTGCGTTGTGGTGGTCATTGCATGTGGTGTTCGTAATTGGAGCTTTTAGATTGCATTGTGGTGGAGTTATTGCTATTATTATTCTCTTTGTTCTTTATTAGAGAAACACCATTAATTTATGCTACTGCGCAGTGCTTACCGACTTGAATCCTTTGCAGCAGTCCACACATTGCATCCGCTTGAACAAGTGTTAAGCATGCATCAACTTCTTATATGGTGACACTGCAAGAATATCATGTGTTCTTGTCTAGAACACACTTTAAATAAGGGTTATTTGAATCTTAAAGATACTTTTGTCCTTTCACTTTCACTGCAAAGTTACATGAGTCATTGAGTGCAAAACACCGTCAGTTACAAGTCATGAAAATTGTCAAAAACATAAAAATGATTTTAAGTTAAAATATGAAATTGAAAAGTGTTTGAATTACCTACGACCAATTTTATTTTTCCAAACAAGCAAAATTGAATTGAATTAAAGAAGCACAAAGTACTCTAACTCTTACAACGAATAATCTGAAGCTCAACATCACAGTGGAAGACAAATTATCCATATTTTATGAAGGATTGTAGAATTTTCACTGAATCATATCCTCGAAAGTTAGAAAAAAATTCTCATAAGTTCTGTTAGGAAAGGCATAGCCTACACCATCTACTGATAGAATATTCATTCCCCGGTAATACAAGCCAACCAAACAAACAATAGCCAACAATTTTTACCAACTAGATAACATAGATTCTTAAACATATTAAATTAGCTTCAATTGTCTTCACTGTATGCATGAAAACAAGAACATGACTCCACAATTGTCTTCACTGTTGTTGTTGGTGAAACAATTGTGATTTAGAACAATGTTGTAATTTTGAAGGGTGCAGCAAAGGTGTTTGATTAAATGCCTCTAAGAAAATTTTATGGGATTGTTAGAAGAGGTTTATAACCACCGCAATCTAAGATATTTTTAAAATTTTTGACAGTTGTCTTTGCCACGTCAGCTTCCGTTAATCAAAGTTGACGGCAGGGACTAAAAGTGTGGATGAAAAATTTTATGAGGACTATTATTTGAAGGAAAATTTTAGAGGGACTAAAAACGAAATTAGAGATATTTATAGGGATCAAAAACTTATTTAACCCTAATTTTTCTTATATTATTTAATTTTATCTAATTCAAAAAAATACTATTATTTATTCCCATGCCAACATTATATTTCATATCTTTTCAAATATTTATAAAAAAATATTCATTTAATTTTATTAACATATTTTATATCTTTTAATAATATAGTAGTTTTTATTTTAATTTGTATCCATTTTGAGTAAAATATTTCTACACATATATTTAATATTTTATTTTTTTAGAAGTAAGAACACAAATTAATACTTTCACTCGCAAATATTTTACATCAAATACGGTACTAAATTTAGACGAAAAATTATATTTTATTATTTTTCTCACTTTTTTAGATTATTTCATCTATATATTAAATAAAATATTTTCATATATATATATATATATATATATATATATATATATATATATATATATATATATATATATATATATATATATATATATATATATATCAAACGATTTAGTTTTAAAAAATTTTAAGTTGAAAATTTATTTATAAAGATTACCAAACAAACTTTTCCAACAGAAAAATGTGTGTTTGGTTCTATAATAAAATTTTGAATGAATTTATTTTGTAAATTTAATTTTAATTAAAAGTGAAATGAGGAAAATAAAATGATTTATAGTTGTATAAATATTATTTGAAAGTAATAAAATTTATTTTTAAATCATTTTTTATAAATTAAAAAAATAATTTTGAAATCTCATAACATAAATATATATTATTAAAAATTAAAATATAATTAAAATTACATAATTTTTAATATATTTTAAAAATAATTTTTATGAAAATTTATTCAAAATATTTTTGAAATTTTAATATATGTAGAAAGAAGAAATTTATGTCATGACACTTGTTAAAAGCTTAATACTATACCTTAAGTTATTTATTTATGAAGCCTGATTCGCATATGAATTATGGGTTTTTAATATAAGTTTAATGAAGTCTCTGTGGTGATTTTCTTATATATGTTATTTATATGAATATGAAAACACCTCATGAGATTTATCCCTAAAGGGCGACGATAATTTATATTCCTGAGTCGAATGGGATGGCCTCTTAGAGCGGCTTCGACTTCTCATCAAGAAATGAGGTTTGGAAAGGGCGAAGTGATTTAAATCTTTGAGAAATTTATCTCTTTATAGAGAATTGCATACTTGAGACAAAGATAAAAAATGAGTTTTTCAAGTGTAGCTTGGGGCGAGTCCCTTTTGGGGTAAGTCCCTCAAACGTTATTTGGGGTGAATCCTTCAATTGCTGCTTGGAGAAGCACATGCAACATTTAATACTTTATATGTGTGTACTTTTATTTACTATTCGTATTTTTTCCCTTTAAAGGCCCTTTTGTAACCACGTCCTTCAGGGTTTTTCTTTAACGAAAATGTCCACACCTTTTGTCAGTTTATTTATAACATTTTTAGTGTTGTGGGTTTTTTGTTATTCATTGTATTGCGGTCTAATCCTGAGGGTGTTCCTCCTCGGGGATTGAGTCAGGTCGCCTACTAATGTGGATATGATTCTTTGCTTGGCGTTAAATGAATGCCATTTTGAGGCAACAGGGATCCTTGATAAAGGTCCAGTGGTATTGTTTAATAAGGCAACAAGTATCACTGATAAGGGTCCAGGAGTATTATCTAATAAGGCGGAAATGATCCTTATCAGGGTCCAGCTGTATAATCTAATGAGGTGACAAGGATCCCTGATAAGGATCCAGCAAGATAAGGATCCCTGACAAAGAAGAGTGAATATGTCACCTAAATTGATAACAATATAGGTAATTTTTTTGCTAAGGTATTATGGGAAATCCCGCCATAACTACCATATAAAAAGTATTATGTGTATATGGGATTAAGCATAACTTGTTCAATATTAATTTTTTATGAGATAGGGATTAAAATAACCTTTGACTTACTAGATTGGATAATCTTAAGAGATATTAAAAATCATAATGTGTTTAAGGGTATAAATATACTGAATATTAATATGCTAGACCTGATAATGATTTATCCAGTGTGACTAAGTTTCTTTCCACCTTGAGAAGACACTATTGGATATGGCATAAATGCATAACCCATGTCCTCTTTTATATATTAAACAAGACTAATGACATAGATCTAGTTGTATGACTCTCAAATATTAATCTCTCAAAGGTTGTCTATGTAACGCTTGTAAAAAAAGTGAAGCAATAAAAAGTCTCATTTAACCTAAAATTTTTGTAACAACTACAAGATCTTTAGAGCTTCTCAATATGGAAAAGTTTGGTCTTTCAAGAACAAAAAGCCTTGGAGAAAACTATTATGTAAACACTTTAACCCTATTCTTAATTGTAATTCCCCAGTAATCATATGTGACATAATTGAGTGATTAACAAATCGTGTTGCGATCCTATCTAATCGTGACAAAATATTTCTTAGGAGCCACTAATTTGTTTTCATCCTGAGTCATGCCATGATCCATCTGGTCATGCGGTGATTTGAGGAGACTTGCATTTTTTCTTCAAGTTCTTGTTGTTGGGTGCAAGTGTGATTAGTTAAAGTCTCACATCGCCTATGAATGGGGGGAATGTTAGATTTATAAGAGAAAACTTATTTACCTAATACCTTAAGGCTTTGGGTGGAGATGTGGCGTCTCCCTCTTTTGTAGCTCTGGAGCATTAATCTTGTTGATGCTCCCACCTCCCCTAGACTCTCCAACAACAGTGGTATCAAAGTCGCAGTTTGACTTGATGGGGGAGCGGGAGTTGGATCCTACGTTAGATCATGTTATAGGATGTGGGAGACTCGTACTTGCAGTGTAGAATGTAACGCCCCGATTTAAGTGTTATTTGTTGAGTTGATGCATTTTTGGGGACCTTTTGGTGTAGGGCCGTGTCCTTAGAAAATATAAATATATGTGTTTGGGGGGCATGTGACAATTGTGTAGAAACATAGGGGTGTCGGGAAAATATGGTATTTAGTATATTTAAATTAGAAGTTTTGATTAGATTTAATATTATCAGTGATATTATAATCAAATAAATATTTAGTTGATATTAGTTATTTATTTAAATTGAGATATTATTATTGTATTTAGTTGGATTAATAAGGGGAAAAGGAGAGAAGAAAAATTAGAATTGGGATTACCAAAAAATGAGAAACAGAGAAAAAGAAAGGAGAACTAAGGTTAGGGCTAAAAGGGAGAAGCACCATTGTTAGAGGCGAAGAAAAGCTCAAGCTTAGGAACCGTCAATCTAAGGTAAGGATGGGGTTCCAACTCTCTAAGGGTTCGTATAATGTTAGCTATGTGGGATTGATTGCCATTGTTGTATGGTTTTGTTCTTGAATTTGCTTTGTGAATGTGAGACCCTAAATATTGAATTGTTGACAAAATTTTGTTTGAATTGATGAATTGGTTGTGTAAATGGTGTGGAATTATTGTATAACATATGTATGAAAAAGGTTGGGATTTTAAAGTATAATTTTGAGTGCAATTGGGAGGTTTTGGGTTGAGAGAAAATGGCTTCGTATTCTGAAAAGTAGCATATTCTTGGAACTGTCAATTACGTAACCAATTACATAGTTGATGTAACTGGTTACATGTGTGAAAAGCGGGGAAAACTTCATTTCAGGGGCATGTAATCGGTTACATGTTTGATGTAACCGATTACATCATTGTGTTGGACAAATATTTCTATACTTCAAAAATTCATAACTTTTGACTCGGGTATCTATTGGACGTGCTGTTTGAACCTGTGGAAAGCTAATACAGTGTACTTTCTTGTAAAAATGGTCTCAAGTTTCTGGAAATAAATTTAATTGATGTGTAATGAAGTTTTGTGTTGTCAGTGTATGTTGCAGTATGATGTCGATATTTGCATCTTCGTAAAACTTTGAAAACTTGTAACATTTGACTCAGATGTCCGTTTGACGCGTCGTTTGAACCTACGGGAAGATAAAAATATCATTTTTAATATGATAATAATTTTAATAGCACTAAATGATTATTTTCGGTTGGAGGCTTATGTCTTGTTTGTTAGTGTGGTACGAAATGTGAAGAATGTTATTGTGATTGAGGTAATGATATTATTTGAATGAAGTGTGAATAAATTGCATAATGATGTTGATGTTGTTGGTCTGGAATGGCGAAACATTGAGATCTAATGCTATGTAATTGCATAATTATGATGTTACATGTTGGTGTTGCATGCATACATTGTTGAGGGCTTATGCCCTGTGTTGCACCCCAAAATTTGCCTCTTATTTTTGTCGCAAGTTGCGGTAAACGTTTATTTCGCCGTTCGAAGATCAAGAAAAATACTCTCTCAGTCCCATAATGAGTGACCCATTTAAAATATAATAGTGTCCCAACATGATTGACCCATTTCAATTTCTAATACACTTTTTTCAATTCTACCCTCTAATTAATAAAAAAATCATCATTCCCAATACATGATAGGGGCGCTATAGTAAAAACATTATTTTGTCTCTTCCTTTTATACACTTTTCTTAATATGTGTGAAATGACCAACTGGGTCACTCATTGTAGGACGGAAGGAGTAATAAAAAGTTCTCACCGTTTCAAGACAGTTTGGTGCGAAAAGTCTACTTTTACGGTGCAAGTGCAAAATTTGTAATTTCCGACTGGAAGGTCGTATGGGCTTGGTTCTCACTTAAATAAGACTGTTTCGACGTTCTCTACATCTTATGTGTTCAAGCCGGAAGCCAATTCTTTGAAGAGGATGTGCGAAAGTGCAAATTACCTGAGATTTGAATTTACCGTTCCACTGTCTTTCGGATGTTTATAAATTCATAACTTATGTCCATTAAGTTCGTTTGAAGCAACCAAATGCCAAAAGTTCCATCTTGAGGTTTACTACATTTCTTGTGTTGGGGTCGATTATTGTTTCTTTGAGGAAGGTCCCCGAATACACAATTTACCTGAGGTTATACAGTGAGAAAGTGTGTTGAAACGTTGTCTTCTAGACGATCAAAAATTCATAACTCCTGCACCGTTTATTCGATCTGGCTGAAAATTTAACAAAAATTTCGTCTTGATGTCCCTGACATTTCGTATGTTGGGACCTAAGGCCAACTCCACACCAGAAATTCAAGTTTATTGCAAAAGCATCATGATTTTATTGTCAAAATATGGTTTCGAGCACTGCACGACAAGATTCAAAAATGCATAATTCCCTCAATATTTATCGTAACGAGCCCATTCCTGCGATATTCTTTCACAAATTTTGTCGGTTTCGATTTCTCTTCAAACCTCGGTTTCGGAATTTAATCGTAAGATTGAGTTTCGTCACATTCTTTGAGCAGTACGCCTGAGTATTCTGCTAAGTTAAGTTTTTCGCCTCAGATGACCAAATGAATTTCTCGCCGTTCAAACATGCATAACTTCTTCACCTTTTATAAAATTGAGTCTGTTCCGGCAGCAACGGTTTACAAATTCCATCATCTTCGATTTTCCATTGGTTCTGATTCCGAATTTCACACTGAACTGTGTTTCCTCGAAAATGGAGCTCAAAAATGCTATTTGGCGCAATTTTTTAATTTCAAAATTAGGAGAGCTTTAAATAGATTTTTTCACACTTTTTCATTCATTCACACTCACTTTTCATTCTCCACTCACTCTCTTTACAAAACCTCTCACAACTCTCTCTTCTCTCTAAAATAAAAACCACTTTTACTCAAGAACTCTAAACAATCTCACCAAGAACTCAAGAATACACATCAAGAAAAATCAAAATCCTTCAACCTTCTCCTCTCTCTCTCTCTCTCTCTCTCTCTCTCTCTCTCTCTCTCTCTCTCTCCCGCTGCAATCTCTCTCTATCTCTCTCTGATCCGGTGTCGCGCGCGGATCAAAAACGAGTTGTTTTGAATAAAACCGTAGAAAGCGACAAGTGACTCGCGTATCGTATCACAAGGATTCTCGTTGATTATTAACCAAAGGTAAATCGATTTAGGGGGTTTGTTTTAGATTTCGATTAAACAAAATAGTGAAAATAAGTGATTATCAAAATAAGCTGAAACGATTAATCTACTCTTTTGGCTTCCTAACTTATCATCGATCCAAATAATTTCCAACTCACAAGCGGATTCTATTCCCTTTTCGATTATAAAAACAATTGAAATTATGTGATGTATGTTCCTAATTCCCGAATTAAGCAAACGGATTATATATAGCAATCGTGAATTAAGCAAACACGACAAACATATGCGGATTAAGCAAACGCGGTTAAAGTATAGGAACATGCAACCATCGAAATAAATCAATCTAACCTTGGATAATATCGAATTAAGAAAACAACATATCAAAGATTAGAATTGAAAGGAAATAGATTAATTGGAAAATATAAGAACCTCAAAGTATCGGCCGGAAACCGTTTACAGCAGATTAACCTCTAGGAATTAGTTCTTCATGATCAAACGTACAAGCTCTTCCAAAAACGTGAATAGTAAAACGTGAATTGGTCAATGGTGAACAGTGTTTCATGTCTGCTAGACCTATTAGGAATCAGCCAAAAAATGTTTATGACCCAACTGGGTCGAATTACAAAACCTGGCCCACTTCTAGCGACCCGAAACACTAAAATAAAAAGTGATGCAGCTTTAAACGCAAAACTGAGAATTATCGGCTCCGAATCTGACTTTGACTCCTACATGAAAGTCGTAGCTCTCTCTCTTAGCTTTCCGGCGATTATTAGAACGCCTCAATCGGACTCCTGAAACTCCAGTTATGATCGTTTCCGTGCAGACTGCTAAAGCTGAAAAATAAAGTGCGAAAATTCAATAAAACTAAGAATAAAATAAATTATAAAAACATATTAAAACATAAAAATAATTAAAATAAATGGAATAAATGCTTGAGCACAAACATGGAAGAACGTGCATCAAAATGCACTGATCAAATTCCCCCACACTTGAACTTTTGCACTCCGAGCAAAATGAAAAACAAAACAAAGAAAGCACAAATACATCAATAGTTACTCATCCTAGGCTACAAATCTTCTTCGGGTAAGTTTGCATCGACATGTACTAATCTTGCACATAAAGGACATCGTAAGAACACTAACCACAGTTATGCAGACATAAGCCTCATAAATACACAAACCAATTCAAATCATATTATTATACCATAGCCTAGCTTACTCATCCTTTTTGCTCTTTTTCATTCAGGCGCAATCACATTAAGCCCGTTATCTCCACACACTTATAGCAAGACGACCGGCTATTGACTCTGATCCTTTTCTGCACGGGGTTCTGGTACTTACGTGGCATAACCCTTTGTTTACTCAGTTGTAGTTGTGGGGGATCGGACCATAATCCTCCCTACCAAGTTCAGCACCAGAAACCGCTGAACCAACTAACAAAGAGTTTTGAAATCTTTTTTTTAAGGTTCCACAACTGTTGGGTTAAGTGACCGGGTGAGGGTCACCAAACTTAGAAGGTGCATTACCTTTTTCTTTTCTTTTTCTTTTTTTT
Organism: Vicia villosa; assembly: GCF_029867415.1. Taxonomy (NCBI): domain Eukaryota; kingdom Viridiplantae; phylum Streptophyta; class Magnoliopsida; order Fabales; family Fabaceae; genus Vicia; species Vicia villosa. The sequence continues at coordinate 171,770 of NW_026705950.1, read as the reverse complement.
TTCGGAACATTCACTTATATTCATCGGCTTCCCTGCGTAAAGTGTGTGAGAGATGGTGCCGACTGCTGAAATAAACTACTCAAGAGCTGTCAGAGAATGAGAATTTAAGGCTAAAACATAATAAAAATTTCAAATCGATTTCCATATGCAGGAGACTTACGGTGTTAGAACGATACCGATCTTGTGAATTTTTCCCAAGTCTCCGCAAACTCGACTCAAATCAGTCTGTAGCCTAAAACTTTCAAAACGATGCATATTTATTTTTTTATTTTTTAAACTGAAAACAAAACAAAACAAAGAACAAAAGAAAATTAAAAAAATAAATGATTCCTTCCCCCACACTTAAAATAAGCATTGTCCTCAATGAAAGAACATAAATATAAAATAAGAGTGAGAAAAAGGAAAGAACACACCTGAGCAGTCAAGGAGGATAAGTGATCAGATAAGCAGTCTTTCCTAAAGAGATATCTTCTACATTCTCTTCTTCCAAAGTGAGGCTCTCATGGAGTAGCTTTGGGTAATGTCCATTGAACTTGCAATTTTTATTAGTGCCTTCGCCTTTTATTCCAGGATCAAAGAATAATCTTCGATAAATAAAAGTGTTGAATGGGCACGTGATCTTCTTTTCCACAACATCAGAGATCAAAAGATTGAGGGGCTGCCCCGCAACTTTTGTTTCATCTTCCCCTTCAATTGAGACCCTATGCAAAATCATAGATGGGCTAATATCAGAAATTTCAGTCAAAGTCCACCTAATCACCTTCTTATGCTTCTTCAAAACCTGCAATAGCTTATTTTCTTGATCAAAATCAAGGTTAGAAGAAATTATAATCGGGAGTTTTTCATTACTCTCTAAATAAGCGTATTTCAAATTTTTCAGGAAGTTGCTTCAGCTCGGGGGAAGGTGGCTGCTCAATGGAATGGGTGCTTGAGGTTGTCGGGATGTCAAGAGTATCAGCTGCATGAACAGCTTCATCGATAAGAACTTCACCTGTAGTAAATATGTTACCCTGCAAGGCAGCATTGTCATACCCCAAAATTTGCCCACCACAATTTTATACTCAAGCTCATTTGAATGTCAGAGTCTCAACATTTGATTGAATATGCACTCTCCTAAACAACAACCCTTTAACTAGGGTTTCACCTTTTTCAAGGAAAAGTCAGGTTCTGATACCTCCAATGGAATCCATGGCCTCTCATATGATTCAAATAAACCTCATGCCAAGTTTCAAGTCCTGATTCAAAAGATTGCTCACTCAATGGCCCAAACAATCAACAGTCGACTAACTTGACCTAAAAGTCAAACTATGGTCAAACCACAGTCAAAACTTCTGATTTTTTTGTCAATATCCTCATTTTGAAGTGTCATTCATCATTTGATCAGATGTTGATCATGATTCATCAAGAAAAGATCAAAAATCCACAAAAGTCCAAGTTTCTAATTTAGGGTTTTAACCTAAAAGTCAACCCAACTTTGAATGACCATATCTCTTTCATAATTTATCAAAAATTCCCCAACCAAATCCTATTCTCAAGGAAATTTCATTTTCTACAACTTTGATGTTGGGCTCAAGGTCAAGAAATGCTTTCGCATAAGAGATATGAGCCAACACATTACAGGTCCTTCTAAGAGATCGCAAAAAGCAACTTTTTGTCAGGAGCAATATCATCAGGATAAAATCTCCAAATGAAAAATATGTTCCAAAGTGGCTTGTAGAGGACATCTTGCGCTTTCCAAAAAGTCCTAGAACATGTTCATATCTTAAAAATTGAGAGAGATACGCACCGTTGAAGTTGAACAATTTTTAGAAAATACATGAAGTCAATATGGAGCTATTTTGGATTTCTTTTCAATTGGGCCTTAATGTTTAAGCTATCCACGAAATTTCAAGTCTATAAGGAGTCCATTAGTCATATAAAATTTATTTCATGATTATATTTCATTTATATTTGATTTTATTTATTTAAATTCAAATTAAATCAAATAAAATCAAGTTTTATTGAAATAAAATTTTATGAATCAATCTCCAAATAAATTGATCCAATCAAACCTATCCAATGGCCATGATTAAGTGGAAAAAATGCAAGAAATAAATCGGGCACAAAAATAGAAAGAATGGCATGCAAATTGAATCAAATCTTCAATCAAAGATTCAATCTCTCAATAATGGATTTTCCTCCAATATGTTAACCTAATTACAACCTCTATATAACCTGAATTTCTTCAGCATTAGGGGTCACAGATGCTTGCCTCAAAATAAGTTCCAAAGCTCTCAAAAATCTCCAACTAGGGAATACGGAATTTCTTGGTTCCAAGCCAATTCAAGAGCGGAAAAACATCCCATTCATCTTGTATAAGGATATAAGATAGTTCCGGGTAATCTTTTTACTTGTACCACGTCTGAAATTACCATGCTATGATTATCACGTTCATGCATTTTTTGAAACTTTTCGTATCTCATGATTCAATCGATTTCAATGCCTATTAACCATGTCTTTGAGGTATTGTAGATGTTTAGAACCATTCAGGGTCATCGTTCATAAGGTTTGAGGTCCTAATTGCATGACGCCATGGCTAGGGTTCTTGGAAGCAAAGCTTTCGTTTTGATGTCTACGCGTATTATTTGATCAAAAAGATGCCTTCATTGAACTCCCAGCCCTTGATTTAGTGGGTCTGGGTTGCTCTTGTTCGTTCTTGTTTCGTTTTTTGCAGGTATTGGAATTTCAGAATATTGCCATGGAAAACGGAAGCAAAATCCGCAGCAAACACTGAAGCAAAATCCGCAGCTAATAGTGGATAGTATTTGAAGAAGATGATGAATAGTGTGATCCTGTGCGTGGCTCACTCTTATTCGTTGGTCAAAACGCGCTCTCCTCTCTCTTCTTCCTTCTGCGCGCGTGTCGCAACCCAAGTTGCCAGTCAAAACATTCAATCCCTCTCTCTCTTCGTAATTGGATAGCGCGCAACTCTGTGGGCCCAGGGACTGAATCTTTGACCTTTTCCTTTTACCTTTATTTTTATATTTATTTTTGTGAGGTGATTTATTTAACAATAAATCGAATGTGGCACAGTTGGTTGGAGTCTTGTTGGCAATCAAAAGGGCGTGAGTTCGACCCTCACCCCTTTCACCTATTTGTTCTATTTTATTTAACCTTTCTCCCCTGCAGATTCAGCGCATACCACTCTTGCACGATCACGGTGCGCCTGCGCTTATCCACCACTGGATCTCCTACGCTTCCAGATCAAAAGGCCAAAAAATGCTTCCTTGCGGTGCACTCCGAGGGAACACCCACACCAGATTCGAAGCTAAGTTCTTCTAAATTATTTATTATTTTTTATCACATATATTCTTTTTAATTATTCTCTTTTCTTATTTTATTCTTTTTAATCAACTTTATTTTTATTTTTGCATTTAATCTTTACTTGGTAATTTTATAACTACTTATTTTATTTTATCGAACTTTCGATTTTCCTTAATCTTTAATAATTATTAAAAATATTAAAAACTTTTATTTTATATATTTTAATTAGGGTTTTGTATATTTTTAGTCAATCTGGGTTTATCTTTCTTCCAAACTTTTGTTTGCCTTATGTCATTTGCCTTGCCTTAATTATTCTATTAACTGTGGTTAACTTGCTCCCCATCTGGGGTTTTGCCTATTTTTGTTTGCCTAAATTATTATTGTTTTTTTGATTTGTCACGTTATTGAGATCACTCATGCACTAACACTTCTCTTCTTCACGCCTACTTTTCAGGGTTTAATCAAAATCCTCCGACAACGCGCCTTACCAACTAAAAAGCTAAGTTTCTAATCTTTTTTTTTATTTTATTTAAATATTATTTCTCTTTTTGCCTTATAAACTGAATTAGGGTTTACACAAATAGTCGACGAATCTCTCCTACACTAACTTCTCTCTCCTATTATTTTCATTTTAATTTTCAGGGTCAATCGAAGGTTCGAGGGAGATCAAGGCATTCAATGTTTAAAACTTATTATTGATCCTTCTTATTTTTTCCGTCTTTTAATTCCCCCATCCCCGCAGGTGTTTATTGTAATAGCGTAGAACTTTAATTTCTGCCTTTTAATTCTTTATTTTTCTGCTGTGGTTAGTAATCCTAGGGAGTGCAAGCCTTTAACAGAATTAGAATAACTATAATTATAAGATAAATATTATCTGAATACAACCACGTGATTGTTGCACCCACACACCTTTAGGGTAATCCCTCTTGTTGCCTTACTGTTACCTTATTACTGTTGCCTGTTGCCTGTTGCCTCTAAGTATACTAAATAGTCAAGTCCCTCGATCCCGAGGATACCTAAAGCAATGTTGCCTTCAAAGTTATTGAAACTCCCTCGAGGTTGCCTTATAATGAATAATTGTCCCAATTGCTAAGGTATCCTCGCATGATGCCTTAAATGACTATTATATCCTTCCCTTAGACTACCTGCCCTCTTTATGGTATGGGACAGTCTTATGGCGAACGATAATTTCGATGACCCTAAACATCCAATTGAAAGGCTTCATGTCCTCTCATGGTATGGATAGACCCTTTCGCCCGAAAGACTAAAAGAACAATTTTTTTAACTTAGGGTAGTTGCTATTAATTGCTTGCTCAAATTCAAATCAAACTTTCAAATTACTTTTCATAACTCTCTTTTCAAATACTTTCAAACAAGGCTACGCTTATTTACAAGCTAAAGTCCTTAAACGAAGTTTTTACTATTCACACTCTACTTTTCAAACAATTCAAACAAACAAGTGAGCTAAGCAATTAAGAGCCCATGGAAAACCATGGATGCAAATGGTGCCTTACACCTTCCCTTTGTATAACTTACCCCCCGAACTCAAATCTCTTTTAAAGAGGTCTTTTCCTGTTCTTTTAGCCTTTCTATAATTGGATAAAATAAAAGTCGGTGGCGACTCTTGCTATCCGCAACATTTCGATAAAAAGTCAGTTCACCGTATTACAGAACTGGCGACTCTGCTGGGGATACTTTCGAATAAAAGAGGGGTTACCTTAGATCTAGGATCACTTTAAATTTGTTTGACTTGTTTGCTTTATCTTTAAAGGCTGTTTTGGGTATTCTACTGTGTGAAAGATCCTACACCCGGATCTAGTGTACCTTAGGTATGTGGCATTAGACCAGGGAGGCTGTACTACATGTATCGTTATGGTTGAACTGGTGGCCACCGTTAGTGCGATGCTTTGGTTTGTCCTGATGGCCCTTGAATATGATCGAGGAGACATTTGGCTACCGCGTGGTGTCATAAGCACTAATTCGCCCTTAGAACCTTAGTTGAACTTGACTTTGGCCTATAGGAAGTAGCGAGATAGCTGGCTTTGGATTCCTGACTGAAGCCGGTTGATACTCAATGCTACACTCATTGAGATTAGACTCTAGGGATGCTTTTGGCTGGCCGATCGAGTGCCATATTGAGACAATGCCTGCGAGAAAGATCAGGGATATGAGCACCATAGAACCCGGTTACTATTCTAGGACAGGTTTGAACCAACTAAACTTCAGTGGGGAGGGTACTTACCTACGAACTTCACGCAAGCCTTTAAACTTAAGGACACTTGTGTGACTTGTCTGTGCTTGCTACTAACCCTTTGGTTTTCTTGCAGGTTTTTCTTGTGGGACTCACTTGTCCTTATTACCTTACGTTTTGTCTGATGCATTGCATTCGCATGACATCATGACATCATAAGCATAACATGATTTAACTAACCCTTTCAAGGATCTTAGGAATTTAGGGCGCACAATTTCAGGTGCTCTTATCAAGGACTGAACTCTTATCAAGGGGCAAGAGGTTTTATTTTCCTCTGGCCACGTACCTTCTAATTCAGAGACTCAGTACCTATCAAGGGGCAAGAGGATTTATTTTCCACTAGCCATATACTATCAAATTCAGAGGTATCCCGAATCAGATGCGATGACCCACTCGATATGGTGAGCTTGATTCTCAAAGAAGGACATCCAAAGACAGAGACCAAGATTCTTTATACGAAGCAGTGACCAACAATTTCCTAATGTCGCAAACTAAATTTCCTAAAGATCCTTGAAAACATTGCATCTGCATTCATAAACATTGCATAACAGGTTTCCGCAATAGGCTTCCTATTCTCTCTCGCTGTTTATTTCAGCACAAATGGATCTCGAGCAATCAGTCAAAAATCTCCAGGCTCAGAATATCCGTTTCCAAGTTTTGATCCTAAACTTGGTCAAGGGGCAAGACGAGTTGAAAAACCTTGTTAACCCAGAAGAAAAAGGATCAGCATATGCGGCAAAGCTTACTCCATTGCACATGCCATTGTCTCAAATTCTACAACGACTGCTCAATCAGAACTTGATAACTCTATTACCTCCATATTCAGCTCCTGCTAATCCCGTCCCTGGGTACAAGTATAATGCAAGATGTGCTTATCATTTGAACAGTCCTGGTCATGATACAGAGGATTGTTGGCAATTAAAGCACAAGATTCAAGACTTCATTGATGACAAGATCATTGACTTCAACTCACCTGAGGAACCTCATATGGCGAATGCTGTGTACAATCAGAAAGGTCGTAATAAACGCAACCAATCTGTGGGGACAATTCTGATCTCTACACCAATTCCACAGCAACGACATAAGCCATATGCACCTAAGCGTTAATTCACCAAGATTAATGTGTCATTGGCTCAAGCATTACAACATTTGTTGAAGATCGAATTGATTACTCTGAGGGACCCTCCTAAGAATCCTAACACCTCCACTCCTGGCTATAAACTCAATGCGAGGTGCGCGTACCATTCCCACAGTCCTGGACATTACACAAACAATTGCTGGACATTCAAAAGTAAGATTCAAGATCTGGTCGATGACGAGGAAATGAAATTCAACCCTCCTGAAACTCCTATGGTGATCACCGCTCATATGCCTAGTCATAACAAGACTAATTGACGTCTAGACGGACGGACTTTTGGATCATTATATCTACTTACATTTGCAATTTTCTTTTCTGTTTGTTTAAACATTCGACTCATGATAGACATTATCTGTTTTAATAATCATCATCACTGCATTGCATTTGTTTGTCTTGAATAAATTATTTCGCTATCACCTATTTAAATTGCATATTTACTTTGCATATGTTTTGTGATACTCGACTCCTGCTAAAGTTGTATGCCTTTTAAGGGAGGATGACAAAATGATACCGCAACTCATACAGTATGCTTTTGAGCGGACTATGTCATACCCCAAAATTTGCCCTCTAGACTTTAACATTCGATTTATTCTAGATAAGTTGTATCAACTAAGTTTTTTATGTATATATTATTCTAAAAGGGTGATGTCTAGTAAACTAGTGGGGTTGACACTTATGTTGTTAAGCTCATCCTTAAAACCATTTTAATTCTAAGGGCGGGGTGTATATATATATTAATTATTAAAATGTCATTAACTATTTACACTATTATTAATTTTCTATTTAAACCAACATCAATATTAGGGGTTAAATTATTATTTTTTTCATTAACTATTTTATTTTGATTACAATCATTCCTCTACGTTCTATACTCACAGAGTTTAATAACAATAAATAAAAATCATACTAATACCCTAAATCTAGTTATTTTGAATAATAAATATTAATAATAATAAAAAATGTCAAAAAAAATTAGTAAGAAGTGGTGCGCTTATTGTCCTTCTTTTTAGGCTAGTTTTTTTTGTTTTTTTTTTTTTTTTATATATAATAATAAAGCAACATAAAAAAACAATCTCTGTTCATCTTCTTCAGGCAGCAGCGCGGCCTCCCCATCCAAACATCAAACCCTAAAGACTAAACTTGAATCAATAAAATAGAAGAATTGAATCAAATATTTAAGAAAGGAAATAGCCTCAATTTGAATACAGTAATTACAAGCTTTAATCGACTTAAATTCAATCAAATCAAGAAACTTATTCTTACAATGAATGTTCAAATACAATCAAATCTCCAACTTTAATTCCTATTTCTACAACGAATCTCAATCTCTAAACAAAATCAAATCAAATCATACAATCAATGGGTAATAACTAAAATCAATGTATTTCCTAATCTACTCAATCCTAAAAGTACTATATAAAAATATAAAAGCTATTTCTGAAAACGAAAAGGAGGACAACGAAACAGAAGAGAAAAGGAAGCGAGTAGGAGAAAATCCAAAGTTGCGTGCCGCCATTAACACCTGCAACAAAACGAAGGAGGGATTAGATCGGAAACTCGGAGAGGAAAATCGAAAAGAATTTCTGGGGAGAGGTAACCGAAAATTACTTAGCTTTTTTTAAATTATTTTTGCATTTTTGGAGATATAGGGAGGCGCCGCCGTGTCGGCCTCCGTGTATTCACCGACGCCGCCGCACATATTCGTAAACACCACCGTGTGTTTCTTGAAAACAGCCGTGGATGTTCTTGGTGGGCACTGTGTTTGATTTTTGTTTTGTGTTTTTTCTGTTTTTTTTCTTGTTTATCTTTGAATGTGGAAGAGAGATAGATGATAGGATGAGAGAAAGAAATGAGAGGATTAGAAAGAGAGAGAGAACCGAGAATACATGGGGAAGAGAGGAAATTTGGGAAAGTGGAGTTGAGAGGATAATGTTATCCCCCTTCCTTCAACCGCGGTGCAACACGTGGCCACTTACAGGCCACGTGATTGGTCGACTAAATTAAGGTCCACCATGCCCTTACCGTACTCCCTCAGTCAACCAAACACATGCAAGCCCTTGGATTGTTATAGTTTGAATCTAAGCCCCAGATCTCGATTTTGCGGACCATTAGATTGGAACAACGATCAAGATCTTGCATTCCCACCCTAGTACGCTATACGCGCTCACACGACGCTTATTGGATCTAGAATCCTAATGGGCCAGGTCCATTACTGTTTATACCTTTAATTTACTTATTAACTTAAAATACACCCCTTGACTTTAATTAATAATTTTCTAATCTATATTCTTACTTAATAAATAATTTAATTAATAATTAAAAGTTTTATTTAATATTCTCTAATACATGGTTTTATTTAACATTTTTATTTTCAATCTATAGCGATTAGTTTTTGTTTTTTATTTATTTAATAATTAATTTAGATAATCAATAAGTTAGCAATATATTCAACTTAAATTAGCAATTAATTTAATATAAAATTTATCTAATCTATGATTAAAAAAGGGAATTTATCGTTAACATATTAAGTAATTAATTCTCACTGTTACTTATATTGGTACATCATCATTAGCTTTTCTTTCTTGATAATAATAATAATAATATGTTGGTTATAACATATTTTCATAATAATTGTCTATTTTAGTTATTAGATTATTTTCCTTTAAAGAAAAATAAATACTAATTGGCTTACCTTTGTTTATATCGATTTATGTTTTTTTAATATACCCAAAACACTTAAAATATCTATTTATAATTTATTAATTATTCAATACACAAAAATACCAAAAAATAGGGATTGTACACAAAAATTGTTTTTTTAAAACTACGGACTACGATAACTGCGAATTGCGTGAATTCACTAAAACACACTTCAACATACAAAAATAATGGTGTACAATCCCATAAAAAACACCAACAAAATTTACGAACTACGTTGACTCTGATCCTCCAATAAGGAGGTACGTAGGCATCTGGGCAACCAGAACGAGTCCCCTTCCCCCAAAATTAGGTAGGGTTGAGATTTTATTCTCTACCCTATTGCGCGCTTTTAACCACAACCTTTCTATAAACCTTACCATAAAACCCTTTCACAAATCTTAGAGACATTTAGAAAATCGTAAGGAAGGGTCAAGGGTGCCTAACACCTTCCCTCGACCCTAATTTCTCAACTTACCTAGAAACTCTTAATTAGGTTTTTCTCCCATGTTTACCCTTATCTTAGGATAAAATAAAAACATAGGTGGCGACTCTGTAATTTAAGTTTAAATGCTTAAAATTAAAATTCCGGTCGTAACAGACTATGCTGACGATGTACAGGCATTGTTTCAATTCCTAAACAGTGGAGATATAAGGATGTTAATCCCTCGTCAACCCCTTTGAGCCTAAGAAGTAGGAGTTTCTTTCTTGTACTAATTAAAACCCATGATCATAACCTGGGGCAGAGTAGTTCTCAGCTAATTTGGCTGTGCATTCTATTTTAAGAGAATCATTCAGTACACCCTTCAACAAAGGTTTCAATCACAAGCATTCATCCGCACACATCAAAGAAGTGTTGGAGACGTTAATCAAAAGTCAGTGATGGTTCATCAATCATTAAGCAAGGCAGTCAATATCTTTAAAAAAAATGATGAAAAAACATATATACAAAGAAAAGTCTGCTAAGTCAAAAATCAAAAAGAAGACTTAGGCAAAAATCAAGGCATCCCGCTGACTGTAAGCTCAAAATAGACAGTTCAGGAAAAAGTTAGGGATATCAAAAAGATGAAAGAAGAGAAGTCAATAAATTCCTGAACAACACAATGTTGCGACTACCAAAAGGAAGAAGTGACTGTCATATCAAAAGTTCTCTTTGCTTGTGAACCATCGTCATTATCAAAGGTGCAAATCCAAAAGTCTCTTGGAACCTGAATGCATAAGTTGAATTAACTGAGCTTAGGACTGAAGATCATCGCGAAGAGGGGTGGGTACAAATAAACTTTGAGCCTTTATCCTTTGTTTCTTAAACCGTGAACCAAGCCACGTTACAACCATTGAAAGTCCTAACTGAAGTGTGGTTAGTTCAAAAGCATACTGTCACCAAAAAGGTATCCCGACTTCTTAAGGTTTACTAAGATGCTGAGTCGATATTTCGCTTCTACCAAAAAATAGCATGTTTTTACAAATATCACGCTTTTACATCTCTTGTTTTAATGTTTTTCAAAAACTCAAGACAAACGTATGCATTGCATCTCATGAATTCATTATTAAACAAATTTTGCTACATAATTTCAAATGTTAGCAACAGAAAGAATTTGCACAGGGTACAACTAATGACTGAAAGTTATCCCGACGGACAATATTACTCCAAAAAGCAATGTCTCCTACGTATACAAGGGGCATGACACGTTTTTTCCAATCAATCTGGGGCAATCAAGTCAAGATTCCAAGAATCTCTCAAAAAGCCAAACATTCAGGGGCATCATCCTAAGTGTACGATTACTAAGGGCATGTCACTTACAATATACATTTCATAAAGTCCTCGCGAGGTGAATCTCTTCAAGTTCCTACTAGTTGGGGGCAAAGTACACAAGGCATGTTCAATGCTTCGATCAATATTTATTGGTGTTTTCCAATCAATACGAATCCAGGAATGGTAGTTACTATAATACTGGGGGCAATGTTCAGGGCATCCATGCCTTCCTGACTTCACAAGATCATATCCCCACAGAGCAATCCTCAAGAAGATATCTTCAAATGCTCTCGTCGCGACAAAGACATGGCTCCCCAACAGAGTTTACATCTTCAACACTACCGATTCTCCAACACTTTGCTCTTCTCCAACATGGTGTATTAATATCTCTAATCCCTAATCAGGGTACATCAAGTTACTGATCGTCCCCAAGCAGAAATCATAAATCCCCAGCTGAGCATCTTCAAGATAAGATCAAACATCAAAATTACAATGACATGGAGATCCACCTTCTCAATCAAGATGTGTCAAATAGCATAAATCATAGTCATACGTCATAAATCATAAACATATTCATACAATTGCATACATGTTCATACATAATACATAATGCATCGTGACAAATGCGTACATAACATGCAAGGTTCTCATTTATTTTGAGAATCCCGTCACATAAACGCATTACATGCATCATGACATGGCATAAAAAAAACTAACTTTGCCTTTTTCAGGTTACTGCTGCAGTCAAATAGACAACTTCAAAACCTTTCAGATCTAAGTCGATACCTTGGACGGTTCCTTAATGATCTACCTTCGGATCTAAGTCGATACCTTGGACGGTTCCTTAATGATCTACCTTCGGATCTAAGTCGATACCTTGGACGGTTCCTTAATGATCTACCTTCGGATCTAAGTCGATACCTTGGACGGTTCCTTAATGATCTACCTTCGGATCTAAGTCGATACCTTGGACGGTTCCTTAATGATCTACCTTCGGATCTAAGTCGATACCTTGGACGGTTCCTTAATGATCTACCTTCGGATCTAAGTCGATACCTTGGACGGTTTCTTAATGATCTACCTTCGGATCTAAGTCGATACCTTGGACGGTTCCTTAATGATCTACCTTCGGATCTAAGTCGATACCTTGGACGGTTCCTTAATGATCTACCTTCGGATCTAAGTCGATACCTTGGACGGTTCCTTAATGATCTACCTTCGGATCTAAGTCGATACCTTGGACGGTTCCTTAATGATCTACCTTCGGATCTAAGTCGATACCTTGGACGGTTCCTTAATGATCTACCTTCGGATCTAAGTCGATACCTTGGACGGTTCCTTAATGATCTACCTTCGGATCTAAGTTGATACCTCAGACGGTTCCTTAAACAATCTACCTTCAGATTTAAATCGATACCTCAGACGGTTCCTTAAACAATCAAATTTTCAAAATCTAAAGCGGAAACCTCGGACGGTTCCGTAAGGGTAAACGCTCGAAGATCTAATTCAGCTACTACGAACGGTACTGACACGATCAACCTTCAAGGATCTAATTCTATCATCACGAACGGTGTAGACACAATCAAAGAATCCCGACATCTGAGTCACGATAATCGAATCACGACAACTGAGTCACGATAATGGAATCAAGACAACTGAGTCACGATAATGGAATCACGACAACTGAGTCACGATAATGAAATCACGACAACTGAGTCACGATAATGAAATCACGACAACTGAGTCACGATAATAGAATCACGATAATGGAATCACGACAACTAAGTCACAACAATGGGGTCACGACAATTGAGCCACATATCTAATCCCGGTATTCAGTTCAGAAATAATCATGACAACGAAGTCACGATGATAGAGTTACGACGACAGAGTCACGTTAATCAATTCACTCATATGATCCAGACGCTCAGGGCAATCGAGCCAACAACTTAATTCTGACACCATAGATATGGTCTAACGTACGATTCAATCTGACACACGTCAATACATCAACTGATGGCATCTTTAAGCCCATCCCAATCATACATCTTTTCAAGGCCTGGATGGCATCTTTAAGCCCATCTCCGACCAAAGTCCCTACTTCAGCTAGGGCAAATTCCTGGGTATTCTAGTGTTCAATCATCTTCTACCCTCAGATTCCGACAGGCACACAAGCCAATCTACATCCTCAGGTATAAGAAGATTGAACAGGGGCAGCTGTCATACCCCAAAATTTGCCCACCACAATTTTATACTCAAGCTCATTTGAATGTCAGAGTCTCAACATTTGATTGAATATGCACTCTCCTAAACAATAACCCTTTAACTAGGGTTTCGCCTTTTTTAAGGAAAAGTCAGGTTCTGATACCTCCAATGGAATCCATGGCCTCTCATATGATTCAAATAAACCTCATGCAAAGTTTCAAGTCCTGATTCAAAAGATTGCTCACTCAACGGCCCAAACAATCAACAGTCGACTAACTTGACCTAAAAGTCAAACTATGGTCAAACCACAGTCAAAACTTCTGATTTTTAGTCAATATCCTCATTTTGAAGTGTCATTCATCATTTGATCAGATGTTGATCATGATTCATCAAGAAAAGATAAAAAATCCACAAAAGTCCAAGTTTCTAATTTAGGGTTTTAACCTAAAAGTCAACCCAACTTTGAATGACCATATCTCTTTCATACTTTATAAAAAATTCCCCATCCAAATCCTATTCTCAAGGAAATTTCATTTTCTACAACTTTGATGTTGGGCTCAAGGTCAAGAAATGCTTCCGCATAAGAGATATGAGCCAACACATTACAGGTCCTTCTAAGAGATCGCAAAAAGCAATTTTTTGTCAGGAGCAATATTATCAAGATAAAATCTCCAAATGAAAAATATGTTCCAAAGTGGCTTGTAGAGGACATCTTGCACTTTCCAAAAAGTCCTAGAACATGTTCATATCTTAAAAATTGAGAGAGATACGCACCGTTGAAGTTGAACAATTTTTAGAAAATAGATGAAGTCAATATGGAGCTATTTTGGATTTCTTTTCAATTGGGCCTTAATGGTTAACTTGCTCCCCATCTGGGGTTTTGCCTATTTTTGTTTGCCTAAATAATATTGTTTTTTTGATCTGTCACGTTATTGAGATCACTCATGCACTAACACTTCTCTTCTTCGCGCCTACTTTTCAGGGTTTAATCAAAATCCTCCGACAACGCGCCTTACCAACTAAAAAGCTAAGTTTCTAATCTTTTTTTTTATTTTATTTAAATATTATTTCTCTTTTTGCCTTATAAACTGAATTAGGGTTTACACAAATAGTCGACGAATCTCTCCTACACTAACTTCTCTCTCCTATTATTTTCATTTTAATTTTCAGGGTCAATCGAAGGTTCGAGGGAGATCAAGGCATTCAATGTTTAAAACTTATTATTGATCCTTCTTATTTTTTCCGTCTTTTAATTCCCCCATCCCCGCAGGTGTTTATTGTAATAGTGTAGAACTTTAATTTCTGCTTTTTAATTCTTTATTTTTCTGCTGTGGTTAGTAATCCTAGGGAGTGCAAGCCTTTAACAGAATTAGAATAACTATAATTATAAGATAAATATTATCTGAATACAACCACGTGATTGTTGCACCCACACACCTTTAGGGTAATCCCTCTTGTTGCGTTACTGTTGCCTTATTACTGTTGCCTGTTGCCTGTTGCCTCTAAGTATACTAAATAGTCAAGTCCCTCGATCCCGAGGATACCTAAAGCAATGTTGCCTTCAAAGTTATTGAAACTCCCTCGAGGTTGCCTTATAATGAATAATTGTCCCAATTGCTAAGGTATCCTCGCATGATGCCTTAAATGACTATTATATTCTTCCCTTAGACTACCTGCCCTCTTTATGGTATGGGACAGTCTTATGGCGAACGATAATTTCGATGACCCTAAACATCCAATTGAAAGGCTTCCTGCCCTCTCATGGTATGGATAGACCCTTTCGCCCGAAAGACTAAAAGAACAATTTTTTTAACTTAGGGTAGTTGCTATTAATGCTTGCTCAAATTCAAATCAAACTTTCAAATTACTTTTCATAACTCTCTTTTCAAATACTTTCAAACAAGGCTACGCTTATTTACAAGCTAAAGTCCTTAAACGAAGTTTTTACTATTCACACCCTACTTTTCAAACAATTCAAATAAACAAGTGAGCTAAGCAATTACGAGCCCATGGAAAACCATGGATGCAAATGGTGCCTTACACCTTCCCTTTGTATAACTTACCCCCCGAACTCAAATCTCTTTTAAAAAGGTCTTTTCCTGTTCTTTTAGCCTTTCTATAATTGGATAAAATAAAAGTCGGTGGCGACTCTTGCTATCTGCAACATTTCGATAAAAAGTCAGTTCACCGTATTACAAGCATCAATCTCAGCACATACAACACAAATGTTAGTGTCAGTACAATCAGAACATGAGTAAACATCATCAAAATCAGACAGTGATGGAAAATCAGATGCAAGCAAATCATTACGAGTATCATCAACATTTTCAGAAAGCGACTCAATTTGAAAAATAGAATGCTCTTTCAAGGGTTGTTGGTTTGATCCTTGAGCTTGCTGCATGGCATTCATCAAAGTGAAAAGCTGTCCAATCTGTGTTTGCAAAGTCTGAAGAGTAGAATCTATTTGTTGTTGATACTGGAGATTATTCATAGCCATTTGCTTGACAAGTTCCTCTAGTGAAGGTTCGGAAGATGCAAAGGTGGTAACTTGGGGAGGGAAGAATCTTTCTAAGAACACTTTTTTGAGATCATTCCATCTTGTAACAGAGTTCGGCTCAAGGTAGTATAACCAATCTTTTGCAGCACCTTGAAGTGAGAACTGGAAGACTCTCAGCTTGATATGGTCTTCTATTATTCCTTTAGGTCTCAATAATGTAGAACAAACAATCTGGAATTCCTTTAGATGCTTATGTGGATCCTCACCTGCAAGACCACTAAACCTTGACAACAAGTGTATTAAACCAGATTTCAATTCAAAGGGAACAACAACATCAGCATATTCAATATATAAACCATTATGATTAACATCAAGCACATCTAGCTGCCTTAGTGTTCTTTGATCAATCATGTTATCAAAATCAAGTTCAGAATCAAAATCAATTAAGCAATGCAGCAACAAATGTGAAACTGCCAACAATGTCCTATAACAGCCATAAGCAAATAGAATGAAGGAACACAATTAAAATAAGTTCAGAAAAATATAAAAACACAAAATTTAATCTAATTAGATGAAATAAGAATTTTGGGATTTTTTTTGGGTTTTTTCGACTCTATGAAAACAGTAAAAAATTCATTAAAAATAGAAAAACGATGAATTTGGCAAAAACTTTTTACAATCGAACACAATTTTTCAAAAACTGAATTTTTCTACTCTAAACGCGGATTGGCCAAAACCGTAAGGAAACTAAGGCCTAAACGCGAGAACACTAAACCTATGACTCTAAAAACGATTAATAATAACAAGAATCCCCGGCAACGGCGCCAATTTGATCCGCTGTCGCGCGCGGATCAAAAACGAGTTGTTTTGAATAAAACCGTAGAAAGCGACAAGTGACTCGCGTATCGTATCACAAGGATTCTCGTTGATTATTAACCAAAGGTAAATAGATTTAGGGGGGTTTGTTTTAGATTTCGATTAAACAAAATATTGAAAATAAGTGATTATCAAAATAAGCTGAAACGATTAATCTACTGTTTTGGCTTCCTAACTTATCATCGATCCAAATAATTTCCAACTCACAAGCGGATTTTATTCCCTTTTCGATTATAAAAACAATTATACAAGCGCAATTGAAATTATGTGATGTATGTTCCTAATTCCCGAATTAAGTAAACGGATTATATATAGCAATCGTGAATTAAGCAAACACGACAAACATATGCTGATTAAGAAAACGCGATTAAAGTATAGGAACATGCAACCATCGAAATAAATCAATCTAACCTTGGATAATATTGAATTAAGAAAACAACATATCAAAGATTAGAATTGAAAGGAAATAGATTAATTGGAAAATATAAGAACCTCAAAGTATCGGCCGGAAACCGTTTACAGCAGATTAACCTCTAGGAATTAGTTCTTCATGATCAAACGTACAAGCTCTTCCAAAAACGTGAATAGTAAAACGTGAATTGGTCAATGGTGAATAGTGTTTCATGGCTGCTAGACCTATTAGGAATCAGCCAAAAAATGTTTATGACCCATTTGGGTCGAATTACAAAACCCGGCCCACTTCTAGCGACCCGAAACACTAAAATAAAAAGTGATGCAGCTTTAAACGCAAAAACTGAGAATTATCGGATCTGAATCTGACTTCGAATCCAACATGAAAGTCGTAACTCTCTCTCTTATCTTCCCGGCGATTGTTAGAACGCCTCAATCGAACTCCTGAAACTCCAGTTATGATCGTTTCCGTGCAGACTGCTAAAGCTGAAAAATAAAGTGCGAAAATTCAATAAAGCTAAAAATAAAATAAATTATAAAAACATATTAAAACATAAAAATAATTAAAATAAATGGAATAAAAGCTTGAGCACAAACATGGAAGAACGTGCATCAAAATGCACTAATCACTCTCTCTCTCTCACTCATCGGAGTCTTTTATGATTACCAGCCTCCATCGCCGGTCTCACTCGCGACGACCGCTCCTCTCCCGCGACCACTGTGTGCAACGATACTCCCTCCGTCTTCACCGCGAGCTCGTGTATTCTCCATCTGTCTTCTCTAATCGCGAGGCATCCTCCTCCGTTTCAAGCCTTCGCGGTTAGCTTCCTCCCAGGATTGCGAGGACGGGGTCGGCGTTGAATGGCAAGGGAATATGGGCGGATTCTGGTGCGCTTTGTAACTATAACACCCGATATTTAATTAAATATTTTCAAATTATTTCGAATTTAATTGTTGAATTTGTGGAGTATTGAGAATTGTTGACATGGGTTGTTATGATTAATTAGTCGATTAATTAATTGATTAAGTTGTAGAAATAGTATTGAAGAAATACTAGATTTATTATATGGACTTAGTTAAGTGATGGTGGTAGTAAAAGGTGGGGTGAGAATGTTAGACCCAATAGGTTTAATGAAATTAGGTTAAGATAGGGATTAAGTTAATTAGAAAGGAAAAATTCTTGGGGAATTGTTCATGGGAAGTTGCAGAGAAGAGAGAAAATAGAAGAGAAACTCATTCCCGTTTTTCTTGCAGCAGTCTCACTAAATCGAAGATCCCCGATTCGTTAATCGTTGGATCGTGGCCAAATTTTGAGGGCGGGTTCGAAACACCTATATCTAACTTTTGACCATTGGGATCTTTAAAATAAGGTCTGAGTTGCGAGATATCATCCTCGCATTGTAGCTGCATATTTGGGAAAATTTCCAGCTTTTGATTCTAATTAAAAGAGGCAAGGGTTAGAAGCTAAGGCTAGAAGGCTTCGATCGGTAGAATTATAGAGTAATATCCAATCCAATGTAAGGGTGGGGTTCTGACTCTATAGTGGGATTTATGATGAATTGTATATGGGATTGGGTTTGTATAATCGGCTCTGTTTATGGTTGTGTAAAATTGTTGCGGTGTGTGATTGTTAGTGGTGGTTGTTTATGATATTGTTGAAATAGTTCTACTCTCAATGAATCTATTGTTGAAAATTGTTCTATGTTGATGTTGGTATAGTTATTATGTTGTTGTAATAATACGTTTTTGATATTGTGATTTTGGTGATGTGATTATTATTATATTATCGTTATGATTATGTTGTTGATACGATGATGATGTTGTAGGCCTATGGACAGTGTTGTAGTGACGATATAGGCTTATGCCTTTTATGATGATGATTACCTCTGATAATTGGTAATAACAATGATATAGGTGTATGCCTCGTGATGAGATTTTTGTTGTGTTGTATGTGATTGTTGCATTCATTGAGTCGCATCCATTGCATAATGCATGCTTGAAAATTATGGCAAACACGACGGCCGGAAAATTATGGCAAACACGAAGGTCTGAAAATTATAATATTAATAGTTAATAATAATACTAGTTGGTTATTAATAATGATAATATTAATAGTATAGTAATTTTGTTGGGCTTGTTTTGGTGGTGGTGTGTAGTATAGTGGGAGTGTGATAATTAGGTTCGTTAGAGTCCTAAAGTATTATTATCATTATTATTGGATTAGTTAATTAGAAACCAAAAACAAATAGAAGTAGCAGTATGAAGACTAAGTATCTATCAGAAAAAGCAAAACAAAAGAGGAATGAGGGTTTTGGAGAAAGAGGAACATGTAGAAGCTCAAAGAGGCAAAATTAGGAGTTGATCGGAGGTATAATTGTAGAGCGGTCTCCAATCCAAAGTAAGGGTGGGGTACTAGCTCTATAACCGGGAATATGCTCGATAATATGTGGGGTTTGGGTTGATAAAATTATCCCTTTGTTTTGGTGTTGTTTGTTGTGTGATTTTGAAATTAAAGAGAAATTGTTTCTGGTAATGAAATGCTTATGCTGAATTCATGCTTCTGTAAGTGTTATCACTTTGTTTTAAATTGATTGATAATTATGCGATGGTTAATTACTATTTAACCGAATCGTTGATGAAATTATTGTTAAATTGCTGATGAACTGTGAATCGATCCTAGAACTTATGCTATGAATTAGTGGAATGGAAGAACAACAGATGAATTTCTGGAATTAGGAAAAGAAGAAGTTAATGGAGGAGGAGGAAAATTTATAAGGGACGGGGGCCACCATTAAGGGGTGGGCGCCCCAGGTTAAAGAAGAAAATAAAATTAAAAAAAATGAAAATATATGGGACGGGGGCCACACCAGGAGGGGTGGGTGCCCCATAAGATGAAAATGTGAGGGTGGGGGCCACACCAACATGGGGTGGGCGCCCCATATACCATGGACTTGTGGGACGGGCGTCCCTAAGCATCAAAGGGAGGGGACGAACGCCGCATGCTTAAGGATGGGGGCCACCAATTTCCTTCCTAGTATTTCTTTAGTTGATGGGTGGTACTGTAGCATATCAATATTACTTTTAATTCTTTAGTGGGTAACATTGCAGCAATTAACTAGTAATTTCTAACGAAAGTGAGCATCAAATTAAAGCATTATCAGTATTATATATAAATTGGTAGAACCCGCCGCAGATAATTGACATAGTAATGTAAATCTGATTTAGTAGAGTTGATTATTGGCAGGAATGAGTAGGGCATTTTTTAATAGACTAGAGGATTAAGTATAAATACCAATATGAATGCTAACAGTAGAACATAAACAATCAATAGCAGAGTGGATGTATACTTAGCAGAATATGTGCTAGACTGAATGGAGGCAAACAATGACGTAGCAGGGAGTAGCGGAAAAATACTAAAAAAGATTGGAGCAACGGAACTACTTAGTGGCAGTAGGAATGATGACTTGTAACAGATTTTTGGTAGCAGAAATGACTTTTAATAACTGGGACTGGGATTAGTAATAATAATTGATGAAATAGTACCGAATAGGAGTATTAATGATTTTAACCAATAAAACGAATTAACCGGTTTAGAACGAGAATTGTCTGAATAATTTTGGAACGCGTGTCAATTGTTTTGGTTGAATTATTTGTTGTTGTTGATTTATTGTCGTTGATTTGTTGTTGCGATGCGTTGATACTAAGTTGTAGGCCTATGGCCAATGATGTTGCGATGCGACTATTTTTGTGAATATTGTGAAGTGCGGGAAATAATGTGATGACGAATTGTCACCGATTGTTGGTAATTAACTGTGATATAGGCGTATGCCTCACGATGAATTTTTTTTAATTTTATGTATGTGATGTTGCATTCATCGGGCGCATACTATTGCATTTTTGTGACAGTCTGGATTGGCAAAACAGTGACGAAGGCTTATGCATGTTTGAATGCCTCTGATAACTGGCAATTGGCGATGGGGGCTGAAGCCCTGGGTACCACATGCATGTGCATTTGTTAGAGTCTCATTCTGTTTTGCATGACTATGAATTTGTGTGACTTGCGTGTTGTGAATTGAACTGTTTTGGTTGAAATAATGATGTGACGTTATTTGTGACATATATGTCGCGGTGTGGTAATTTCTATGATTCAAACCCTAATATATTGTCTATCATAATCTTATTTATATTGATAGATATCTCACCCTTTTTTTGTTCCGTCGTTACCTTATACTGATAACGTGCAGGTGATCCGCAGTGCACTAGTAGAGAAATAACATTAAAATTATTGATGTCATACCTATTTTATTAAAAAAAAAGATATAAAAGTTATATCCAGTGGCAATTTTGTAATTAAAATTAAAAATTTAGCTTTAATGTTAATCATTAGTCCGGTTCGGGGGTCAGTTCTAGCATCTAGTGGTTCCAGTCCCCTCCCGATCGCACTTGCAAGAGATCGGACCGTGGTTCTGCCTACCAAGTTCAGCGCCAATCACCACTAGACTAACTAACGATTGGTCTAATGTGTGTTACTTTTAAAACAAATAAATTTGCTTAATATAAGATACTTGATTTTGAGGAAAATAAGTATAAAAGAAAAAATAATAATAATAATAATATATATATATATATATATATATATATATATATATATATATATATATATATATATATTCAAATCTGATATAAAAAAAATTAAATGTGAGAACAAATTTATCCCTTGATTTGATTTTAATTTAATGATTATTAAATGACCACCAAAATTCTTATTAAAGATGATCCACTTCCGTTTTGGTAATGAATAAAATCATGATTATTTTTAATATTTCTTAAAAAAAACATTAAGATTCTTAATCATTTCTAAAAATTTAATATACTTAGGGTCTGTTTGGTAAAAATAACGGTTGACTGATAAGCTAGCTGATAGCTTATAGCTTATGACTGATGGCTGATGACTGATGACTTATAGCTTATAGCGGATGATTAAGACTGATAGGTTATAAGTTAATTGAAGTCTTTGGTAAAATTAGCGGTTCAATTAACTTATAAATCTAAAATAACACAAAAAATATTTAATATATAATTATTTTATTTTAAATTAAAATAAATTATAAGGGTTAAAAATGGATATGAATTAAAATAATAAGGATAAAAAAGGAAGAAAAAATAATAAGTGATCGTACCGGATCAGAAGAATCGTCAAGGCAGCAGAATCTGGCTTGGAGAGCAAGATGGGGGGGTACCTGCAAGGTCCTCCGATGCTTAAGTTAGTAGCTATCAGATAATGAGGGTTGATAGTGAAGAATATGATATCTGACCCTCTAGTGAAAGAGGGTATTTATAGCCCCCAGCGCTGGGCCAAGGTTTCCTAATTGGGCCAAGTCCAATTGGAGGCCCACGTGTTAGGAAACTGCCAGAACGTCTTGTGCTAGGGCTGAGTCAGCAGGAGACTCACATTCTGGATGAGCGTGGCGTAGGATTCGGAGGAGGTTGACTGGGTCCTTCGCTGAAGCGTGACGTGTGGTCTTCGCGCATGGACAACTGGTGACGGTTATCAAGTAAATGGGCCCAAAATGCTTTGGGCTTGCTCGACTAGTGAGAAGAGCTGGGCCTGCTCGGCCCAGTCCAGAACAGGAGCCCCCCAAGTCATTAGTCTTGTGAGAGTGATGACTTTAACCAAGAGGCTGGCCGAGCAAGAGTACGAATATTGGTCTTCAGCAGGGTTCTCCTCGAATGCTTAGGTCGGCGGGGAGAGGAGTTGCTGCTGGGTATAAGATCGAATAGTGATCGGCTGGTGCCCTCGGAAACCGAGGAGGCGGCTGTCCCTTGGTTCCCACTTGACACGTTTCGGTTGCTTCTTGTCAGCGTGAATGACATGTGGCAGTTGTGGAGACTGCCATTATTGCAGCGCCGTTTTTAGGCGTAAAAGCTTACTGCGCCCTTTGGGTTTTCCAAGTCGTTTCATGACACATGGCATCCTTATATGGATGGAGCCGCCTCGGGGGTGTAGGTAATGATGGCGCCTCCTAGGCTGCCTAGGCCATCATGACACCCTTTGGCCTTCTTTTCCTATATAAGGAGTGAGAAGATCACTCATTTGTCACTTAGCATTTTCCAAACTTTCAAGATTCGTTCACAGCTCTCCTTTTCGTCTCGTACATCTTTCCTGCGCTCCTTCAAGTAAGTTCCTCGTCTTCTCCTTGCTTCTATTTAAGTTTAATGTTTTAGCTTGAGCGCGGCGGGCAGGATTGATGAGTGTATCGGGCAAGGTTCATGAGTGTGCCGAGTAGTTCTAAGAGCGTTATTTTTTCCCATGCGCTTGCCGAGTAAGACTTGAGTGAGCGGGGCAAGGGTGGTTGAATGAGACGTCTAGCCTTAGGATTAATCAAGAATAGTTTGAATGTGATGAGCGAAGGAGGTTGCATGCCTGGGTTAGGATATGAGTTTGCCGGAGAGCTAGATGTATTTACCGTCCATCGCTGAATGTGGTCACCTTATTTTGCGAGCGCCTCTTTTTAATTTAGTTCGCCGGTATTCGGTGGTAGGCGGGATTCTTTCCTCGTCTCTTTTCCTCGCCCTTTCACTTGACTTGCGGTGGAAGGGTGGATTTGACCAGTCGAATTCACTGTTTCCTCTGCTTTTCAGGTAAATAGCCGACGAAAACAAAGACGACATCGTCTTCGACATATCAGACGGGGACGAAGCTGTTGGTTGCTTGCAGGACGAGGGCATTCCCATCGTCGAGACTTCCCCGAGGGAACTTGAGGAATGGGTGGCCGTCGCTCCGAGGACAATCGCGTCGCGTTTCTCGACGCGTCCCAAAGAAGCCTTTAATGTCATCGAGGATCTTGACCAGGACGAGGAGCCTTCTTGGGGCGCCTTTGTGCCTAAATCTCACCAGAGGATCTGCTCGCAATTCCCTGGTCCTCGGTTCGCTATGTATGAATTCGTCTTTAAGGAGGCTGGTCTTCGGCTCCCCTTCACTCATTTGCAACGGAGCGTCTTCGGTTGGTTGCGTTTGTGCCCGTCCCAGCTTCATCCCAACGCCTTTGCGTTCCTAAGGGCCTTTGAAATTGTATGTGGATTCTTGGAGGTCGAAGCGACTCTGCCTCTTTTCTTCAGAGTGTTTCATCTGCAGAGGTTGCGTGACCTGGACGGCAAGTGGAGTTGGGTGTCTTTTAAGCAGCCGAAGAAGCTGTTCGCCATTTATCAGGTGTAACTCGGTGAACTGACTTTTATTTTTGTAAGCAACAATGTTGCGGTGAGCATGAGTCGCCACCGACTTTTATTTTGTCCAATGTTAGGAAAGGTAAAAAGTACAGAAAAAGACCTTTTTGAAAAGAAACGGGCTCGGGGGGTAAGTTATGAAAAGGGAAGGTGCAAGCACCCTTTTCATCCGTAGTTATCTACGGGCTCTTAACTTGCTTAGCTCATGTTTGTTTGTTTGTTTTGAAAGGAGCATAAGGACTTTAGCGTAAATGCGTAGCCTTTGTCTTTGAAAAAGTTTTTGAAAAGATTTCTTTTATTGAGCAAGGCAGGTTAAGAGAATTACCCTAATGAATTGGTCTTTTTCCGTAATTTTTACAGTTCCCAGGACTATCCGTACTATATAGGAGTAGGTAGTCCCTTTTATATTGGACGTGCGGGTCATCGAAGGGTCATCGAGGTCGTTTGAAGGCAACAAGTAGAGGTACCTTTAGCAAGTTCGAAGGGACAAATCATCTTTTTTCGTAGGCAGCAATCGAGGGACTAGATCATGTATTCATAGGCAACATCGATGGTCATCGAGGGACCATGATCTTTGATGATTTTTAACCGAGGGACGTTTGCTATTGGGTACCTCTATATTCGAGGGACACGACCTTTATTCGTAAGGCAACCAAGAGGGGCGTACCCTAGAGGTGAGTGTGTGCAACAATCACGTGTGTTAAATTCAAATATTTAATCTTAGTTAGTGATCAACTATGTTCATTTGATTAGATTCTTTTCACACCCTACTTTACTAACCACGCATACAGTTAATAATAATGGCAGGAAAAAAACAAGAAATATACCCTACAGCTATTACATGGCTTCGGGAAGGGGAGTACATAATCTAAATGGGGATGAAATTATTACAAACCCAGAAAAGAAATTAAAGCGAAAATATACACAAAATTAAAGAAAGGACTTGTAAATCTCCACCAAATCCAAGTATCTCAGTCTCAAGTGGTACCTCATATAAAACAAACGGTTAGTAATAATGAAATAATAGATGAGGAAGTGCCAAGAATATTAACAAAAATTAATCCAGAAAATTAACTAAGATATCTAAAGTATTAAATTCTAAAGAAAAAAACAAAATATTAAGACAATATATATTTTATTTTATTTTTATATTTTTTGATATAAATTAAATCTTATAACCTAAATAAATGGCCTAATTAAAAATTCCGAAAGATCAAAGCAAATCAGCATAATTAACATCATTTTAAAAATTAATCTGATTAAAATTAATCTAATTCTAATAATTAATTTACTAAAATTATTAAGTAAACTAGTAAAAGTTATAAGTAGGAGATTTGTTAGTAACAGTTGGTCTATTCTATCCATTAATCTAAATTCAATTTGACTTGTTCTTTGTCAATTAACTAAAAAAATAGAATAACTTAAATCTAAGAAATTACTAACTCTCACCATTAATTTACACATATTATATAGAATACATAGAAAAATAAAAACCAATGTACAGTAACGTGGGAATGGAAAAATGCAGGGTGTTATGAATCATTCCATTCAATTTTAATAACAAAAAGCCTACAAAATAAATACCTATAAATGTTAATTCATAGTAAATAAATAGGAAATTTGACTTTTTCAAAGATATCCCCCGGCCAATCATATCATGACATTTTAAAAAAAAATGAAATAAAATAAATAGAAATAATACTACACACGTTTGGAGAAGGAACCACAAGAAATACAGAAACACATATTTACCCTTCATCTTCTTCATTCACGGTTTCTTTCTTTTTCACAGTACAAAGAAAAGAAACAAGCAATTTCTAATCCCTCTCAAGATCAACATGCACCATAACATCACAATACTTTATCAAAGTGGCAAAAGAAAAGAAATACCTTCGCGAGAGATGCGGATGTCGTCAACGGCGGAAACGCGTGAGTGGTGCCGACAGGTTGACGTCACGGACGGCGGTGCTGAGCGGCTATGAGGCTCTCGGCCGTGTTGTTGTTGTCGGACTGGAAACGAAGGTCGCGGTTGGCGAGATCCGAGAGGAGGCCGCGTGGGGCTGAGTGGTTTTCGGATCGACGGTTGTGCGATTGGTAGTCAGTGGCTAGCCGTGAGCGTCACCGGCGATGAGTGGTGTTAACGACGGCTCCGTAAACCTTTGACTCTTCTTCTCTTGTTTTTTTCGTGAATGCTGTAGAAAGTAGGATTTGTTAGTTGGAATGTACAGCGGTTAGATTGTTACACCGTGAGTGGGTTTGTACGTGAGAGTGTTGGTTAGAAAAATCAGATCCCTTTCTTCTGTGAAGCTGTTGTTCTTTTATAGTGATATCTTTAGGTCTAGAATAATAACACAATTGTTTTGTTTTGGAAAGGTTTGATAGAGATTTGAATTGTGTATTTGTAACCGAAACAACTTGAATGAAGATTGAAACTGACATGGAAAGATTTTGAGTGAGTTTGAAAAGATGCAGTTTTTAGAAGAAAGAACAACGTGAATTGATCTCTCTTACTGGCTTTTAGTTTTTTCTTTGATCTTTTTGCTTAATAACACAATAATAACTAAAATAACATAAGACCAAACATAATGAAAAATTTAATATCCTATTTTTTTATGATTTTTTTTATTATTTTTTGGATTAAAATGGAAAAAAGTTAAAAAAAAGTATTTTTTAAATAATAAATAAATAAAATACGAAAATAATTTTTAATTAATAAAAAGAACTCTTTTTTTTTTGTGTTTTTTTTTAATATAAAATAAAAATAAAATTAAGACTGTTAAAAGCAAATAAAAGGAAAAAATGTTAGAGGTGAGATTTGAACCCGGGACCTTGCACTTGCAAACCTTACTTCCTTACCGACGGGGCTATGTCAATTGTTTGAAATAAAATGACATATGAGAATATATGCGGGCAAATTTTGGGGTATGACAGCTGCCCCTGTTCAATTATCTTAAACCTGAAGATGTAGAGTGGTCTGTATGTCAGTCGGTATCTGAAGGTGGAAGATGATTGAACACTAGAATACCAAGAAATTTGCCCTAACTGAAGTAGGGACTTTTGTCGGAGATGGGCTTGAAGATGCCATCCGACTTGATATACTTGAGAGTCAGAATGTGTCATACGTTAGACTGTTTCTGAGCTTTAGACTTAGGTTGAGTCGTACGTTAGACTGGGTCTAGCTTGCATCCTTAGATGTCTGGAAAACCGTGCGTTAGGTTGATGGATGAGTCGTGCGTTAGACAATTCTCAATTGCATCCTCAGATGTCTGGAAAACCGTGCGTCAGGTTGATGGATGAGTCGTGCGTTAGACTAATCCAAATTGCATCCGTAGATGTCTGGAATGCCGTGCGTTAGGCTGAATTTTTTTTTTTTTTTTTTTTGTATTGAGGAATATTTGTTGGAGATGGGCTTAAAGATGCCATCCAGATGTCGAGACTGAAGTGTTTGAGAAGTAATTGTTTGACTGTTGATCGTGTAGTAGATGAATTAGATTTTTGGAGAGTTGGTCGTGTCAGCACCATTCGTAGTAACTGAATTAGACTTTGGAAGATGATCGTGTCTACACCGTTCGTGATAATAGAATTAGATCTTTGAAGGTCGATCGTGTCAGCACCGTTCGTAGTAACTGAATTAGATCTTTTTGTCGTGTCAGTACCGTTCGTAATAACTGAATTAGACTTAGGAAATAGTTGATCGTGTCCACATCGTTCGTGATGATGAAATTAGATCTCTTGTCGTGTCAGCACCGTTCGTAGTAACTGAATTAGACTTTAGAAACAGTTGATCGTGTCCACACTGTTCGTGATGATGGAATTAGATCTCTGGGAGTTGACCGTGTCAGTACCGTTCGTAGTAACTGAATTAGATCTTTGAAAGTGATCGTGTCATTACCGTTCGTGGTAAATGAATTAGATCTTTGAGCGTTGACCGTGTCAGTACCGTTCGTAGTAACTGAATTAGATCTTTGAAAGTGATCGTGTCATTACCGTTCGTGGTAAATGAATTAGATCTTCGAGCGTTGACCGTGTCAGTACCGTTCGTAGTAACTGAATTAGATCTTTGAAAGTGATCGTATCATTACCGTTCGTGGTAAATGAATTAGATCTTTGAGCGTTGACCGTGTCAGTACTATTCGTAGTAGCTGAATTAGATCTTGGAAAGTTGGAGATTTCGTTCATTTGTCTGTGCCTGTATCCTGCAATAGGTATAGTTATGTAATGTCATGATGCATGTATTATGTAATGAGTCCCTCAGAATAAAAGAGAAACTTTGTATGTTATGGATGAATTCATTATGAGGTAATGTATGCAATGTATGAATATGTTTATGCCATATGATATGTGAATATGATTTATGTTGTCTTTATTGAGAAAATAAATCTCTATGCCTTTGTGGTTTTGATGTCTGATCTTGTTTTGAAGATGCTCAGCTGGGAATTTATGATTCTTGCTTGGGGATAACCAGTAACTTGATGTACCCTGACTGGAGATAAAGATATTAGTAAGCCATGTTGGAGAAGAGCAACGTGTCGGAGAACCGGTGGTGTTGAAGATATAAACTCTAGTGGGGAGCCATGTCTTTGTCGGGACGAGTATGTTCAAAGATATCTTCTCTGAGGATTACTCTGTGGGGATATGATCTTGTGAACCCGGAGCTGTGGGAAGGCATGGATGCCTTGAACATTGCCCCCAGTATTATATTATCCGTCATTCCTGGATTTATATTGATTAGGACACACCACTGAGTATTGATCAAGGTGTCAAACTAGACTTGCATAGATTTGCCCCTGCTAGTAGGGACTTCGGAAAGATTCGCCTCGCGAGGACTTTATGAGATGTGCACTATGGGCGTCATGCCCCTCGTAATCATTGGCCCAGGACAATGCCCCATGTTGATTGGAAATAGACTAAGATTTACTTGGATACATGCCCCGGATTGTTTTTTTGCATCTTTGAGAGATTCTCGGAATCTTGACTTGATTGCCCCTGATGAATGAGATATGTCATGCCCCTTGTATATACAAGCTTTTGACTGACTGAGTCGGGCGTACGAGACGTCTCTGCAGCTTTATCTATCGGGGGACTTTCTGATATTCGTGCTATCATAAGCAACATGCCCCTGTATCATGAACTTAGGAATCATGCCTCTGGTTGATCAGGGTTGGAGGTGATTCTAGTTGTGCTTGGGTGAAGGCTCCTGGTAATTTCAGCAGTTTTGAGAGATCCTTTGAATCTTGGCTTGATTGCCCCGAATATCTGAACGCTTAGTCCATGGGGTATTTCAACCGTTTTTGTGACCCTGAGGGTGATTATAATTTGAGATATTCTTGCTTGAACTCAACGGAGTGCTGAAGACAACTTATCCCTTGAGAGGATTAAACTTTTCATCAACAGCTCATGATGGAAGCTTTCCTGGTGTCAAGTACTTGTTCATATGCAAAGAATGTTTAGAATGAGAAATATAATTCTAATGCAAAGTTCATACTTGTCTTGAAGTTTTAAAGAGGAAATTTTTGAAAGGATGTTAAAACATCTATTTTTGTGAAAGGTGATGTGATACCAACTCAAGTGTTTTAGCAAAACTCCTAGGAGTCGGTTTACCGTATTCTCGTTACAGTATGCTTTCGAATTAACCTTGCTTCAATTAGGACTTTTGAGGGTTGTAGCGTGGCCAGGTTCACGGTTTTAGAAAAAAAGATTTTTAGGCTCAAAATTTTATTGGTGCCCACCCCCTTCGTGATGTTCTCCAACCTAAGATCAGTTAATTTGATGCGAGCATTCGTCCTTCAAGAGAAGCTTAAGACGATTGAGGAATCAATGAGGTGTTTGGACAAGGCAGTCACTTTACCTTTCGTATTTTATGTTTGATCACACGACTTGTTCTTTGAATTTATAGTCACACGACTTTGCCCATTTTGTTGAGGATTTTTCTTTTTTTTTTTTTTTACATTTCCCTAACTTTTGCCTGGACAAACTCTTTTACATTTCAGGTTTGCAGTCCAGCGGGATGCCCAAATTTTTGCCTAAGTCACTTGTTTTCAATTTATTGACTTAGCGGGCTTTCTTTTCTCTTTTTTTTATTTGTTCTTTTTTTGAACAAGTCGTATGATCCTGACACGTCTTCAATTTGTTGGAAAGATTGTAACTGCCTCATTTCTTGGTTGACGAGGGATAACCATTGTGGTATTGACTTTTCCTCAACCTATTGAAAGATAACTATTGTTGTATCCTTAGATGCGTGCTCCTGATGAATTTTGAATGCTCAATCAAATTAACTGAATACTACCCTGCCCCTAGGTTAAATGTGAGGTTTTTTCGTATAGAAAAGAGACTCCTACTTCAAGGCTCAAATGGGTTGTCAAGGGATTAACTTCCTTATATCTCCAGTGTTTGGGAATTTGAAACAATGCCTGTACATCATCAACATGGTTTTACTCGAAAGCATACCATTTGAGATTATTGGTATTATGTGTTCGTCATTCTCCCTTCAGAGTCATCATGCTTTATCATTGAGAGTTTGGTATCACAAGAAAATAAAAACATATTAGAGCGAGAGCGAATGAATTTTTTCAAGACAAACATATCCAATGCATCGTTATTATAGTTCAAAAACAAACAAGTATTGCATATAGACAGTATTGAACAAGAACAAGAAAGACTACGCATAAACATGCATGATGATGTAGAGATTGTCAAAGTTGAGGAGATTTTCTCCGTATGGACTTATTGCTTTAGAAGATCCATTGAGTCGAAGGAGAACTTCAAATTTGGCTTCCAGGTACAAATGATGATAACCTTTGTGTCGATCAGGCTTTGAACCTTATCTCGGAGTGGCTGACGATCATCAATCGAATGGTCAAGTGCCATGAGTTCTAAGTTTCCAGCTTTAGGGATTTGCGGAAGAAGATGAGAAACTTTGTTCTCCAGGGACCTGTTATGCAATGATATGCATGTAAATGCTTCAATGATATGCTTATGCAATGTTTTAAAGAATCTTTATGGAATTTATTCTGCAACATTGAAATGTAGTTGCAGCTTTGTTGAAGATCTTCGACTTCCATCTTTGGATGTCCTTCTTTAAGAATCAAGCTCACCATATCCAGTGGGTCATAGCCTCTGATTCGGGATACCTTTGAATTTGAAGGTACATGGCTAGAGGAAAATAAATCCTCTTGCCCCTTGATAGGTATGGTGCCTATAAACTGAAGACATATGGCTAGAGGAAAATAAATCCTCTTGCCCCTTGTTAGGAATCTGGCTCTTGAGGATGGCACCTGGAATTGCGCGCCCTAAATACTTGAGATCCTTGAAAAAGGTTAGTTAGGTAAAGAGTTCAAGTTGTTAGCGTACACAAAAAATCCTGCAAGGAAACCAAGCGGTTAGGGTATAAACAAATCCTGCGAGGAAACCAAACGGTTAGTGTATAAACAAATCCTGCAAGGAAACCAAACGGTTAGATAATGAATACAAACAAGTCACACAAGTAGCCTTAGGTTTAAAGGCTTGCATGAAGTTCAAAGGTAAGTACCCTCCCCACTGAAGTTTAGTTGGTTCAACCTGTCCTAGATAAAGATCGGGTTCTAAGGTGCTCATATCCCTGATCTTTCTCGTGGGCATTGTCTCAACATAGCACTCAATCGGCCAGCCAAAAGCATCCCTTGAGTCCAATCTCAATGAGTGTAGCATCGAGTATCAACCGGCTTCAGTCAGGAATCCAAAGCCAGCTATCTCGCTACTTCCTATAGGCCAAAGTCAAGTTCAACTAAGGTTCTAAGGGCGAATTAGTGCTTGTGACACCACGCGGTAGCCAAATGTCTCCTCGATCATATTCAAGGGCCATCAGGACAAACCAAAGCGTCGCACTAACGGTGGCCACCAGTTCAACCATAACGATACATGTCGTACAGCTTCCCTGGTCTCATGCCACATACTTAAGGTACACTAGATCCGGGTGTAGGACCTTTCACACAATAACAAACCCAAGCAATTCCCTTAAAAATAAAGCATACAAACAAACAATTAAAAACATTTATAATGAACTAAGCCCTAAGGTAAACCCCTCTTAAAGACTCCCCAGCAGAGTCGCCAGTTCTGTAACTCGGTGAACTGACTTTTATTTTTGTAAGCAACAATGTTGCGGTGAGCATGAGTCGCCACCGACTTTTATTTTGTCCAATGTTAGGAAAGGTAAAAAGTACAGAAAAAGACCTTTTTGAAAAGAAACGGGCTCGGGGGGTAAGTTATGAAAAGGGAAGGTGCAAGCACCCTTTTCATCCGTAGTTATCTACGGGCTCTTAACTTGCTTAGCTCATGTTTGTTTGTTTGTTTTGAAAGGAGCATAAGGACTTTAGCGTAAATGCGTAGCCTTTGTCTTTGAAAAAGTTTTTGAAAAGATTTCTTTTATTGAGCAAGGCAGGTTAAGAGAATTACCCTAATGAATTGGTCTTTTTCCGTAATTTTTACAGTTCCCAGGACTATCCGTACTATATAGGAGTAGGTAGTCCCTTTTATATTGGACGTGCGGGTCATCGAAGGGTCATCGAGGTCGTTTGAAGGCAACAAGTAGAGGTACCTTTAGCAAGTTCGAAGGGACAAATCATCTTTTTTCGTAGGCAGCAATCGAGGGACTAGATCATGTATTCATAGGCAACATCGATGGTCATCGAGGGACCATGATCTTTGATGATTTTTAACCGAGGGACGTTTGCTATTGGGTACCTCTATATTCGAGGGACACGACCTTTATTCGTAAGGCAACCAAGAGGGGCGTACCCTAGAGGTGAGTGTGTGCAACAATCACGTGTGTTAAATTCAAATATTTAATCTTAGTTAGTGATCAACTATGTTCATTTGATTAGATTCTTTTCACACCCTACTTTACTAACCACGCATACAGTTAATAATAATGGCAGGAAAAAAACAAGAAATATACCCTACAGCTATTACATGGCTTCGGGAAGGGGAGTACATAATCTAAATGGGGATGAAATTATTACAAACCCAGAAAAGAAATTAAAGCGAAAATATACACAAAATTAAAGAAAGGACTTGTAAATCTCCACCAAATCCAAGTATCTCAGTCTCAAGTGGTACCTCATATAAAACAAACGGTTAGTAATAATGAAATAATAGATGAGGAAGTGCCAAGAATATTAACAAAAATTAATCCAGAAAATTAACTAAGATATCTAAAGTATTAAATTCTAAAGAAAAAAACAAAATATTAAGACAATATATATTTTATTTTATTTTTATATTTTTTGATATAAATTAAATCTTATAACCTAAATAAATGGCCTAATTAAAAATTCCGAAAGATCAAAGCAAATCAGCATAATTAACATCATTTTAAAAATTAATCTGATTAAAATTAATCTAATTCTAATAATTAATTTACTAAAATTATTAAGTAAACTAGTAAAAGTTATAAGTAGGAGATTTGTTAGTAACAGTTGGTCTATTCTATCCATTAATCTAAATTCAATTTGACTTGTTCTTTGTCAATTAACTAAAAAAATAGAATAACTTAAATCTAAGAAATTACTAACTCTCACCATTAATTTACACATATTATATAGAATACATAGAAAAATAAAAACCAATGTACAGTAACGTGGGAATGGAAAAATGCAGGGTGTTATGAATCATTCCATTCAATTTTAATAACAAAAAGCCTACAAAATAAATACCTATAAATGTTAATTCATAGTAAATAAATAGGAAATTTGACTTTTTCAAAGATATCCCCCGGCCAATCATATCATGACATTTTAAAAAAAAATGAAATAAAATAAATAGAAATAATACTACACACGTTTGGAGAAGGAACCACAAGAAATACAGAAACACATATTTACCCTTCATCTTCTTCATTCACGGTTTCTTTCTTTTTCACAGTACAAAGAAAAGAAACAAGCAATTTCTAATCCCTCTCAAGATCAACATGCACCATAACATCACAATACTTTATCAAAGTGGCAAAAGAAAAGAAATACCTTCGCGAGAGATGCGGATGTCGTCAACGGCGGAAACGCGTGAGTGGTGCCGACAGGTTGACGTCACGGACGGCGGTGCTGAGCGGCTATGAGGCTCTCGGCCGTGTTGTTGTTGTCGGACTGGAAACGAAGGTCGCGGTTGGCGAGATCCGAGAGGAGGCCGCGTGGGGCTGAGTGGTTTTCGGATCGACGGTTGTGCGATTGGTAGTCAGTGGCTAGCCGTGAGCGTCACCGGCGATGAGTGGTGTTAACGACGGCTCCGTAAACCTTTGACTCTTCTTCTCTTGTTTTTTTCGTGAATGCTGTAGAAAGTAGGATTTGTTAGTTGGAATGTACAGCGGTTAGATTGTTACACCGTGAGTGGGTTTGTACGTGAGAGTGTTGGTTAGAAAAATCAGATCCCTTTCTTCTGTGAAGCTGTTGTTCTTTTATAGTGATATCTTTAGGTCTAGAATAATAACACAATTGTTTTGTTTTGGAAAGGTTTGATAGAGATTTGAATTGTGTATTTGTAACCGAAACAACTTGAATGAAGATTGAAACTGACATGGAAAGATTTTGAGTGAGTTTGAAAAGATGCAGTTTTTAGAAGAAAGAACAACGTGAATTGATCTCTCTTACTGGCTTTTAGTTTTTTCTTTGATCTTTTTGCTTAATAACACAATAATAACTAAAATAACATAAGACCAAACATAATGAAAAATTTAATATCCTATTTTTTTATGATTTTTTTTATTATTTTTTGGATTAAAATGGAAAAAAGTTAAAAAAAAGTATTTTTTAAATAATAAATAAATAAAATACGAAAATAATTTTTAATTAATAAAAAGAACTCTTTTTTTTTTGTGTTTTTTTTTAATATAAAATAAAAATAAAATTAAGACTGTTAAAAGCAAATAAAAGGAAAAAATGTTAGAGGTGAGATTTGAACCCGGGACCTTGCACTTGCAAACCTTACTTCCTTACCGACGGGGCTATGTCAATTGTTTGAAATAAAATGACATATGAGAATATATGCGGGCAAATTTTGGGGTATGACATCAGGATTCTATCAAGCATTTCAAGAGTCGGTATTTTATGGTCAAGCCACTCACTCCTGAGGCCGAGAACCACTTGTTCGAGGAACGCGAGTATATTCAGGACGGAGTGAAGAAGGTGGGTCCGTCTGCTCGGTTCCCGTTAGAGTGGCAGCCTGATCACTTCGAGCGAGGGACCGACTATTATATCTTCCGGGATGAGGATCTCAACGAGCGCGATACAGGGGGGTATCAGCGGCTCGCTTCTTTCGTGGACGGGTTCAGACCGGCCGTGTGCACCTATCCCAACGGGGACCCCTTATTCGAGGAAGATGGAGGTCCTATGCTGAAGCCTCGATATATCAACACAAAAGCCGTCCTCGAGTGCGGGGGTTACGGGGATGCGATGATTTTGCTAGGTGAGATAACTATTTCTTGTTCGAACAATATCCCTTCGGTTCTAACTCTTTATTTTGCAGGAAAAATGGCCGACTTGCATGACAAGATTGTGAAGATGAGGGCAAAGAATAAAGCAGCTGTCAAGCTGACCGTGAAGCGGACGCGGGTTGAGGAGGTTAAGGCGGCTGCCGCGGGCGCTCCTGATGGTGGCTCCCCTTCGTCGGTCGGGACGAATTCTGGTGGTTCCCTGGCAGGCAAAAAACAAAGGAGCGAAGGGACCCCAGAAGTTCGTCCTCTTATCAACGACAATCCCTCCGACAATGACATAGTGCTGCCCTCTTGTACTTTGCATAGGGGACTCTTTTCGAAGAAGAATGTTCTGCTCGAGCGCGAGGAGGTGAGGCATATAGTCAGACGGGGCAGGGTGTCTCGAGACAAGGACTTGTCTAAGGATCTCGAAGGGATGATGAGGGTGGCTGCCTTGGCGTTGGCTCTCAATGCTCAGAGGGTTTGTCCTCAGAAGGATTATGATGCTTTGCAGACCAAGTACGACGAGCTGGAGCACAAATTTGAGAACTATAAGGACAAGTATGAGATCCAAAACGGCATTGTTGAAGACCTCTGCAAGGCGCAGGACAAAATCCGGGCCATGGAAATCGAGGAGAAGAGACTCCGAGATCGAGTTGCCGATCTGGAGAAGTCTCACCTACCGGCTGTCGAGGAGGATGAGGATGAAAAGGCTTTGGCGACCCGCTCTCAGCTTCTGGGCAAGGTGAGGGAGCTGGAGGTTGATTGCGTTGCTACCTTGGGGGTTGGATTTAAGGCCGCGGTGGATCAGTTGAAAGTTCTCAATCTGCGCCTGGTGACGAAGGGAATCGGTCCTTACAACAAGGTCGTGGATGGGCGGATCGAGTCAAATCCCGAGTTCGAAGACTGGGAAGATGAACAGGAGGCCCGGGGTGATGACGATGGTGCCGAGGAGGAGGACGACGACGTCTGATCAGTTTCTTTTTCTTTGTGGCCTGCGTGCCAATGCTTTTGTGGCCTGCGTGCCAACGCTTTTGTGGCCTGCGTGCCAAGGTAATGTTAGTTGGGCGATGCCCGGATAATTTTTGGGGTCTGCGCGCCCGTAATTTTTGTAATATTTGGATATCTCCGGCCAGTTTGGTCAGTTTTTAATTCTATTCTGCATTTTATGCTTCATCGTTTATTTGCGCTGATTCGATGTTTATTGTTGAATATTTATGTTTGTGCTCGGCCGAGGTTTATAGCCCGGGCGTGTGGTGTACGGTCCGGGTGCGCAGAGTAGGTGTGCGCGATAAGCGAGCTCGAGACCGCGGTCGGGGCCAAGTGCTCGCGGCGTGAACGGTCCCATCGCGAGATGAGGTTCTGCCGTGAAGGTACTTCCGCGGCGGGTCTGTTTGTAAGGCTCGCCGCGTAGTCGGCCTCGCCTTCTGACAAGGGGTTCCGACTGATGCTGTCGTGGAGACAACGCGCCCGTACCATGGTGCGAGTCCGTGCCCGGTCTTCCCTCGTGTTCGCTACGAGCGGCGGGGTAGCGTTAGGTTGTTTCTAACTGTAATAGCGTCTGAGTTTTTCAGCATTCCAGGGTCGAGCAAGTTTTTCGCCGAGGAGGTTCTCGAGGTAATACGCGCCGTTTTTCGGTTTTATCGTAAACTCGGTATGGGCCCTCCCAGTTTGGGGCTAGTTTGCCTTCGCGCGAGTCTTTCATGTTTCGGCGGAGTACCAGGGCTCCAACTTCGAATTCGCGCCTGATAACCTTGGCGTTATGGCGTAAAGCTATCTGTTGTTTCAATTTTGCTTCTCGTAGGGAAGATCCTGCTCGGATTTCTTCGACCATGTCGAGTTCTTCCCTCATGTCTTCGTCGTTGAGTTCTTCCTCGAGAGGGGACTCGGTTCGACGAGAAGGCTCTCGGATTTCCACAGGGATCACGGCTTCGGTGCCGTAGGTTAACCTAAACGGGGTTTCGCCTGTGCTCGAGTGGGGGGTTGTCCTGTACGCCCATAGCACGCTGTGCAGTTCTTCGACCCAAGCTTTCTTCGCCTCACCTAACCTCCTCTTCAGTCCTCAGAGGATGACTCGGTTGGCGGCTTCAGCTTGCCCGTTCGTTTGGGGGTGTTCGACCGAAGTGAAGTGTTGTTTCGTTCTGAGTTTGGCTACGAACTCTTGGAACTTCCTGTCCGTGAACTGGGTGCCGTTGTCGGTTATAATCGCCTGTGGCACCCCGAACCGAGCGAGTATGTTCCGCTTATAAAAACGAAGGACGTTTTGGGACGTGATTTTGGCGAGCGCCTCGGCTTCTATCCACTTAGTGAAGTAGTCGACGGCGACCACAAGGTATTTATTTTGGTATGAACCGACCGGGAAGGGTCCGAGGAGGTCCATTCCCCAGGTGGAAAAGGGCCAAGGCGAGGATAAGGATTTAAGCTCGTTCGGTGGAGCTAAGTGCATGTCGGCGTGACGCTGGCATTTGTCGCATTTCTGGACGTGCTCTCTGGCGTCTTGCTGCATGGTCGGCCAGTAATACCCGGCCCTGAGAGCCTTTCTTGCGAGTGATCAGCCTCCTAGATGTTGTCCACTGATTCCCTCGTGTAGCTCTTGAAGGATCTCGAGGGCTTGTGAAGCATCAACGCATTTGAGGAGAGGGATGGAGAAACCTCGTCGGTATAGCTTGTCCTCGACGATTGTGTACGAGCAGGCTCGTCTTTTGATCGCTGAAGCTTCCTTTGAGTCGGTTGGAAGCTCGTCTTTTGTGAGAAAATTGTACACCGGGGTCATCCAGCAGTTGTCGTCCCCGATGGCGAGCACTGGTAGGGGTTGCGTGACCTTTTCTACGCTCGGCCTTGATAAGATTTCCTGGATCACCGACTTGTTCCCGCCTTTCTTTCTCGTGCTCGCGAGTTTGGATAATACATCGGCTCGTGAGTTATGCTCTCGAGGGATATGCTCTACTTCCGCTTTAGCGAATTTTTTCATCTTATCTTTGACGAGCGTGAGATACTCGGCAAGCACGTCGTTCTTGGCTTGGTAGTCGCCGCTGATCTGGGATGCAACGAGTTGGGAGTCGGTGTAAATCTTAACCTCCCGAGCGCCCACATCTTCTGCGAGTTTGAGGCCTGCTAAGAGAGCTTCGTACTCGGCCTGGTTGTTCGACGTGTTGAAAGAGA
This sequence comes from Vicia villosa, assembly GCF_029867415.1. Lineage (NCBI taxonomy): Eukaryota > Viridiplantae > Streptophyta > Magnoliopsida > Fabales > Fabaceae > Vicia > Vicia villosa. Next base: position 132,816 of record NW_026705950.1, on the reverse strand, counting down.
GGACTAAGGAAACCTCGATGATGAGCCCCTCATCGTTTTCCAAGATAATGCCGGCCCCGCTTCCTGAGCTGCTTGAAGCGCCATCTACGTAGATGGTCCACTTGTTCTCGGTAAGGGCCGGGGGGTTGGTGATCGAGGTCATTTCGGCTATAAAGTCTGCTAGCGCTTGAGCCTTCAGCGCCCTTCTGCTTTCGTATTGTATATCGAACTCGGAAAGCTCGAGGGACCATCTTAGCATTCTCCCGGCCATGTCTGGTCGACTGAGGAGTTGCTTGATGGGTTGGTCTGTTCGAATGACGATGGTATGGGCGAGGAAGTAGTATCTCAGCCTCCTGGCAGCTGTCACCAAGGCCAAAGCGACTTTCTCGATCTGCTGGTATCGTACTTCCGGTCCTTGTAGGGCTTTGCTGGTGAAGTATACGGGTTTCTGTCCGTCTTCAACCTCTCGGAACAGAGCCGCGCTGACCGCCTCGTTTGAGACGGCCAGGTAAAGGTATAAATGCTCGCCGTTATTGGGTCGAGAGAGGACGGGCGGTTTGGAGAGCACGTGTTTGAGGTGGGATAGTGCTCGCTCGCATTCCTCGGACCATTCAAAAGCCGCTTCTTTTCGTAATAACTTAAAAAATGGAAGAGCATGTTGAGCGGATTTGGCGACAAAACGGGATAGCGCCGTGAGCATCCCGTTTAAGACTTGGATGGATTTTTTGTCGTTTGGAGTGGGGAGTTCTGAGAATGCTCGGCACTTATCCGGGTTGGCTTCTATTCCTCGTTCGGTCAAATAGAAACCGAGGAATTTGCCTGCTCGGACACCGAAGGTGCATTTATCTGGGTTGAAGCGCATCTTGCAAGATCTGGCTTGCTCGAATACCCGCTTGAGATGGGTGGTGTGTTCGGTGTCTTCTCGAGATTTGACGATCATGTCGTCCATGTACACCTCGAGAGTGTCGCCGATCTCTTCTCGGAACACCTTGTTCATCATCCGTTGGTATGTGGCTCCAGCGTTTTTGAGTCCGAAGGGCATTACGTTGTAGTAATAGTTGCCCGACTCGGTCATGAACGCCGTGCACTGTTTGTCGCTCCTCGCCATGGGGATCTGGTTGTAACCTGAATAAGCATCCATAAAAGATAATAGTTTATAGCCGGCCAAATGCAGACGACAGACTACATGAAGAGGTACCTCCTAGAACGAGGGCTCCTAAAACGCTATTTAAAGTAGCGTCTGAAAAATAAGCTATAAGCTAGTAAAATAAGCTATAAGTTCGTGATGAAAAGACCGTTACCAAACGAGTCTAAATTATCATATGAGCTTATAAGACATTAGACATAAGCTATAAGCTCGAAAATATGTCTTACCAAACAGAGCCTTAATAAGAAATAGTTTCTTCTTATTTTTAACCAAATCTCCCTATTTTTTTGATATTTTCTTTAAATTAAATTTTATTCTATTCACCTAAAGTAAATAATGAATCATGATTCAAAATATTTCATTAAAAAAATAAAATTTCTTAATAACATTTTATTAAAATTAACTTTATATTATTTTTTATCTTATTTAAAACTAAATTATTATGTACTCTTTACTCCTTATTTAGTTTTTTTTATATACATGTTTTGAATATTATTTCGTACTATTATTTAAAAAATGTTAGTTTCATTATTTATTTTAAGTGGATATACTAGAAAATGATTTAAATAAGGTTTTTAAAAGTTGAAACTATATTTTATTAAGAAACATGATTTTTCATGAAATATTTAGCATCATAATTTGTTATTTACCTTTAATCGAATATAATATAAATTAATTTAAAGAATATAAAAAAAAGTGAGATATTAGTGTGATTTTAGAAAAAATTAAATGTGATAACAAAATTAAACTTTGTATTTGATTTGGAAATATTAAATATATTCCTAAACCAACCAAGAGAATCTTGTTTATAAATGTGATAGTAAAATTATATAAAAAGAAGGGTTAATAGTAGTTTACCCTATGTAATATGAGTGTGTTTTGGTTTATCCCCACCGTTGTCAAAGGCAGGTTTTGGCAACGGTTTTTTTGAAAAAACCGTTGCCAAAAGTTAGGGAGAGGAGAAAAGCAAAATTCGCTAAATTACAGGGGAGTGAATTACTATTAACCCTAAAAATAAATGATTAAAATTGGCTCTAAAATCCCGCTTCTTCACAAAATTTGAGATTTTGAAATACATGCGCTTCTGGAAAAAATTAAGACTTTATCACATTAAACCATCGTTCTATTAGATTAGGATTTACATTGCATCTTCTATCTTAATCCTTCTCTCAATCAAACATTAAAAATCCTTTGAAAAATGTTCAGAATCAAAAACTTTATCGAAATTAGTTTTGAATCACAAACGTCATCACTCTCTTTTAAGCATCAATATTTTTTCAAATTGGAATTTGGAATTGCTGATAAGAATATATCTCTCTCTTGCTTGCAACTCATGCCGCCATATCAAGATTATTGTGGCACGGCCGTTTACTTATTATTAACAATATCATTCACTGCAAATACAAACTCCCTATTTCAAACACTCTCATATTGTATTTTTTTATTAGGGATATGAGAGGTTATGATATCTTGAGAGGTTATATTGCGAATAAAAAGCTTGATTTTATATTTATCAAGGTAAGTAAATTGTCTTAAATTTATTGATATTTCATATGAATTATATATATAAATAATTATATGTTTTGTTATTCATTTCATTTGTAGGCACATCAATGACAATAGTTGGGCTTGTGGTTATTATGTAATGAAAAATATGTTTGACATTATCCAGACGGATACATTGCAAGGATAACATGAGGTAATAACAAAATATTTCAATATGTAATACGTAAATCATATCATTTCATATTTTAACATGTTCTCGTTTAATTTATTTTATTGTTTGCATTTGTAAATATATTATGATCCATCATCATATGACAAAGATGTTATTGATAATATCTGACAACTCTAGACTCAATTCTTTTTACAAATAGTTAGAGAACAAAATCAGCTTAAAGAGAACGAAAAAGGAGTCAGAAAAAGATGGTGTTTTATAGGAACTAATATTGACTTATTATTTAACATTGTTTTTTAATATAATTTTTTTCTTAATTTGGATTTACACTCATGAGTACAATTTGTTAAATTTAAACCAAAATTGGTGAATTTAATTTTGTTCAATTGAAGCAATAATAAAAAATTTATCGGTGCCATATATGACCTCAACTTGATTTAAGATTAACCTCAACTTAATTTAAGATTAAGCAATTATGTTATATATTTTTTCACATTCATTTTAGAGAATACTATTTGTTGATGGTTTGAGTAAAATTAAATCACAGTCGATGTCATTTATAACACCAACTTTAATAAAGAACAAGTGTGATACATATGCTATACAAACATTATAAAAAAAGTTTATACATTCAATTTAAGAAAAAAAATAGGTGTGAAAGGTTGTTTTCTAACCAAATAATAGTTTGTTAAACTTTTAACGCCTAATTTTGGAGAAAATTGGTACGATATTTATGTTATACATATTTTTGTAGGTAAAAACAGGTGTCATAAGTTAGTTTCTAATCAAACTATTCTCCATTAAACTTTAACAACAGTTTTTAAAAAAAAGTAGGTATAATTTATAAGTGTTTACACCTTTTTGAAGGATAAAAAAGGTGTCGAATGTTAGTTTTAATACTTATATGTAACACTTATAACACCATTTTATCACCGGTGTTAAATCAATTTACCAAACTTTTTTTAAAATCGGTGTCAAAATCATACTTAGAATACCGGCACCAACAACACCGAAAAAAACCAGGTGTCAAATCTCTAAAAAATTGGTGTTAAATCCCTTATCTACACTAGTGGTGAATGAAGATTAGTTGAGGTTCGATCGAGTCAGTGTCATGCTCTGATACGTAACACCGGGAGATTAACGTTTGATTGTTTATGATAGTTTTATTTGATTATTGATATTCTCGAGGAATTTTGAGAAAACATGTAAACTCTCGTTTTGTGTAAGCTGTTTATTGATTTGTATGAAGTTGAGTAAGTTGGAAGAATTATAATTGTATTTCCGCTGTAGTATTAAATTGAAGTTTGAAGACCATGATTTGAGTATTTATGTTGGTCCATCCATATGCGTGTTATGTATTTATATTGTTTTAATTTGAGCATGTTTTGCTGTTATGAAGTAAATGTGACATCCTATTCTCTTGTTTTTATTATTATACTTTGATAATTGAATTAAATATCGTGGGTAGAATTGGGGTATTACATGCTTTCTTGGCGTTTCTTGGGACGGTTGGGTTTAATGTTCTGGTTTCCAGGGTCGGGAACATCTTCGTAAGATGGAGACACGGTGGCGCCATCCCTTTTCCCGGGGACTGCGTCATCCAAGAAAGGGTTGACGAAGCCTAAGCTAGATTTGTGCTCGGGAGAGAGAGTAGCGGTATGAACATCGTGATCGGCGTCAAGACTGACTATGGTGTGATTGGTAAGACGCCACTGATCCGGAGGGTGATCAAAAATAGAAAGTGGGTCAAAAACATTTGCACGGTGCTGATGAAGAGGAGGAAAGGGGTGTACCTGTAAGGCACTCCGACGAGCAAGTCAGTAGGAGCACAAATACGTGAGAGTGTTTCAAGAGTTTAAAAAATGTGTCACTTAACTCTCTCAAATGAGAGTGTTTTTATATTGTCCCCCAGCGCTTGGCTATTGGTCCACGTTTTAGGCTGGATCATACGCGAGACTGACAGGATTCTAAGAGTATGTTTAGGAATCCTGTGAGGCTACCCGACACTAGCCGTTAGTCGAGAAGAATGACAACTCTGGTCGGCAGGGAGGTTTGACGAGCAGAGGTGATCCTGCTCCTCGACAGGGAGCAGAATGCGTGCCCTGTCGCGGGCGTGAGGCCGATTTGGATGCAGCATTGGTTAGCTGTTCTCGACATGCTCGGGGAGTGAGCCCGTCGGTAGTGTCGAGGAGATGACGTTCCTCCTGCCCTTAGGGGATTGGGTCAAGGCTTATTGGATCGTCCAGGGAGCAGGAGTGGGTTGGGCCATGCCTAGCTATTGGGTCAATCCAGAACAATTTTTCTTTCTAACATGGGAATGACAATGGGCGGGGAACTATAATACCCGTTTTTATATCCACAATTTAAAAAAAAAAATACCCTAATTCATACCAGCGTGTGCTCCTATATTCATATTTGTACTAGTATCTTATGGGTATCTCAATACTCGTACTCATACCCGTTTATTCGCGTTTGTAGTAAAATTAAATCGATTAATTACAAAAATCATATAATTTCAATTTTTTTTAACAATATTAAAAAAATCATGGATATTATTGTTGAATTAAGAAATAAATAATAACATTATATAAATATGTAGTGTGTGTATGAGGCGGAGTGGGTAGTAAAATATCTATGTGCACACTCATACCCACTTATTTAAATGGGTAATGAGTGGATAGTAAGATACTTGTGTCCGCACTCATACCGGCTTACATACTGGCTTATTTAAATGTGTAATTACATATGCCCGTATTCATATCCATTTTACAGATTTTCACTTTACTAGTTGTAAATTTTTTTTCGGGTATTTATAAGATATGAGTCAAATTGTCGTAGCTATTAAAACTAAAAGATATGAGTCAAACACATTCTCAAGAACTATTACGTACAAAAGCGTGTAACTGATGTTAGATTAGAATTTCCATGAAATATTATGATTAATCGAGTGAAAATAAATGAGATTACATAATTATTTTTAAAATAAACTCTATATGAATATATAGTATATAATCATGCATTCCTTTATTTCTAACCAATTCCATCTTTGATGATAATTCAAACTCAATTTTACTATCACAAAAGTTATTGAACCAGTTTCTTTATATTGCACAATAAACCTGAAATCTACAGTCAAAGTAGCATGAGCCTAATTGATAAATACTATGAAAGTGTCAAAATTTATTTCACTTAAAAAGATCTTTTCCTGTCTGTTTGAAATCGTGTCATTTTATAACTTGCACAGCTTCCGAAGACAACCATGAAGTTTTCCATCAACAGCTTTCACTGTTTAATGAGGTTACGTATGACATATGGAAGAATTCCTCCGTGGTTGAAGTATGCAAGTTCCACCTGAATATCAAGCACAAACCAATGGTAAAAAACAGGTTATAACAAAGCATGTTTAGGAGCAGCTAGGTTCATCGGTAACAAACACTATAATTGGTGAAAAGCTTAAATTACCTCGGTGTCAAAGCGTGCAATGCAGGTGAAAGATTTCCCACTATCAGTTGTGACTTTGACATCTTGGCCAGGCTTGATCTCACTGATTTTACTTGGAAGGTCAATTGTATAACGTTCATGACCAGTCAATCCCAATGTGTCTGCATCCTCCCCGGGTTTGTAGCAAAGAGGAATGATACCCATTCCTACCAAGTTACTGCGATGAATTCTCTCAAAACTTTTAGCTATCACAGCTTTGACTCCCTGTTGAAATGTAAATGTATCATACCCCAAGAAATTGACCTTTATAATTTAAGAAAGTCAAATAAAAAACCCAACTGATCACAACTCGTAAAGGAACTCACCAATAACATTGGACCTTTGGCTGCCCAATCTCTAGAACTTCCACTGCCATATTCAGCTCCAGCTAGAACAATGGTGTCTTGTCCCGAAGCCTTGTATCTCTGATAAAAGAGAACAGGAGATTAGAAACTTAACACAGCTGAAATAAACTAATTATTACAAACAACGTTCTTAGGCGCAATACTATCTACCAATTCTTATTTTTTGGGGGTGAGGAAAATGGAGTGTCCATCTAAATCAACATATAATGTCCATATGTCCTTGCCATAGGTCAGATTATCAAGCTTTGCTTGATGTTGATACACCCACAGAAGCAAACAGGTTCAGTAAAGATAGTAATTGAAAAATATCATTTTGTCAAAAAGACACTCAAAAGTTTGAAATGGTAAACAAATAACATGACATACTTGAGTAGGGCATAACTCACCATTGCTGCATCGTACACAAAAAGCTTCTCCCCAGTTGGAATGTGAACTGTTCTAGGGCCAACTTCCCCGTTTAAGAGCTTGTTAACAAGGCGAATGTTGGCAAAGGTTCCTCTCGCCATCACCTCATCATTGCCACGACGGCTTCCATAAGAATTAAAGTCTTTGCGTTCAACCCCACGCTCTAGGAGGTATTTGGCAGCAGGACTGTCCTTGTTAATGCTTCCAGCTGGAGAAATATGATCAGTGGTTATACTGTCACCAAAGTTTAGCAGGCAATAGGCATCTTTCACACCATGAGATCCGGGAGGATCCATGGTCATGTTCTTGAAGTATGGAGGCTCATGAATATATGTCGAGTCGGAGTCCCAAGAGTAGAGAGTATCAGCTGGAACTTGTAGTTGGTTCCACATAGGGTTGCCCTTTGTGATAGACTCATATGTACTCCTGAACATGTCAGGTAACACACTAGATTGAACAGTCTACAAATAAAGTCACCCAAAGTTATTTTCGTCATACGGCATGCATTGGCAAATGTTTAAACCAAAATTACATGTAATGAGCAATTTAGGTGTCACTCACCTCTGCAATTTCTTCAGTAGATGGCCAAATATCCCTCAGGTAGACATTCTTGCCATCATTCCCCATCCCAATTGGCTCCTTCTCAAAATCAATGTCAACCTGGAAATTTTACCAAAAGAAACTTGATGAAATTATAACATTGTAGATCTTAATATTGTTCAAACTTAAATTTCAAAAACCCTGTAAGAAAATAAATATAATATGCACCCTATCAACTAAAGAAGGCTATAAATAAAGCTTAGACTCGATAGTCGGTAGAACATTCATAATAATGTTAGTCGATGATAACACATTCTCTGTCAGGAAACAATTTTGAAACTATATTCCGTATACAAAGAAAAGACCAAAATATTAGTGTTTATTGTTCCATTATACAGACATGCGCAATTATGACGGCCTGAATCAGAATCCAAAACTAGGATCCCAAATGAGTTTATAAAAGATTACTAGAATAGATAAAGGAATTATTTGGTATGTAAAATTTGAGAAAGGAAATGATCCCATAGCCAGTGGCATATATACCCACATCCCTTACACATGACTTAAGAACACATGACTTAAGGCTGCTGATTCATGCAAATTGCAAACATATGAAGATTATGTAACTAACACCAATACCAATGTCTTTTATTAACCTCCAACAACATTATATTTGTCTGTTTTGTTCCAACAAATGAGTCAGACAACTATTACCTTTTACAGAAACAGATGAAAATCAGATCATACTATGAAAGAAGCAAAAAGAATGGAGAAACGAATCTGAAATGTGAATTAGACACACGTACCGTGCCAGCAAGAGCATAAGCAACAACCAGAGGAGGTGAGGCCAGATAATTAGCTCTTGTCAAGGGATGGACTCGACCCTCAAAATTACGGTTCCCAGACAACACAGCAGCTGCTACAATGTCTGGATCCGGAAAACAAACAAAAAATCAATAAGGCAAAAATTTAAAGCAGAATATGTCTAGGAGGATATGTATGTTTAAAAAAATTATGATTCAGTTCAAATAAATAGCATTTTGTTCTGAAAAATATGACCATTATCTGAGATGGCAGAAGCAACAGATTCATTCAGATCCCCTGAATTGCCGATGCATGTTGTACAGCCAAATCCAACAATATGAAAACCTTGTTCGTTCAGATACTTTTGCAGTCCACTGTCATAAAGTAGAAACAAATACAAATTTAGATTGAAGTTTCCTTAAATGTACAGACTGGAAAGAAACACAAGATGATATAAATTACAGTAGTGGAATTTGAGTAAGTACAAAATACCTCTGGAGTAGATATTTAGTAGCAACTCCAGAGCCTGGAGCAAGACTTGTTTTAACCCAAGGCTTGACCTGGCAAAATAGTGAAAAAAAACAACAATGATTAAAATTAAAAAAAGAAAAGAACCACGGATAAGCGAAACAAGCCGTCCTGTTTATTCATGGAAGCAAAAACAAACACAACAAAGGAGAGACGTAACATTGTTATACTAACCTGTAAACCAAGCTCATGAGCCTTTTTTGCAACAAGGCCAGCCCCAAGCATAACACTTGGGTTTGATGTATTCGTACAGCTTGTGATTGCAGCAATCACTACACTACCATGCTTGAGCTCTGCTGGCTGCCCATGAAAATCAAATTTCACAACTTTTCCCTGTGTCTCTTTTGGTATAGCAAATCCCTACATTTAAATAAAGCATACATTCGCATCTTATACTCATCTAAGGTTCTGATAAAGCAACAGTCTATGAAACAAGGATGACTCCACTTCTGCATACCAATAATGAAAAAACAAGCATAATCACATTAAATAGTGCCCTTGACAACTTTGCTATTAATAAGGTACCAGGAGAGAATCTGGAAAAAATAGTAGAATGAAAAATGTCAAGAATAAAGAAATTTTTTGAATTTCTCAAGGATCAGATGACGTATTATACAAAAGAAATCAAATAGCTTGACGCTCATTGAAATGAAAATCACCAACAATTTGATAAATATAAGTTAAAAGTGAATGACATAAACGATATCAGTAATATAGCATTGCCACTTCAGAAGTTGAGTAAGTTGACGAAATAGGCAGACAGAAGTAACACAAATATAAAAATGAACCTTATAAAATTTATATATTCTAAGGCTATGTTTGTGATTTTGGAGGGGAGGGGAGGGGAGGGGAAGGCTTCCGAAAACAAATTTTAAAAAATTATAGGAAAATATTTGACATTTTTAAAAAAAATGGTTTTGTGTAGAATGATAAAAGAGTCATTATCATTACTAAATATTTAATTTTCAGAATAGTATAACAACCTAAAAGATATTTTGAAAAGTTATGTAAGCCTTCCAAAACCCTCATTCAATACAATTTTTGAGTTCCCCTATTTTATGGGGTTTTTGGTGTTATGAATAAAATCAAACCCTCCAAAACTCTCCTACCCAAAATCCTTTTATTCTTTTCACCCAATTCTTCCTATTTTCCAAAGCCCTCCCCTCCCTTCCCCTCCAAACTCACAAACAAAGCCTAAAGGTTTTTGCGAAAGATACTGTATCTGCAAGTCAAAGGTCTACACTTTAAACAATTAGAATGAACAAATTAAAAATATATTGATGTTTGATGGTCTTACGTTCCACAAAAAAAATGATTTTAGACAATGTGTTGGATGCAATAGTTCCAACAATGAAAACCCAGGTCATCAACCATGAACGATTAAATAATACTATTTGTTGGTTTGCTACAGCAGACAAGTACTGAAACTGATACTAGATATTAACCAAGTCTGTATTCTATAACAAAAACTGACAAAACATATACTTAGCAATTTCGTTTAAAACTGACAAACAACAGCTAATTCAGGTAACACAGTACAGAATCATATTTTCTTCACACACCACCAAAACATGAGGGGGGAATTGAATGTCACGGTATTACTAACCTTAAATCCAACATTGTTATCAAGACATGCATGCCAGTCGGCTTTCATTTCTTTCAAAGGAACACGGTCATGGGGTCTGGAAAGAATACCATTCAGTATGCATTATTAGGTTGATAATACTAATAGGATGGAAATTGATTAAAAAACACGTCAACAGACAGAGGAGAATGTAAGAGACCGGGGACCTTACCTCTTTGGTCCTGAGATACATGGTTCTACGTCGAACAGGTTTAATTCAAGATATGATGAATATACCCTATCTTGTTGTGGCTGATTTCATGGAAAAGAAATTAGCATTTTATACACACAACATATATACATGTCATTTTGTAAAGAAGGGTGTCTAGGGAAACTGCAATATACTAACATACCTCATTATAGTCAACAAACAATCTGTTTGCCCTGAGATAAGACTCTATCATCGCTACCTGTGATCATACAGAATACAGGTCAAATAGTTCTATTCTATGGGCATCCCATAGCTAATAGTAGATGAGTTGACCGCACTTACAGTCTCATCACTTCTCCCAGTTAGCTTGAGATATTGTAATGTAACGTGATCCACAGGGAAGAAGCCCATGGTGGCACCATATTCAGGAGACATGTTAGCAATAGTTGCTCTGTCAGCTAAAGATAATTTACTCATACCATCACCTATTGAATGAAACCATGAAAACTGTCAGTAAGGACAGTAATCCTATGGTGGAAAATGAAGATATTAAAATATTTAGCAGTAGATCTTGAGAGTAAAGTATTTAATTACCATAAAATTCCACAAATTTCCCTACAACACCGTGCTTTCTAAGAATTTGTGTCACAGTTAGAACCAAATCAGTTGCTGTAACACCATTGCGCAGTTTTCCAGATAGCTTGAATCCAACAACTCCAGGCAAAACCATGCTCATAGGCTGCAAGTATCATAACACACGGCATTAGAATCATCACACTGTAATTTAACCACAGCACATGCTCGTTTAAAGAAGAAAAATAAATACTTCTAATGAGATAAATATACCATGGACAATCATTAATCATTCGTGTTTTGGATAGAATTAACATTCATTATATAACATGTGTAGATATCAAAATAAAAACTAAGGTGGTAATCTACCTGACCGAGCATTGCTGCCTCAGCTTCAATACCTCCAACACCCCATCCAGCAACACCAAGCCCATCTATCATAGTTGTATGTGAATCAGTCCCAACCACACTATCAGGATAGAGTAAGCCCTCATTGTTGAAAACTACTCGTCCAAGATATTCAAGATTGACCTGGAACTCAAAACATCACATTACAAGTCCCTAATATTTAGAACAACAAAAAGACATTTAACGACCGCACACTCATTTTGTATGTTTATTTCCAAACCTACCTGATGTACGATACCAGAACCAGGAGGAACAACGAGCATGTTACGGAATGCCGTTGATCCCCATTTAAGAAAAGCAAATCTCTCCTTGTTTCTCTGGAATTCAAGTTCCATATTAGCCTGAACTGCATTTTCTGACCTTGCCACATCGACTTGAACTGAATGGTCAACGACGAGATCAACAGGAACCTACCAACAAGGAAAAAATTTCTAAGACAACGTTTAACGTACTCCAAAAACCTTACAACTATTGAAAATGAAGTTAGTTACCAAAGGATTGATTTTGTTTGAATCACTGCCAAGCTTATTCATAGCGTCTCGCATGCATGCCAAATCGACAACAGCTGGCACTCCAGTAAAATCCTGAGATAAAAAAAGTTTTCAAATGAAGATAACATATTACACATTTGTAATATAAATATTTCACGGAATCTAGATTTCAGAAGTTGACAGTTTACCTGCAAGAGAACACGTGCAGGCTTGAAAGGAATCTCAACTTGCTTTGTAGATGTGTTTTCCCAATCAATAATCTTATCAACATCTTCTTTAGTGACTTGGAAGTTATCGCAATTGCGAATGGCGGATTCAAGGAGAATTCTAATCGAGTATGGTAACCTGTCTGTTATGCATACATAAAGTTGATATCAACAGTAATTTAATACATCATACATCAATGAAAGTAATCTTCTGTAATGGACAATATTATTATGAAATTACAAATTTCATATACAATTATAAATTCCACATGCTTTAACCAATACTCCTATTCTATTAGATTCAATAAATAAATAATAAATAATTTGGTTTAAGCCATGAAATATAACATGCCAAGGTACGGACACTTCGAATTGAATCCAATGTGTATTCGTTGTCGCACACGTGTTTACATTCAATAATTTCCATTTTCCATATTACTATCGGTGTTTACGTGTCAATATTTTATCTGGTGTACTGTGTTATGCCATGAATTCATAGATGCCAAGCCAAGTTAGGGAAATTTCGAATTGAAGGCAATGTGTATTCGTTGTAGCACACGTGTTTACATTCAATAACTTCCATTTTCATGATTACTATCAGTATCTACGTGTCAATATCGTGTCTGGATATCATGTTGTGTCAGAATTCATAGATGCCAAACCATGTTAGGAAACTTACCAATTCTTGGATCATTGAGTGAAGGAAGACTATAGAATTTTCCAAACTCGCCACCACCCGGCTTAGGAAGACTTGCCAAGTTTCCCTTGAAGGGATTTTCAGTGGCTGCAATAACGAATCACAACATAAAAGTCACAACCGAATATTAGAAACTTAACTGCACATCAAATACGAATAAAAAGTCAATTTGGTCCGTAAATTATCACTCTCTAATCAATTTAGTCCCAAACAACTATAAAAGTAATCTAAAAAGATCCATAAAACTATTATTTCATCTAACTACTTAGTCTGGCTAAAGGTTAAGTAGTTGAATGAAACAATAGTTTAAAGACTTTTAGTCTCTGTAACATGGCCACCTCTAAAAAAAAAGTGTGTCCGTGTTAAATCGTCACTATTGATTAAGTTTACTTTATTTAATTTTTTTAAATTATTATCCATGTCAACATATCAACATATCAGTATCAATACCAACGCGAAATGGAAAAATGAGTAAACCACGGCTCAATTAAAACGAACGGTGATGATTATTGAAGTAACCTAGTAACCTACCTGTGGTAGCGATTTTGCGGTGGAAACTTTCTACGGCGGGAGCGACGGCTCTGATCTGAGGACGAAGAGTGAGAGGAGAATTACAATGGAGGCGGCGGTTGAGGCGAGAAAAGGAACAAAAGAATGATCGAGAAGTGCGAGCAGTAAGAGAAGGAGGAGAAGCGGAGAAGGTTCTAGAAAAGAGTTTGTTAGGATTGGTTGGTCTGGGAAGAGGAGGTGTTGATGTATACATGGTGGTTAGTTATGCATGAGCAAGAAAGATAAAAGAGGAAGGGATAAAGAGAGTGTGTGATTGGGATAATGGTACGTGTTTTTGGAAAGTTTTGCGCAAGTGGAGAAGATAGGAACAGAGAAGTTATGGAAATGGAGAAGGAGAGGGAAATTGGGTGATATGTTCTATGCGGGAGTGTGGAGAGGGAATTTGAACTAGACTGCTTGACTTGTTATCTTGCTCACGATAGATGTTAAATTAATTTTTAAATGATGCAAGTAGTTATTTCATTTTGATTTTATATTGTACTAACTAATTGTTACAATCTGAATTATATTGCAATTATATTAACAATTTATTTTCTTTTTCTTCTATTTTCAAATTTCAATGCTCATTAATCAAACGGATGAGATTATTTGGCTTCTTTTCGATTATAGGCTTACTAGTGTTCAAACCGGCACTCTCGTGCCCGTTTTTCCGCTTTTTTTAATGTGCACAGCGTCAAAATATAATCATATTTTTTATTTAATATTTATCTTATTTAAATTATTTATGTAATAAATTTTATGATATACATTTTTATATAATAATTTAATTTTTCATTAAATATGTGTAAAAAATAATATTATCAAATAAATAAACTAAAGAATAAAATTGAAACTATTAAAAAAACCAACCCAGAATTTTATAGATATGAAAGATGGTAATTGTGTGTTTGTATTCAACCTATTTAATAAACAACATTTCTTTAGCATGGTAAAAGTAAATCTCTCTCTCCCTCACATATTTTAAAGCCTAATTATAACTCTCAAATTGCATGACCTTGATTTCCAATAACTCCACCATTGCTTCAAAAGACAATCCATTCAACTATAATAATTGGAATTGAGTCGGGCTCACCAACTCACTCACCAATTTGATCTCTCTAGGTTTGTTCTGTGAAGTATGTTTTGAATGTAAAGAGGAAAAAAAATCAAAGACATGTAAATGAGAGGAAAGGAGATAATAACATAATGGTATTAGAGAAGGTTGTACCGTTTTCAAATTCTCCAGCCTATTGTGTAACTTCTATAATGCAATTTCATTTTCCTTCCTCTTTATTTATGGTGGCAGTTTATAGATGAGTTGAAAGCAGTTACAAATTAAAGTAAATTTTTTTTTTTGATAAGCAAAATATATATTGAAAAGGAGTACAAATAGTACTCAGACAGTATACAATCAAGCAGAAGAAAAACAGTCTATGGGTGCATGAAACCAATTATACCACAAGGGACATTTCACTCCCTTTTTGCCTATTGGAAGCCACGACCAAGACAGTAATTTAATGTTTCCAACAATATCATCTAAAGTTGCCACGACACTGTTAAATATAGAGTTGTTTCTAGCTATCCATACGGACCACATCACGGCTAACCAAAGCATTGTTCTTTGTTTACAAGTGATCCTCCCCTCTAGCGCTTTACAGAAGGCAAAGAAATGGTCAATCCCCTGCAGATTATCCAGCATCTTCACATCCAACCACATATAGATACACTGCCACAAGATCTTAGCAATATTGCACGAGAAAAAAAGATGGTCCCGGTCTTCCTCAACAATACCGCAGAAATGACAAACCTTATCGGAATCGGAATGAATGATGTTTCTCTTTGCCAACTGATCTTTAGTGGGAAGACGGTTAAGAACAAATCTCCAGCCGAAGACTTTGAGTTTGGAAGGGACCTTGGAAGACCATAATTGCTTCAGCATCCTAATTGAGTTAACATCCAACATTTCCTCTTGTTGTTTATCACGTAGTACATTATAGCAACTTTTGACAGAAAACAAACCGTCATGACTGGGCCACCATCTAAATGTGTCCACTCCATCAACCAAAGGTTTGTGATCTGTTAATAGTTCCATCAAATCTAACGCCTCGATCGCTGCCACTGGATTATTCAAAACATCGTCGGCTTCGATTTTGAAATCCCACTCCCATGAGTCTGCACGCCACCGCCCCATCTCATTAACCTTCCCCACAGGCGCTTTAGACAAGCTGAAGATGACGGGGAAATTGTCTTTGAGCGGGGAACCTCCGAGCCACCTACTAAACCAAAAAAGGATGTGATTACCGTTGCCTAGACTACCGTTCAGACCACCTGCAAAACAGTCAAAAAGATTAGTTTTGTCCCTGCTGATGTGTATGATATCCTTCCACCATGTAGAAGCCTTTTTGATAGCCTTAGACTCATAACCCAGTAAAACAGCACTATTCACATCACCATATCTGTTGACCAGCATGCGTTTCCAAAGAGTTCCATCTTCTGTTAAAATACGCCACTTCCATTTGCAAAGTAAAGCTCTATTAAAAATGCCAATATGTTTAACACCCAAACCACCCTCCTCATTCGGCTTGCACGTATTATTCCAGCTAACCCAGCTAACACATCTCTTGTCCTCTCTCCCACACCATAGAAACCTGTTCTGAATTTGTATAATCTCCTTAATTACTTTAACTGGAGCACGATAAAAGGACATCGTGTAAATGGGGATACTGGACAAAACAGAATTCAACAGTGTGACTCTTCCTCCTAACGATAGGAACCGCCCCTTCCAATTTGACAATTTTTGCTTGAGAGAAAGAACCACTTGTTTCCATGAATCGCATCTTCTAGAATTGTTGCCAACGGTAATACCTAAGAACTTAAAAGGAAGCTGATCCCTACAGCAACAAAGAAAATGTGAAGCTCCCTCCATGAATTCTTCTTTAATATTCACCCCAATGATCTTGCTTTTGCAAAAATTAACCTTCAATCCAGAAATTAGTTCAAAGCCCCTAAAGATGGATTTAATACTCCTTAGATTATCCCAGGAACCACTCCCCAACAGAACCGTGTCATCGGCGAACTGCAGCATGCTTACCTCTAAGTCATCACTTATTTTGTAACCCTCAAAACTCCCTCGTTCCATCGCTCTGTTAACCAATCCAGCCAGAATTTCCGCCACCAAGGTAAAGAGGAAAGGAGAGAGGGGGTCTCCCTGCCTGAGTCCTCTCTCCGCCTAGAAGTCTGACGTTGGACATCCGTTGACTAGAATGGACATGGAGCTTTTGAAGATACACGCCTCCATCCAATCACACCATTTGCGGCAGAACCCAAAACTCCGGAACAAAGATCTCAAGAAATCCCAATTAACGCAGTCGTAAGCCTGTTGGAAGTCAGCTTTGAAAATAAAGAATTCTCTCTTTTCCTTCGATGCGTGATCTATAACTTCATTTAAAGCCAAAACTCCGTCAAGAATCTGCCTGCCGGGTACAAATGCTGATTGCGAAGGAGAGATAATCGAAGCCAGAACCTTCTTAACTCTATTTGCCAAAATCTTAGAAATAATCTTATACAGACAGCCCACGAGACAGATAGGACGATATTCGCTAAGCCCCTGTGGATTGAAGTTTTTTGGGATCAATGCTAGAAAGGACGCTGTTATGGCTTTGGGCAACACTGCAGACCTGTGAAACTCCGTAGCGAACCTGAAAATGTCATCCTCTAAAAAACCCCAGCATTCTTGAATGAACTTGAAATTAAACCCATCAGGTCCAGGACTTTTCTCCCCATTAGAGTCCCAAACCGCTGCCCGAACCTCTTCACGCGTAAACTCTGAGACCAATAAGGTATTGTCCTCGAGAGTTAACCTCTTAACTGTCAAACCAGGCAGATTGGGTCTGAACTTGATTGGTTCTTCAAACCTGAGTTTAAAGGTCCTCAAAACCTCCCCACGAATACCTTCAACATCTTCGATTCTGCCTCCATTGGAGCCGATAAGAGAAACAATGTTATTATTCCTTCTCCTTTCCCTTATAGCGGCATGAAAGAATTTAGTGTTTTGATCTCCCTCCAAGAGCCACATTTGTCTAGATTTCTGTCTCAGTAAACTCTCTTTAAGACTAAGATGTTTCCAAAACTCATCAGATGCCTGCTTCATACTTTCGTAACGGTCTCTGTTATTGATCTCATCATCATTGATTGGACATAACTCTGAACTATTAATTTTATTCGAAGCCTCCTCCACTTTGAGACCTAACCATCCAAAGGTTTCCTTGTTCCACTTCCTCAGCATGCCCTTAAGAATTTTAAGTTTCTCCTTTAGTGCATAAGCTTGTTTTCCTGCCACAGTAAGACTACGCCAAGATGTCTCCGCGAAATTCAAAAACTCATCATGCTCAAACCAGCAACTATTGACTCTGAAGGGTTTCAGACCCCAATTGACCTCATGAGATTTAAGCCAAATGGGCGAATGATCTGATATGTCCTTTGTACCCAAGGCCTGACCCACAGTATTCCAGTTATTAATCAGTTCATCAGACAAAAGAAATCTGTCCAGCCTGCTTCTAGCATTCCCCTCTTTGTTGGACCAAGTGAACCTTCCACCCAGAGTTGGAACATCAGCCACTTCCATAAGATCAATAAATCCGTTGAACTCCGCCATATCAGTAGTCATGTAAGCCGCTGCATTCCCTATCCTCTCTTTCTTATCTCTTGTAGTGTTGAAATCACCACCCAGACACCACCAACCCTCCCCCAATTTGCTCTTCAACGCTAGTAAATCAGCCCATAATTTTCGTTTCAACTCAAGCGAACATGAGGAGTAGACATTTACAAAAAAACATACCTGACCCTTATAACTTGCGTATAGACCTAAAGACCCCTCAGAAGTGAAGCTGAAAAGAGGGATAACGATATTCTTCTTCCACATAGTGAGAATCCCACCTGATGCCCCAACAGAATCTTTTGTCGACCATTCGACAATCTCGTTGCCCCATAAACTAGATACATACTTATCAGTGATCTCCTTAGCTTTGGTCTCCTGGATAAACACCATATCCGCTTGCCCTTGACTAATCAATTGTCTCAATCTCCTTCGTTTCATGGAAATACCACACCCCCGAATATTGAATGACATAATATTCATTGCACATCTGTTTGTTTCGCCTTCCTAGCCTTCATCCCTTCAAAATCTCTTAATTCCATATCTCGGATAGCTTCAACGAACAAGTGGTCATGACCATCCCCAGAAAATCCCAAATCCGAGAGATCGCGCCATACCTTTTGCGCTGTTTCAGTGTCAGCCGATCGACTTTGAATACCTTGCGATGAACTTGTTTCTGATTGGGAGTTTTTGCAGAGAGTAGAACCTTCAGAAGATTGAACTTGGGAGATGGAATCCCTAAGCTTTCTCCTATTCAACGCTGAGAAGTATGATTTTGATATGTTGAAATCCCCCGTGTTTCCAAATATTTCTGTGTTTGGTGGAATAGTTGGGCCAGAATTATTTGGAAGGATTTGGGTTGCTCTTCTGTCATGGGCTAGTGCTTCATCAAAAGATCCTGTCCAACTGTGGGCCTTATTACTTTTACCATTATGGGCCCCTTTCTCCACTCTGTTTGATTCGGTCCAACGGTTTACTCCCGAATCCGAAATAGCTTTATGGGCCCCACCACGCCTTTTCGCACAGTCCCATTCACCTATCTTAACTTCATCCTCAACTTCGGTAAAACCCTTGTGGAAGGCTAACAGTACAGTGTCATCATGATTTTCATTGGGACTAGATAAAACACTTTCATGTTTCTCCTTTTCCAATGCACGCACGTCCCTGTCCGCCGAAACTTCCTGCGCCACCCCTACCTTTCTGCTCGCATCCTTAGATTGTTCTTTCACCTCAACACGTTTCCCTTGCGCCGCCGCTTTTTGCAACTCTTTGGACTCTTGGACAAAAGACTCGCTACAGAATTCGTCGGAAAGGTTCTCCTCCCAATCCTTATCTTCCTCTTCTGAGTTGTCCTCCGGTTCTGCATTCTTGACCTTCAATTCCTTATTGGTATTCACAGATATTCTCATAGGGCCATGAACATCCTCCACCACCTTGATTTGAAATACATCCTCATTAATAGAGAAATTGTATGTCTCATTCAGGACCATGCAGTATTTAGTTCTAACCAGGATTCTCGCTACATCCAGGTTTTTAAGATTAGAGGTCTGTTCATTTGAGCAAACAAAATGTCCGATTGGTTTTGTCATGAAATCAAACACTTTCGGATTCCAAGCATGGCAAGGAAGGCCATACACTCTGAGCCACGTTAACCTTTCATTATCAACATCCTGGGGACACCACGGTAATCTCTTGGAACCACTGACCTATCCAATCTGGCACCTCCTTTATCAGAGCTTCTATCTCCCCCTCGTCACTTTCCTCTAACAGACAGAGGTTTGCTCCCATGGGTGTTACCTTGACGTCGAAATATCCCTCCATATGAAAATATTCCTGCATGTTATAAGTCACTACAGGATTCTCCACAATTCCCACAAACGCTCTTCGAAACCTCGCAAATTCTTCCTCACCCAGATTGTACTCCAAGTGGATGAAAGGCTGCTTCTTGGCTCGTTCTACTGCGACGACCTTACGATACTCCTTACCCTGTTTTGGTTGATTTCCTCTGACAGCTTGAGCATAGGATGGCTTCGCCCCACCAAAGTCCCTAAAGTTTTGACCCCCTTTCGGGATCGTCTTCACAGCTTTTGCGCCCATTTCTCATATGCCATTAACCGCTTTTCTTTTGATCTCCTCCCGACCCGACTCCCGTTGGAAACATGGTAGGTTCGCATGAATCTTCCTAGAACCTATGATAATATTATCCAGCTTGATGGTAAACAGTCTAGCGTCCACAACCTTGAAGAATCTCACGAAGCCAAATCTCTTTCCCCTTTTGTCTCTTTTAGCTGGGATAATTACTTCATCAATCTCGCCGCATTCCTTGAATATCGCATACATTTCCTTTGCCCCGAAATCTTCCGGGAATTCAGAAAAGAAAAAAGTTGTTGTCTTGTGCTCCGCTGCCACCTCGCTCCTTCTACCTCCATTGTCGTTCCATACCTGGTTCCCAGACTTTAGGTTCCTCCTGTTCCTAACTTGTTTCCATTCTGCTTGTGCTGACCTTTGATTGTTGTACATGGTTGACGATGATGATGCTGCTTTATAAGTTTCAAGTGCTAAGGCTAAACAAAAAGTTGAATTTTGTTTTTTTAGAGAGAAGTCAGACCTTCTCTCTCATTCTCTCTAGATAACAAATTAAAGTAAAATTAAAATAAACAAGGCTATGTGTGGTTTTCCAAGCACGGCAATGTGTCGGTTTTTTTTAAACTGCTCTTTCAGTTTTATTATGTGCAACAATATATCCATCTGAGAGGTAATATCAGAATAGTAACTGCTTGAAAGCAAATGAAATTAGCAACTGCTTAACTGCTCCATTGTCTTATTTATGTTTTTCGGTAAGGAAAAAAAAGGAGTTATTTGAGGGTAATATTGGAAGAAAAATGGGCCAGACCAAAAACACCTATTCCCTTTATATATTGTTATAGATTTCATACAAAATATTCTTTAAATAAAATAGTTATTTTAATTTTCAATCCATTGAATACAAGTAATTTTAATAAAACAAAGTTTGTTATTTCTTAAAAAACTCAGATATTTTTATTTTTAAAATATTACATAAAGTATTACTTATTTTTTAAACTTTTAACCAGTGCCCAGGGCATTCGTTAGCATTTTCCTCAATTATATTAACAATTAAATATGTATGAAATAAAACCAAGCACTTGGATTCCAATGGTAAGCTTCTGCTAAGGACGCAATCCGGGAAATACCGGGTTTGGTTCCTAAGTGGGAACACTGTTTAGATGCACCTACAGAAAAAATTAAATTTAAAAAAAAAAAAGTGTTTTCGAAGATAAATCTACAAAAACAGATGGGCAATTTTGACAACTCGCATGGTGGGTGAGAGATCCAAGGGGTGGGGTAAGATATTTTCTTCTAAAAACTAGAAGCATGAATTATGAAAAGAATGTAAAAACAACAACAAAAGTCATTACGATTAATTTACTTCTATCTTTATTGGCTGCATTTTGTTAAAACAAGTATTCAATCAAGATGTTAGATAAAATATTGTAACATGTTGGTATAACATCAAAATCTATATTGTTTCTATTTTTAGAAGATTTGTATATTGTAATTCATAAGATTTGATTTACGTTTCGCGTGGACCAAGCACATATGAAGATTGGATTCTCTGAAGATTTGTTTCAAACAAGAAATATACAATGATTTGGTTCTCAAGATTGGATGTCAAAACATTAACATTGTGCACCTGAAAATTTGACTTGATATGACTTGATTCGCAGATTGTTTTGGCCAGATTTATTATCTAAGCCAAAACGCTTCCCTAACTATGAAAATGAAGTCTCTAAACTTAAGAAGGGTACGAGCCGCATATGTAAAAGTGTCAATTATTAAGGCTTCGTCTGTTCATTGTTTATTATGAGTCACTCTTGTATCGTTTGATGCTAGGGTTGAACTGTTAGTTTAGTTGTAATTGTGAATCACTCATAAGCTTTTAAGCAATAGTTGATTCTGTTTATTGGAGTGTGTCCCCTCTTTGATTGTTATTGTTGCCATCACTGTTGTATGATTGAAGAGAAGTGAGAATGGTTTCATATCTAGAAGAGTCTTAGATAGAAATTATACGGGTAGTGATTAGGTGCGAAGTTTGTAAAACTAGAGGTTGTTTAGAACTTCAAACTAATAACATTATAGTAGATTTCCTTCCCAACTTAGATGCCCCCAGATGTATGTGACGTTGCACCAAACTGGGTTAACAATTGACTTGTGTTATTTACTCCTTGCAACTTACTGTATTATGTTAATTATTTTTGTTGTTGCGATGTCTTAACATTACGTTCGACATTACGTTTGACATCTTGGTGTCCCGACATCTTATACGACATTTGTTCTTTCATGTTATGTCATAATTTCACTATCTATTTACTGTTAGGATTTATATGTATGATGCTTACGTTGATTTATTGTTGAATATTCCTGAGTACCATATTTGGAATCAGGGACATGAGGATTGTTATATCAACGACCTCGTGCAAGTTTTCTAATACTTATAACTAATGATAATTCCTATGTTGTTTTGATATTTATGCTTTTATCGCAAAACGTTTGATATGAAAATAGGAACACATAGCCATTGATTATATGTTAAAAAGGTATAAATGATGTTTAATTTAGAAATTCATATAGATGGTTCTAAGATAACGAAAATGTGAGGGCAATGTGTATTTTCATGATGTCAAAACATTGTGACTTTGACCAAATCAATCTGAAAACAAAGGAAACGAGTGGATGCCTTAAGGAAAGGTATTTTTGGCAAAAATCAGTCAATAGGTCGACTCATTGATGCTATAGGTCGACCTATTGGTAGACTCAATCTGGATTCTATGTTGGGGCAGAATACGTCTACGCATAGCCCTATTCAGGTCGACGCATGGATAATTGAGGAAGCCTCGGGAATGTGCACGCCGACCCTATAGGTCGACGCATAAACAATTGAGAAAGCCTCGGGAATGCGCACGCCGACCTCATAGGTCGACGCATGGATGATAGGTCGACGCATTGAATAGTTAGGTCGACGCATGGTTCATATTTGCGTACAAAACAAGTGCAGAATTGCAATAGGTCGACCTTCACAGATGGACAGGTTGACCTATCGCTAAAATTACTGGTTTTTTACTGATTCTAAGTGGCTAATGAAAAGGGTGTGGTATACTTGAATCAAAGGGAGGAGATCATTGACATTGACTTGGTTCTACTTGAATCAAAGGGAGGAAAGATTTGTATTCAATTTTACTGCATGTATGTAGTTGGTGATTGGTAAACTCTTTCCTTGTTAAACATTTTTCAATCTAATAAAACTTTCCTAATTTCAATTGAAATTAGGGGCAGACGTACTCCTGCGAGGACGATAGAGGAACTGCCTAAACAAATATCGTGTTCATTTAATTTCCGCCTTTTACTTTCGTTTGTGTTCGTCGCGATATTGTGTGTTTCGTTTGAAAATTGCAGGTGTGTGAAATTCTCGCATACCAAGTGTTTGATAAAATTACAAGCACAACATATTGCTACCAATTTATTATATCTTAGTCATTATGAGTAACTAGACATATTGTGGTGTGTAATTGATTGATTGTGCAATCGAACGCCTAATTTTGCTTCATTTGTTTTTCATCCACGTTTACAAACGTATATCCGGCCTCCAATAACTGTGATCGTTCATAGATAACGTATTTCCGGGGAAAACTCATTTCAAAGCTTTAAAATATAAAATATGTAAATTGGAATCTATTCACCCCCCTCTAGATCCTCCTAGTTGTCTAACAGAAAATGTCTCAGAGTCAATTGAGAAAAGATTTTTCTTTTAAAATGGCCTCTAAACAAAACAAGATATGTCGTGAAAACGGGTAACTTGTAAGTTTAGAGAACGGTAATGCACTGACGAAAGTGAACATTACTACTACTTTTCATAGTTTTCTACAAGAATTGAATTCTCGTTATAATTGAAATTGAAACTTGTATGAGCAATGTTGTTGACAAGAATCAAAGTCTCAGATTCATCCTTTTTTATTGTTAAGAAAAACCAAAATTTTAATTTTATCCCAAACAAGACTCGAATATTGATCATTTTAGATAAACATAGAATCAATAGAACTTGGTTCTCAAAATTTGATATTTGTGGATAGTACTACTTTTATTATTCTGATATTGACGTATGTTTGCAGCGTGTCAGAACTAAATATGTATGTTTTGTTAATTTTATATTCCTACTTACCTACATTCTCAACATAATCACCTTGCAAATAATAGCTTAAAAAATATTAAATGATACTACTAGTTTATAAATGTATAAAATAAAATAATTATATAGAACACTAATTTTAATTTTAAAGAAGTATGTGTTTAAAAATAGAACTTTATTGCTGGTTGTGGTTTCCAATGTCAAATTGTTATATTGAGCCATCAAGGAAACACATATAATTCTATAAACTAACACAATTTAAAAGACATGAGTTATTATATCAAGGGAACACGAATAATTCTAAATGACTAACACAATCAAGAGATACAAAAGAATGATTTTCTCAACATCTTTCGTAAGTCTAGCAAAATAAAAGAATTCTTAACCATATAGCCAAATGGGTCTTGCTTTTTCATAGGAAATTTATGAACAACTCGTACTAAAGAATATTTGAGAGAAGTTGAACTCGTTCTTCGCAAGATTTACAAAATAAACTCTCGATTTTTTAATAATAGTGAGATAGTCATTTTGAACAAACATGGTGGATTTGATGCTTACAATTGTCATTTATACTTTCTAAGTGAATGATAAAGGAAAAGAATTTTCTGTTTGAAGGTGTATAAGTGAAAATAGTGAAGGCAATGTGTGTAAATAAATTTTTGGTGAGTGAATTTATAAACCTTCAATCCTAAAACTCTTTTCCTTTTTCCAAACTCCGATAATAATGACAATTAAAATGTCACCATAAAAACCTAATAATAATGAAAGGACAGAAATAAATTTGACATTTCACATGCATGAGACTAGATCTTGTTTTGAGAACACCGATTGTTAAACATTCGTCACTAAGTATATGAATATTAATCAGAATTCAAAGTGATGGTCTAGATAAACTTTATTATTATTTAAAATTTTGTTGTATAACATATTCTAGCAACAATTTAAAAAATGTTATGTTTGGTGAGACACACATGGAATGATACATCTTGTAACAGATGCCAAAATGTATATCATTTTAATACATGCCGTTTATTTTCATCAATAAATGCTAGTTTATGGGTGTACCCAAGAGAAAAGGGGCCTGAGACTTAAAAGAGAAGTATATAAACAAAATTTGCCCAAAGTTCTTATTGTGGAACTATGGGCTTATAGATTTAACCAATAAGTGATCAAAGCTAAACAATTCATGCCTAGACCTATAATGGTTTTGATGATGACAATTCATGAAGATGCAACATGACTTTAATGATAAAAAACCATAAAGACAAGTAAGTGCTAAAATTATTTCGAGCAATCAAAGATGCATAATACAATTTGATCAATTTCTTCCTCGAATAAAGTTGAAGAGTTCGGGTATAATGATCACGCGATATCCTCAATTTATTCCTTGTCTTCAAGAAGATTATAGTGAAATGCTTATCTGATTAGTATATTCAGCAAAAGACTTGAAGCTTCAGAGTGTGGAAGACATGAAGTGTGAAAGCTCACTTAATCGTGTCTGAGTGATTAATATTTTGTAAAAACATAATAGAATTTTTGTAAAGTAGCATGGCTAAATTGCACACTCACTTAAACTATTTTTAAAGCTTTTATTTCTCAAAGAAAATCACCAAATTTGTTTTAGAATGTAGGGGTTAAAAAGACAAAGGCAATTAGGGCTAGATTTGCAGCTATGGACATAGTTGATGGTTCATTTCTAAGGGATTATACTAGAATTTATGAATATTGTCATGAAATCTTAAGAACAAATCCTGGATCAACAGTCAAATTAAATGTTCAACCTTTGCAAGAAAGGATTGATGATAAAATGCCTCGTTTCAAGAGATTGTACATATGTTTTCTTGTATGTAAAGAGAGTTTCAAGCTTTATAGGCATGCCATTGATCTTGATGAATGCTTCTTAAAGTGTATTTGCGGAGGGAAAATGTTTGCAACAATTGATAGAGATCTTAATGATCAGATGCTGCCAATAGCTTTTGCTGTTGTGGAGGGGGAAACTGAAGATAACTGTTTATGGTTTTTGGAGCTTCTAATTGATGATTTAGGAGGTAGGAATGTGTATCTTTCCTACACATTCATTTTTTATTAGCAAAAGGTTTGATGTATTTATGTTAAGATTTCATGTTTGTTCTTTATGTCATTTATGTCGTTTCTGATTGATTAATATGACTGCCTAATATATGTATTCCAATGTCTATTAACTAAAATGGATGAGCTATTATCTAATGTTGAGCAGAGATTTTATGTGAGACATTTGTATAACAGCGTTAGGAAGAAGTTTCTTGAAAAGTTATTAAAAGAAATTATATGGAAGGCTGTCAAATTAACTTATCCACAAACATGAGAAAGAGAAATGAGGGGAATGAAGGATGTTGATGAGTAGGCTTTTAAACATATGATGAAGACACCACCCGTATTTTGTAGTAAATCATTTTTTAAGATACAATCAAAATGTGACTTTGTACTTAATAACTTGTCTAAGGTATTTAATATTGTCATTGTTGAATTAAGGGCTAAACCATTGGTAACTAGGCTGGAGAAGTTAGAACTTACCTTATGGAAAAATGGGCAAGTAATAGGATGAGATTTCAATACTTGTGTGATGAGGATGTTTTACCCTAATATTAAGAAGAAAGTGGAGAGAACCTAAACACACGACAACTTACGGATTGTAAGATAAATATTATTTTTCTAGTAAAAGTTATCGTTCTTTGGTAAATTTACTTATTGATTATGAACAATGTGTTGTAGGATGTCAGCTTAAAACATTTTTGAAGTCAAACAAATTGAAAATCAAGCATAATTTTTTTTGTCAACTTAAAGGAATGTATATGTTCTTGGAGAAAATAGGAACTCACGGGTTTTCCATGTGTTCATGCAATATCAGCCATGAATAGTAGGAACATAAGAGTAAATGACTGTATCCCAAAGTATTAAAAGAAATTAATGTATCATACAGTCTATAATCTTGTGATTTATCCTGTCAGTGGCTCCAATTTGTGGGTCAGGATAGAATATGTAGATGTTCAACCACCAAAATACAGAAAAATGTCAGAAAGACAAAAAAGATGAATAATCTTGAGTAGGAAGATATTGATGGAACAAATCATAAAATGAGAAAAACTTGAATGATTCTTAGGTGCAGTAGGAGCAAGCACGTTACATTAAGTCTACTAGTAATATGACACCATCTACACAACTAGTCTATGACAGTAAAGTCATGGCTAGTGAACATCATACTAAACATGTTCAAAAAACTCAACAACCTAGTCAATCTACACCCACAACTAAGGCAAGTCAAGTTTGCCAGCAATCTCAATCAAGTATAGGAAGGCCAAAAAAGTTGAGTGTTAGGAAGGCATCATCATCTGGTGTTACCCTAATGTCCAACAACCAGATTAAGTGCAATAAAGAATGCAATTGGTCCAACTACAAGAAGAACTACTCCAACAAAGAGAACCACTTCAAACAAGAAGACCATTTAGTTTAGTTATGTATTGTCATTTAAATGTTTTATGTTATTTTCTGAACAAGGTTTACTTATGTGTTGTCTGTTGTATTCTCAATAAGGTTTTATGTTGTTATTTTGTATGCCTATTTAAACAAGGTATTTTGGTACAAGGTTTGTTAGAACATACATTGTAATTTGAACAAGGTTTTATGTCTGAATGATTATTACGATGGTTATCTAGTATATTTGAAGTTTTGGTGTAATATTCATTCTATGGTAACAAATTCAAGTTTTGGTGTAATGTCAGCATTCTGATAAACATCTCAAAACTTCAAGTTAATAATTACAATTGCAACAAATTCAAGATGATAAAAACTATTTCAAAATGATACATTGATATAATCCAACTGGTACATAATTCCACGGATACATTAATGAAAACTTATACATAATGACCTTTACTGATATAATTCAACTGGTGCATAATTCCACAGATACATATTCAACTAAAACTAGTACATTCAAGTAAACCACCTCTTGTAAAATTGGTACATTCAAGTAAAACTTGTCTGGTAATTCAGCTTTGTCCAAATAGTAAAACAAATACAAGTATTCTCAAGTTCCAACAAATCCTCCAAAATCACGTATCCTGAATATTCATACAGTGAAAACAAGAAAAAACATAATCTTCCAAATTTTCTTCACTTCATGATGTTCTTCAATACAATTTTTAATTCCAACAATTCTTGCTTTTGTTTCTGATTTGTAAGCCTTAGTTTTTCAACCTCCATTTTTGCTACATCATTTTTTCTGTAAAATTTTCAAGTCTACATTTTTGCTTCATTATTAATTGGTCCTTCTCATCTCTAACTTCTTCATAAAACCAATCAAAAGTCACACCATCTTGATTAGAACTTTGTCTAAGTTAAGAAACCAAACAACAATGTCATACGACTTAAAGTTTCCCAAAATTTATTCTCAAAAAAGATTTACCATGAAAGCTTACCTTAAAATATAGACAACACCAAAATTGCTTTTCATATTTGCTAACTGTTGTTACCCTGCGAAGAACAACAATATCTCCACAACGATAAAAAGGTTTCCATCGCATATTCAAACTTGTGTAAACCTTCAAATCAAAACTTTCAAAACTCTTCGTTTTATCTAAGGATGAACAACGCCTAAAGCTCATAGTTTGTGGAACTCACAATTTCAGCGAGTAATGGCGATGACAATCAATGAATTTTGAGCCCTAATTTAGATTTAAGGTTCGTTTCTGAGTAAAATACTAAAATGTAGTGAAATTGCAAAGAAGACAAATATGGTGATCAACAAATGCCACGTCAGATATCATACGTGCAATAATAGATATCATTTCTAAGAATTTGATGAATGTTATGAATAAATATTATTGTGGATGTCCATATATATTCTTATCTTTCATCTTCATATTCCCTATTAAGTGGTATAGTAAGGTTATGATTTTTCACCTTCCTAATGTCCTCCTATAAATAGAGACCACTTTGCAATGTAAAGAGATCTACTTGGAAGAAGATAATATAATATTGATTTTCTCTTCTCTACCTCTCTTTGATCTCTATTATTTTAGTTAGTTTTATAACACGTTATCAGCACGAAGCTCTCAGGTATGTTTTTCTTTGTTTGATTTAGTTTCAAGCTATTATATGTTATTTGATTAGGATAATATAAATTGTAATTTCCATACATCCTAGAAGGATTGCAGGAAGAATACTAAAATATCTCAAAAGATTTCATAAATATTTTTTTTTTGATTTATCGATCTAAAATTTTATAACTTGTAATATTTTCATTAAAATATTGTCATTCCGGAAGAATGACACACATAATTTTAATGCATCCCAGAAGGATAATTATATTTTTTAGATCATTGTTTATAACAAATTATTTATATAGTTCCTGAAGAATTTATCAAACATCCCTGAAGGATAGCAAAACAAATTATTAATATAGTTCTTGAAGAACTTATCAGGCATCCCTGAAGGATAGCAAAACAAATTATTTATATCGTTCCTGAAGAACTTGTCAACCATCCCTGAAGGATAGTAAAACAAACTAATTATATGACGATATAATTTTAGTAATATGATTTTGTATGACTAAATATGTTTAATTTTATAAGGGATAATTTTTTGATAATTATATGATAATATTTTCATATGCATGTGTATGATTAAAGTGTTTAGTCATGAGATACTATTATATTGGTTTTGAATTATATTGGAGGTATTTAATATCGTTATATTACACAAATGAATTTGGACATTAAATATATAATAGAAAAGCTATCGGTTTTTTCCTCGGGCTTGTACTACACTTATATTAGTACAATTGAAGCACATGTCATTGTAAACCAGTAGTTTACAAATTACACTTAAATGTGTCGTTGGTAAAACCGGTTGGGTCTTCTCAGATATAATATGATGCGAATAATTTGTATTGAAGAACCAGAAGTTTCTTCAATCTAGTCAATTTTTGTGTGTTTCTAAAGGAAAATAAAAATTTGAGAAATTGCGTTTTTATGACATTAATTGTTGCATCGACTAAAATATCATGCATATGTCTCTACTCACAACCAGAAGTTTGTGAAATTATTTTCTCAACTAATTAGACTAAGATCTTGTTTTCTGGATTTTTGTATAGAAATTCCTGTATAAGTATCACATATATTATTAAAATTGACATCGAATATCATGTAATATATGTTCATAAAAAGAAAATGGACCTGAAGATCCATTCTTTAGACGTCTAAAGTTAATTATATGGTTGATACTTATGAGATCATCAATTCTAAATTATATATTTGAAACACCCAAAGTATGATATTAAGATATTTATTCGCATTAAGCCAACAAGATACTATATTTTAGTCCTCCCTAATTTATTATAATACTTCTCATCTTAGTGAACATTTGGATGTGTTGTGTATATTACAATTGCTCCAATATAATACATTAAGATGAGTCATGAAAGAATATTGGAAAAATATAATTATTATGACTCTCAATTTCGAGGATATGATTTGAGAAAATAATCAAATACTTGATTGCAGCCCAGTAGGCTGATTATCACTTGATAAATTAATTTTCCCAATATTAGGGGGAGAGAATAAGCATCTGAAATCATGAACAAGAAGTTCAAATGAGCAGCTGAAATCATGAACAAGTAGTTTAAATGAATAAGTTAAAATAAATTATTATCTTGATCCTCGTACAAATCAATATGAACCAAAAGTTCAAAATATTATTCATTTGCAAAGTTTATGAAATAAATTATCAGTTGATAATACTCCACTCAAAATGAATTCTCCTATTGGATAATATAATATTGTAAATGAGTTGTTGTTGCGTCTGAAGCGTGGTATGAAAGTCGGTTCCAATGTTAAAAGTCCTCTACTAAGAAAAGAAACTAAAGATGACCCAAGTGAGGATATGAAAATGCTAAGAGCACTTTGACCTAATTTAATTTTCAGTTCCAGAAGAACAAATCAAGTACTTGAAATATGAAATAAAGAGATCTCGATAAATTATGTCATGGATGAAATGGAATGGAACCGAAATTGAGATAACTAAATAAAGTCAATATTGACAATGTCTTTGTATACAATATAGCGCTAAAAGTGATCAATGATAACGAGGATCATGAGTCAAAGTCTATTAAATATTAGAGACTAAGTGAGAATTGGCCAAAATAAATATATTCAATTGAATAAGAATTAAACTCACTTTACAAGTGACTCACTTTTGGAGCTGTAGTTCGAACACCTCATGGTATGAAACTAATTGAATATAAATGAGTTTTTGTGAAAAAGAAAAATAAGAATGATATAAAGTTTGATTTATGGCTCAATAATTTTCACAAAGAGCTAAGATTGATTTTGATAAAACATGTTCACCTGTAGTGGATTCAATTGATTTTTGATAATTAATTAGCCTTGTAACACATGAAGGGCTTAATTTGAACATGATGGATGTAATGACATCTTATTTATATGGTTCACTTAATAGTGACATTTACATAAAACTCCCTGAAGGGTTCAATATACCAGAGGCACGTAATTTTGGATCTCGAGAAAACTACTCCATCAAATTGAACAAGTTTCTCTATGGGTTGAAACAATCTGGATGCATGTGGTATAATCACCACAGTGAATATTTATTAAATGATGAATATACAAATAACTCAATTTGTACTTGTATTTTCATAAAATGGTGTGGAAAAGTATTTGCAATAATAGTTGTCTATGTGGATGACATAAGTATTATTAGAATAATTGCTTAAATAAAGAGTTTGAGATGAAGGACCTAGAAAAGATAAAATATGTCTAGGTTTGAAAATTGAGCATGTGGACAAAAGAATATTTGTACATCAAGAAGGTTATATAGAAAAATGTTGAAATGATTTTATATGGACAAATGTCACATGTTGCCTACTCCAATATGGTTCTTAGATCATTAGATGTGGAGAAAGATCTTTTTAGACCTCGAGAAAAGGATGAAAATTGCTTGGTCCTGAAGTACCATATCTTAGTGCAATTGGAGTACTAATGCAACTTGCTAATTATACACATCATGATATATCATTTGCGGTCAATCTATAAGTAAGATAGAAATATTCACCTACACGAAGAAA
This sequence comes from Vicia villosa, assembly GCF_029867415.1. Lineage (NCBI taxonomy): Eukaryota > Viridiplantae > Streptophyta > Magnoliopsida > Fabales > Fabaceae > Vicia > Vicia villosa. The sequence continues at coordinate 100,213 of NW_026705950.1, read as the reverse complement.
TTAGAAAGCAGTCAAACATATACTTTGTTATCTTAGAGATGCAGGTTACTTGTCAGATTCTCACAATGGTAGATCAGGAAGAGGTTATTTGTTTACATGTGATGGTACAACCGTTTGATGGAGATTTATGAAACAAATCATGGCAACAACTTCATAAAGTCTCGCATAACTATCTGCACTACATGAAGTCACTTCGAAGAAGACATTTTAAGTAACTAATACAAATAGTACCGTCTCACATATAAATGTATGTATGAGGGGGAGAAATAAATATTTTCTGCACTCTTTTTCCCTTCACCATGGTTTTGTCCCACTGAGTTTTTCTGGTAAGGTTTTTAACGAGGCAGTTCACACTTAAAGGATATTGTACTCTTTTTCCTTCACTAGATTTTTTCCCACTGGGTTTTCTCTAGTAAGGTTTTAACGAGGCATATCCTCAATGGACATCCAAGGGGGAGTGTTATGAATAAATATTATTGTGGATGTCCATATATATTCTTATCTTTCATCTTCATATTCCCTGTTAAGTGGTATAGTAAGGTTATGATTTTTCACCTTCCTAATGTCCTCCTATAAATAGAGACCACTTTGCAATGTAAAGAAATCTACTTGGAAGAAGATAATATAATATTGATTTTCTCTTCTCTACCTCTCTTTGATCTCTATTGTTTTAGTTAGTTTTATAACAATGAATGATATAATATAAATAATCAAATTAATTTTTTTTTAAAAATAAGATATTAAAAAGGAATTATTTTAATTTATTTATTATTTACTTAAAAGAAAAGTTATGATGTGAAATCTACTAGATTCTTAAACATTTCGCCTGAATTCTTCGTCTTCCCTCACTGAGAGCAGTGACAATCCGATACCCATACACAACACAAAAACATCGTGCGTGACTATCAAGCGAGCAATAAACTCAACCATTTCTGATTCTTCAACTCAACAATGGCAGAACCCAAAGTTAAATACGATCGCCAACTCAGGTAACACACTTCATTCTCTCTACCCTAAATTTTCTTCTTTCCTTTCACATGTAAAACCTAACAATAAACACGAATTATTGTTCGTTCATGTACGCAACTAGTTCAATTTTCGATTATCAGTTGATTCCAGCATTGTGCGTGTTTGTTTTATTGCTCCAACGACTTCGAATTTTGTAGCGTAAGGTTAATGTAAGTTCACCGAGTGCTGATTGTTTGTGGTCATGTAGGTTTTGTTGTATGGTGTTATTAGATTTAATGAAGTTGATTTGATTGAACTAAGAGCTTTGTGTGTCTTCATGTGGAGCTGAATTGCTTTAGTGTTGTTATTGTAATCTTTGCTAGTTTTATTTTTTGTGAAATTTCCCTATTCATAGTAGCTGTAATCAGGTTTTAATAAAGGTTTGTTACTGTGACTCTGATCTAGGTCTTGACTAGTGTCGTCAATTGCGGTTTGTTCAAATTTCGCAATGCAACATTACTGTTATAGTCTATTTGACAAAATTTTGCGCTGTGCTAAATCGTGTATTGCGGAACAATTGTATTCTGTTCAAATTTTGCTGTGTTGGGGTAGCACCTACTGTGGAAAAGATGGTGAAAATAAACGGTGGATTGAACATGTAGAGAGAAGATATGTAGGATCTGTGGTAAGATGGAAATAAGTCAATAACTAGAGGTAGAAGAAGACCTAGAAAAACTATAAGAGAAATTATTAAGAAATATTTCAAGATTAACGATTTGGATAGAAGCATGGTCCTACATAGAACATTATGGCGAAAGTTGATTCATGTAGCCGATCCAAATTAGTGGGATAAGACTTGATTATTGTTGTTGTTATTGTTGTTATTTTGCTATGCTATATCGGCTATTGGGGCATAATGGCCACGACTTTATGGTTTTGGATGTTGCCAAATATGCAACTTGATTGCGGTTGAGGCCTCATTGGTTGCATTTGACCATGTTTCTAGGATTGTGGCGTGACCACCACTGAGACCAATATTTAAAACATTATTGTAAAATAGCTATTGAACATGCTCTGCTTCGTTTGCTGTTAAGCTGTGAGTTTCTGTTTAATTTAATGTGTTCTGCTATAAAAAAAAATTAAATTATCATCTTTATATGCCCGTGTTACTTTTCTTTTTTGGGGTAATATTTATGACACCTCTGATCTCATTTGTGCGCAAAATGTTATTTTCATGAAAATGCAGAATATGGGGTGACCAAGGACAGGCAGCCCTTGAGAAATCTAATATTTGCTTGCTTAACTGTGGTCCTACTGGTTCCGAGACGCTTAAGAATCTTGTTCTTGGTGGGATTGGAAGCATCACTGTAGTTGATGGATCTAAAGTTGAAGTTGGTGACCTCGGAAACAATTTTTTGGGTACATTATCTTCTTGTGTTCTGGTTTTGTTTTGTTTGGTTTTTCCTCTTTTTTGCTCTTCAATTTGTCTCTCTTTTTGTAGTGGATGAATCAAGCCTTGGGCAGTCAAAGGCAAAGTGTGTATGCTCATTTCTCCAGGAGCTGAATGATGCAGTTAAAGCAAAATATGTAGAAGAGTATCCAGATGCATTGATTGAGACAAACCCATCATTCTTTTCTCAATTTACTTTGGTTGTTGCCACACAGGTGTGCTCTATGATTCAATCAGCTTCTATAAGGCAATGATTTTTCACTTAAGAGTGACTTGTTGTATAAGTAGATTACATGTCTCCATTCAAAACTATGCTATTTTTATCTAACTTTTCACATGAAAGATACCATCCAATTGGTAATATATCTTAGATAATTTTTAAAATGAAACCTTATAAAGAGCACATTACTTTAGGCATTCTTTTCAACTGTTATCTTATTTAATTTACTTTTTTATATAAACTTTCAGCTGGTGGAGTCTTCAATGGTGAAGCTTGACCGAATCTGCAGGAATGCAAATGTTATATTGATCTTTGCCCGCTCCTATGGCCTTACTGGGTTTGTACGAATCAGTTTGAAGGTACTTTGCTATATTTTTTTACAATACAAGTTCAAGGAATACTATGCCTGAGGAAATATAATATTATTTTTATCACCTACATAACCCTAATATGATATTTGACCCATTAAAGAGAATAAAATAACAAATGTGGTTAATAGAAAAATGGTATTAAATAGAGAAGGGAAATAAAGGATGAAATTGCAATAGTATGGACTAGACAACTGAAAATGCATTACTACAAAGAACTGACGGGTTATAGAATATTGAATAATATGCTCTGGGTGATTAGTCCTTTTTTTTGGGTATGATAGGAACATACTGTGATTGAATCAAAGCCTGAGCATTTTCTGGATGATCTTCGGTTAAATAATCCTTGGCCTGAACTCAAGAGGTATAGAGTATTTTTTTTTCTCGTTTGGTTGTTTATTTCCTTTGTATAATATATGATCCTGTTCTGCTTCATTGATTTCACTTGTCAACAAATTATTTGAAAGAAGAAACCATGGCATTGGCACGTTCCTTCTGCTGTTTCTCTTTATGTTCTCATGCATGTGTGTACCCATAGGTTTGCAGAGGGGTTTGACTTGAACGTGCAAGACCCTGTTGTTCATAAACATATACCCTATGTTGTCATTCTTGTCAAGATGGCTGATGAGTGGGCCAAAAGCCATGGTGGTAGGCTTCCATCAACTAGAGAAGAAAAAAAGGAGTTCAAGGTTTATGTTTGTGTTTGAGCTTTTGCTTCTGCTTCTGTTCTAGTTAGGTAATTAACTTTGGATGTGAACAATGTAGGAGCTTCTTAAGGCTGGGATGGTCGCACAAGATGAAGATAATTATAAAGAAGCTATTGAGTCCTCATTCAAAGTATTTGCCCCCCGAGGAATTAGTAAGTTTATAATTGTAACAGATGCTTCTGACAATCTTCATTTTATGAGTTGCTCTATCCTTTTGTTTCATCGTACAAGGAGCATAAAAATAAATTGACTTTTGCAAACTAGTTTAAATTTCATAGGACCTTTGGAGAGGGTTGGTGATGAAATCAAAGAAAACTGTTGAATCTTTTAAACTTTTCGATAAAATTACTGTAAACCTTTTCATTGAAAATTTTGTTAGCTTATCACAGACAATTGACAAAACCATAATTTGCTTGCTATGTCAATGTTAAAGGTGGAATCATTATGATAAATTGTTTTATTGTTATCTTATTTGAAAAATTGTTTATTTATTTATTTATAACTTGGTGTTGTGTTAACATACTCACACCAATCAAAACTATGAGGCTTTATGTAATCTCTAATGCTGTTTACCTTCGAAGGTTCAGAGTTGCAACAAATGCTAAATGATAGTTCTGCGGAAGTAGATTCTAGTTCGCCTGATTTTTGGGTGTTGGTGGCTGCTCTAAAGGTCCGTGCTTCTCACACTGCATTTCTGACCTTGCTTCAAATACCGTTGGCTCGACTTTGGTGTTGAGAAAATTTGTAATTGTTGAATATAGTTATTCTCTCTATTTATTATTATCGTTGATATAGTTTCCTATTTTTTCTTATTTTGGGAGTTCTCCCTTGTGTATATGTATATTTGTCTAGCCCCATTGTGAAATGCAACTCAATTATTCTAAACTATTCATCTTGGCAGCAGAGGCTATCCAAGAGTCGTTGTGCCACCTTCTCATCGACCATACTCTAGATGTCTAGTTCTAGGGGTGCACACATGCGTGTGTGTGAGTGGTGGTGGTGGCGGCGAAAGTCCCAAGCAGACGGGATATGGCCAGAAAAAGTTTTAATAAGTTTTAGACATACCTCACCTTACATCTGGTTTTGTAAGGATGTGTTACTCTTTTAAAAAACCTAAGACTTATGTCATTTGATATTTAATGTTTTCCTAATTTTTTAAAAAATGTTATCTGAATTTAAAAAATGTTGTGTTTGAAAGACTAGAGGAGCAATCAAAAGTTCTTAAAAGTTTGTCATATTTTGGCACTTTTGAATCATATTGTTACGTTTTGGGGTGCAAAAAGATATTCACATCAATGTTCTGTTTTTTATTTATACTTTAATTATTTGTTGGTACGTTTCACATCATTTTGCAGGATTTTGTTACAAATGAAGGTGGTGGGGAGGCACCTCTTGAAGGATCTATACCAGATATGACTTCTTCCACTGAGTTAGTAACCACATCTTTACATACTTTTCAGAATAAGTTGATTTACTTTAGATAAGAAATATCATTAACTTATTTATTGTATGTGTATCTACCCACCTGCAGACAATATGTGAATTTACAGAATATATATCAGGCTAAGGCTGAGGCTGACATTCTTGCAATAGAGCGAGTAGCGAGAAATACTTTGAAGAAAATTGGTAGAGATCCAAATAGCATTCCAAGGGCAACAATTAAAAGCTTCTGTAAAAATTCAAGAAAACTCAAAGTAAGCATGTGATGTTGCGAGTCAAATTTAATTCTGTTTGCCAATTATCAATGTACAATCTTCTCTTGTTTTTAACAACGGCTTGCGTATTTTGTATGTTTAAAATTAAGGTTTCCGCTGGGCTGGTAAACAAATAATTGAAATTTGAAGGTTTTTATATTAAACTGGTATCTTTCCATCACAAAAATAGATATCGAATCTAATTGATAACCTAGAAAATTAAAGCAGATGCTATGGTGTAATAGTTTACGCAACTGCAGTCTGTAGACTGTGTTTGGGGCTCAGTGAACTCTGTTTTTAAAACAAATCAATTTTTCTTTCAAAAATTAGTTTTCTGAAAAGGCAGTCTTAAAGTGAGGGAGGAAAGTTAAATATAAAAGTGGGAGGAGGGAGGGATCTGTTTACTTGAGATTATATAACAATCATTCAAAAGGATTACACTACTTTTGAGTTTTGGGGACCAAACAAATGGGTTGAAAACTGCTGAGCTCTCTTTCATAAGAATTTAATTCATATATACTGTTGATTTATATAACTTTTACATTGCCAATCAATCATAAGCGTGAGTTATTCGTTGTTTGTTACCTAATGGATTTGAATTTTGTTTTGATTAGTTGTTAGGGTATAGAATAGGGAGAATTAGTTAGTAAATTGTTTAGTTAGAGAATTTTTGTATAAATAGGGGAATACAAGGGTAGAGTGAATTATCATTGAGTATTGTAAACAATTATGAATAAAGTAGTAACTCTATATAAAAAGGGAAACCCTTGGTGGAGAGATTCTCTTTTAGTTTTTTTTTCCAATTTTCTCACCAAAATTCTTCATTTTTTTCAATTCTCGGGATCCTTTTCCTAACATTAATGGCTTTTATATCATGTAAATTTAGTATATTTAAAGTTGGCGATTGGAAATGGCTATCCCCTGCACCCCTAAGTACTTGTTCCCACCCTTTGGCTAAAATAGCTATTACAGTATGGGAGATTTTTTGCTGAGTCTACACTGGGTAGGTGCTAACCTTTATTTTATAGGTTTGCAGATATCGTCTGATTGAAGATGAGTTTAATTCTCCAAACCTACCAGAGTTACAAAAGTACCTGACTGACGAGGATTACAGGTTATGTCCATTTTATAGTTAATGCTTCTGTATGAATATTATCCTTCTGGGTCTTTTATTTGTTTAAAGATATAATCTAGAGTGACTAGCTTTCTGAAAATTTGGTTTCCTATTTTTATACATGACAGCATTGCTGTGGGAATTTATATTTTGCTTCGGGCTGTTGACCGGTTTGCTGCTAACTACAACAGTTTTCCTGGACAGTTTGACAAGTAAGTCTCACTGTTAATTAATACATATTTAATGTGTTTACTATTTGTTATGTAAATAATAGTAATTGCTAAACATTAGTAACATATAGTGTTAGGCACTTAATTTTTAGGTTCTTGGTTTGGGCCTAAGTCCAACAAATGTGTCAAATAGAGGAATGGTTTATATTTGCTGATGTGGCTGGTTTGTTAGATGAGAATGGTTTTTGTATAGGATAGGGATATCAAGAGAGAGGGCATTGAAAATTATTCAGTTAGGAACCATAAAGGTTTGGGCAGAGAGAGTTGTCTCTTCTCTGAGGAGCTTAACTCTGGGATTGCAGGGTTCTTCTTCTGCTATAGTTACTGTTTTTCAATTAATAATCCAATTTCTATTTCTCTTGAATTTGGGTTCCTAACACATAGCTACTCAAATCAAGGATTTTATTTGACCTTTCTATATATTACCACTTGAATCCCCTTGCGAGTATTTAATGATGTGCAGTCTCATAAGAAGACACACAACATTTTAGTATATCATTCTTCATGGCATAGAGCAATTTGTGCTGCAAGAGGACTCGTGGAAGTTGCGAGAGAACCTTTCATATTTGCACACAAGTATTGACAACTAATTACGCAGGATCTGAGGCAAAAACAGTTATTTTGACCAGAAAAACAAAATTTGAAGCAAGAACCATGCCCAAAGACCAAATCAGGGGCATAACTGAACCTGAAGTTAAATCAATCCGAACACAGCGGAAAAGAGGTCATGATCGGAGGATGGAGTGAGAAAATAGGTCAAAAACCAATAAGGGCTGTTTGAAGAACCCGTGTTGACATCTCTCAAAACTGAAAACTAATGGCAAATCTAGAACCCAAACAGAAAACAAACGCAGGCGACTAAATAACTACGTTAGAAACGCCCACACGTGCGCTGTTGGTAGAGGCTCATGGGAGAAAATGTGGCGGTTGTTAGAGCTGCACGAGTGATTGTGGGACAGTTTCCGGGCCTGAAGTTTTCGTGGCTACATAAGGAGATTTCGCACACAAGGAAGGTGGTTTTGTTAGAAAAATCGCTGGAAAATATTTCCAGTAGCATCATTAGAGGCAGCAGTTGTGGCCGGAAGAGACAGCAGTAATAAAAATGAAGAGGTTGCAACAAAAGTGATAACTATGATTACATTCTGAAACTTATGAGAACCTGGCAGGAGAATAGTGGCAGAACAGTTCAAGGAGGATCAAACCAGATTATGATACCATGCTGAAGTTGTGAGATTTTATATTAAAGGAAGAGAGAAAATAAAATAGGAAATATTAGTGAAATATGTTTGGTACTGACTTATACTCTCTTTTTTTTTAAACAAACAAAAGGCTCAATATTAATCCCTATTTATTGGGATACATAAGCTCAATCCCGATTCAAAAACAAATCATAATAATAATTAGGAAAGTACTAATGAGTGCCCTTAGGGAATTGGTTAAGGAAATAAGTGTAGAAATGTTGTGTTGAAAAATGGTGTATTCAACTTTATTATAGTTAAAAAATGTTTTCAATACAAAACTTCTACTTTTAGCTTCCTTAACTATTGTCCTTAGGACACAGTTAGCATGACTCTAATAACTATTATATAATCTAATCATAAGAGATACTCTAAAATAATATCAATATTATAAAATATTCTAACAGGATTGACACCTTTCCTAAATGCAATGAGAAGCTTAGGTGGCGTAGGTGGAGGGATAGTTGGAGGATTAGTTGAAGAAAGCACCAATGGAATTTGTGTCCGCCAGTGGTAAGTACACAAAGGAGGCGGAGTAGAAGCAGTCTCACTATGCCTGGTTTTGATGCTTTAGCACTGCCTTAATATGGTTTGCCATGACAAGGAATGAAGTTGATCACTGTTTTTTCCATTCATTCTCCTTCTGGACTGTGCATTTATCTTGTTAGGCTCCGTCGCATTAGTCTATATCAATACCTTATTGGATATTCTTACTGAGACCCCAGTATGCTTGACTGTCGTGCCATTGATACTCGTATGTACCTAATTTAATGCTTCGTCTGGGTCAGGTTGAACCCATAGAAAAACCAGGAAAGATATTGACGCATCTCTATGTCACCAAATCTGATATCACCTTTGCAGTGAACAGAGTAAGCTAACTTCTAAATGCCCTTTGTGATAGCCACTGGGGTGTCGTTATATGTATCCTTCGATACAAAATGCACCAGGAGGAGGACTATTATATCTTTATAAAGATACGTGTTATGTCAAAATTTATTTTTGCTCTGATATTGACTGGGCAAGATTACCATCATATAGAAGATCTCTATTTGGATATTTTCTTCTTATTGGAAGAAATATGATTTCATGGAGGTGCTAGAAATGTAACATAGATGCCATATATCCAGTGTGGGAGCTGAATACTGTGCTATGGCAGTAGCTTAGGTCATGTTTACTTGGCTTAGGCTACTACAACAACTAAAATTTGGACACAAACTAATGTGACACTCAAGCTGCTCTTCACAATTGATTTTGTGTTGAGATAATGTTTTTAGGATGAATCACATCTAATTTGACATCTTCAGCAGGTCCTTCAAAGGCTCTCTGTTTGACCATGTTTATAACAAGACTGGTTCATCGGGCAAATATGCTCTAGCTTGAAGGATTGTGCTGGAAAACATTTAACACGTGTTTATCATTTAAATAGTAACTGTTAGGAGATGATGATACAGTTACACAAGGATTTAAATAGTAACTGTTTATCAAGGATTTGGTTTGATCCTATATAATTACTAGTTGATTCTCCTTGTGATTGTATATATAAGAATCATGTGGCTAGTATTGTCGAAAATTGGTCATGGCAGATGTCACCATTTTTGACAGACCATCATTCAATGGCAGTGGCATATCGGTTTCATTCCGCCGCCGGAATCAGAGTAGTTAACATCAAGATTTTGCGCAAAATCGGAAGAGAAAGTAAAATTGTTAATCGAGGAACCTAACATTCGTTGCAAAATTATGCTTAATTACTAAAACTCATATATTATGCATATAAATTATATGCTTATAAAATAACATTTGTAAGACAGAAAATCTTAAATCACAATGCTCGCGGAAATTTAAAATTCACAAGTATAGAGTACAAGTACGATTATTAAAACCTTAAATCACACCAGATACTTATAGTATATTTTTAGATTCAATCATAAGCATAAGGAAGTCAATAAGTTAAGTAATACAAACTCATAAGCCTCAAACTTGAGAAGAAGTTATACTAATCAATGATCAAGAGGGGTGATTCCACCCACTTCCACCAAAATAAGATTCTATGCATACTCTTGATCAGTGAAGGTAAAACATAATTGCAAGTTCGTGGGATTTTATAATTCAAATCAATACTTTGATTACCATGGCCACGATGAAGCAGGCGGCCTTTGCGGAAAAAGAGAAAACCTCAAAACATTAAGAAAACATAGGTTTCGCTGTGTGACCCGAATCTGAACACAATCCCAAATGTTGCGTACGGAGAGGCCCATTTTAAAACTCTACAAAAAGTAACATAGGTGTACTGGTTAGTGGTTACTGTTTTAATAACTTACATCTTAATACTCTTCTCTTATCGCATGGCATCCTCCATCCTGCGGCCACCACCACCGTTGCACGACAAGCTTATTCCCACGGTGACCGTCATCGCCGCATGACAAACTTCATCCCGCGACTGCACATTTATAGTTTTCTTCTTTTTTCAAACTATATAAATTTTGGAGGATCCATATAAATTTCAAATAATAGGAGGGAGTGTGTTGAAAAATTCGTTTGATAATTTTTATCTGACCTATGATTGAGGTTTGCAGTGCAATGGACGAGGATATATCTCGATTAAAGAGCACAGCAGTTGGCCTGCTTAATGACTTGGGATGCAATAGTGCTACTTTAGCTGAGGACCTTATCAATGAGATGTGTCGATTTGGTGCTGCAGAGCTTCATGCTGTTGCTGCTTTGGTTGGAGGAATTGCATCACAAGAAGCGATCAAGGTTTGCTATTCGAGCTCATCTGGAATAGTTTTATTTTCTCTTCTTATTTTCTTGGGTTTACTTGTATAAACCTTCATATTGTTAGCATGAAAATTTTATTGGCCCCTTTGGTTTCGATCAGTCACTTTTGAGCTTTTGCAAGTTTAGTGCATGAATAAAAAGCTAAACATAAAGAGATTCTTATAAGCAAATAACACAAAGAGAAGTCAACTAAACTATGACACTTGATGTGTTTACTCACCCATTATTATAAAAATCTATTCAAACTCATATTTTATATGTAAACATGCATGTTTTGTTTCCTAATTGAATTAAAATTGAGCTCAACAGTAACCTTTGCGAGTACTTGCATTGCAATGTTAGAAAATAATAGTTACTTTTATAGAAGTTCCACGTAAAAATTGTGTGGTTAGTATACACCCAGAATCAGTAGTAGATTATCGACCACAGAAAGTTTTCCCTAATAACTAAATTTCCATGCTTACGCACAGTGAACAAAAGATGGAGAATAAGCCAGTGTTGTCTGTAATTAAAGCATTAGCATGGAAAGACAAAGCACAAGAATTTAATAAAATCCATTTTGAGGGACTTCAACTTTTAATGACTTAATTAATATTGATGCGTGTATAGTTTCAGCTAGTACTAAGCATTAACACATTACAGAATCGTCCCAATTTCTCAAATGAATGTGTAAAGAATGGATAATCATTTTGTTTCTCCTATCTAAGAGTAAATCTTTGAGTTGGGGAATAATTGCATTACTTTTTTTTCTTGCAGCTCATAACAAGACAATTTGTACCAATATCTGGGACCTACATATTTAACGGCATTGATCACAAGTCACAGCTATTGTTATTGTAACTGGTTTTATGATGGTAGTACTATTAACTGACTTGTTTGGCATCGTAGCTCTTTGGGTACGCTTTATCCTTACAATGTAATTTACAATGGTTCTGATGTAGAGTTCTATTGGAAGATGCCTTTGTTATTATAGTCTTACCATCACTTCTTCCATGCATTTTATAATGCGCAGATTTGAGGCTTTTTTTGCTCGCTAAGTTGCGAACATGTTTGGAAATTTGATCTTGGACAATACAGATAGAGAGAAGAGATATTCAGTTACAAAAATGTACGGGTCCACCTTATTAAATGAATATTGTTCATGCAGGAAAATCATGCTATCATGCATAATGAAGCACTATAATCTGGTTCATTAAACATCAAAGAAACTCTTGATGACGGCATCCTTTGATGCAAAAGAGAACACTTGGAGAAGTTTAGAGAAGAAAATGAACAACTCTTGTATATTGATTGACTTGTAGCTCAAATAGGCTTAGCTTTGCATTATATTGATTGAAGTGTATTTCCTTGTTGATCATGTTGAATGTCATTTTATAGCGCCCCCAAAAGCTAAAATGATAGTTGAGCATGTTCAGCTTGGATATGAGTAGGGGTGTTCATGCTACGGTTCGTGAGAAAAACTAAATTGAACCATAATAAAAATCCATTCGAACTAAACCGAACCGATTTAATTTACCAAGAATCAAATTGAACCAAAACTATCGGTTTGGTATACTGTGAAATTCCGAACCATACTGAATCGTTAGAAGGCAATTTTTTTAAACCGAATCGTTTATCAAAGAACTGAACTGTGAAGCTATTTATTTTTTTTTTATTTTTAAAAAATTTTAAACTTGTTTTAAGTATTTTTAATTTTTAGTTTTTGTTCGGTTCGAGTTCGGTTTGGTTTCAGTTACAGTTCGGTTCTAGAACTGCATGTGCATAATAGTTTGGTTCACTGATCATACATAATGGTTCGGTAATTTTAACTTTAGTTCGGTTCAGTTCAGCAGTTGAATTCAGTTTTTGAATTTTTTGAACAGCCCTAGATATGAAAGCGCCAACTGGACCTTAGTAGAAATTTGAAGTAGATTGAACAATTTTTGTAGAACTTTTTCCATAACAAAATAACAATCCATTGCACTTTAGTTGTCACTATACAAAACTGAATGAAACATTGAGGTCTTTAAGTAGATACAACAATTATTGTAATTCACACGAAGTAAAAGTTAAGGGTTTGTATTTTGCTCCGAAGACTATTTGTTGCTTCTGCATGAAATCAAAGATGTTCCTAACAGAAGCAATAATCAAATATGGATCTTGTGGTATCCAAACCGTTTAAAAAATCTACATGTCACCCCTAAAATTAAATTTGGCATCCCTCATTTTCTTTAACTCAATTTTATCCTTGCTGAAAAAAGTCAAGATACAAAGAATTTTCGAAAGAAATTTTACGTATGCACTGTAAACTTTCCGGCACAACATACCGGAATTTTCTGTTATAAAGAAATTTCTGATACATCATACTAGAAATTGTAGTTATTTTAAAATTTTCAGTATACCGTAAATTTCAAATTTTCGGAGTACTAGGAATTTCATTATAACTAAAATTTCCGGTATGTTTCAACTTTTGGTTTTTTAAACGGTTGAAATTTTACCGACACTTTTAGAGGGTCCTGATTGCATCGACACATTTGTATGGTCTAGAATGCATCACCATTTGTATAAATAGAGGTGTTAGAGTTATTGGATAACACATCATTTCAACAAAATGTTTCTTTCTCAGTATTTAATTAATGTAGAAGTGTATTTCAATGGCCCCAACCCTGCTGTTCAAACCTAGATTCCAGATGGGCCTGAATCCTTTGCCACCTTGAAAGAAACGTTGAATAATTTGCTGCCTGATTCCGATAACATAAGGGTGACAAAGATTGAGTTTCGGGAGGACTGGATTGATACCAATGGAAGGGTGAAATACAACTTAATCGAGTTGAAATGATGAAGATGTGAAGGCCATGTGGAAATCATTTTGCCATAGGATAATTAAAGGTCCGATCGAATTGAATGCGCAGATCCAAAGACCCGTGGACGACATAATGAAGTGTCTGATTCGTCTAGAGTCATCCGTTAGTGTCAAGGTTTTCATGTTTCAGAGTACTGTTTATGCTTGTTGTTTGTGATATGATGTTTGTTAACTATGTTTGTTTGTTATTGATGTTACTTTTTTTATCTACTCGAAATATGTACTAGCCAAAAAGATTATGCAATAAAAAAGATGTTCGTACAAAATATACAAATAATACAAATGATACAATCATAACAAAATAAATCTACATGTGTCCTCCACGGGCAACATTCGTCAACCTAGCTAAAATACTATGAACCTCACAATCAGGGTTCACCAAACCAATGAGGCTATCTAAGTGAACGACGATGTACTGCAGGCGGCTGTCTTGGTCACCTGCGGGAGGTGGAGGTGGTGGTGGAGTGGAAAAGTCTCTAGTACGTGAAGGCCCTAGAACATCAGATGCTGCAACATATGGTATGACCCTAGGGTGTGAAACATTGAGGAACCATTCCAGGTATCCATCCTGACACTGCCCAGGCTGCTGAACCGCAACGACTGTATCAAGGATCTCACGGGAGGAGCTGAGGATGTGATTCTGAAACCAGCGATCAATGCCACCAGCTGGAGCCTCTAGGACTGACGTAGACACCTCTTAAGCAAGTGTCTAGCCACATGACTCTCCCATCTGACATACCCTGAATATAAAGAAGATACATCAAAAGGATGATGAACGCGGTGACCTGTATATGGTGTCCAGAGGACTTCATCCAACGTCAGAGCATCCAGCCTACGCCTGTACTCAGTCACTCCTCCTGGAATGGCCTGTTTGGCCTTCCACCTCCTCGCACATCGGTCAACAGCCGCACAACGCTGGATCTTCCGCTCACAGATGTATAATGATGAAATCCTCGAGAAAAACAAGCCTCTAACTGGTGTTCATGTGATTGTTAGGTACTTGACAACTTTGCAAATTTTCTCACAATAAACTATAGCTGGAAAAGAGAGAAATTGACTCAATTATTGTGTAGCAAAAGCAATATTCGTCATTATTTTTGGAGAATTTATCTTGTCACTTCCCATTTTATACATGCCACCCCCTAAGTAGGGTGTTATTACCAAATTATCTCTTTAAAATATCTGATTTTTTGAAATTTTCGATACCGTACAGAAAATTTCACATAAATACCAGAAATTTTGTTGGATTTATCAATTTACCGTGCCTGATGCTACATACCAGAAATTTAAAATTTTCGATACCAGATATTTCAAATTTCTGGTATGTAGCAGCGGTTAAATTTGATACCAGAAATTTGAAATATCCAGTACCGGTTCAGGACCGCAACGATATAAAATTTTATCTGCCATATCGGAAAATTTCAGGTTCTAAAAAAATTTCCGGTACACCATGGAAATTTGGAATTTCTGGTATTGGTTTTCGACCGGAAATTCGTGAAATTTTCAGAACGGCGTAATATTTTGTAAATCGCACCGGAAATTTTGAAATTTCTGGTAAATAATTTTGTAAAGAACAAAGAATTTCCGGTATCGGCCAAAAAGAGATATCGAAAATTTACTTTTTGATGATTTTTGTCACAGTAATTTTTTTCAGAAAAGGTAAAAATTTTGAGTAAATAATGTTAAGGAAAAGAGGAGGATGACATGTATAATTTGAGGAGTGACATGTATAATTCTCTTATTTTCGTAAGCCACTGCAAAATCTTGATGTAATTTGATTGAAGGGTTAAGTGGAGTTGAAGTTGGCTTTGATCCTATTATAAGATCAAAACAATCCTTTAAAGAGTTACTTTTGGAGCGTGCTACTTCAATATGCTATCTACTTTATCTTGAACTTGCAAACCATCCATAATTCTCCTAATTTTGTCAAAAACACTTTTAAGGAATTTCTTGTAAGAATTATGTCATCAACATAAGAGTGCAGTGAATTTTGAGCTATGCGTAAAAAATGAATGATTTACATTTGACTGCCTGGATCTTTGCTTGATAAGAAGACATGTATACTTCTGATACCACTTCATGTTTGTTTGCTTTAAATCATAGAGAGATTTTAACAATCCACAACCTTAATTATGCTTAGAGTGGTTACTCCTTTCAAATGTCATTAGATATTTAATTCGTTGCTCAAAGTTAAGGTATGTCTAAAACAAAACATGATTTGGTAATATGATACTCTAACATTAGTCAACTACAAATTAATTAAAATATCAAACGGTGGCCGATTCGAGTAAACAAACATTTCCAAGAAAGCTTATAATGTCTAGATCAAGAAAATTAATTTAATTTCAGAGTTTAATTCACCAATTGATTTAGCTCAACTAAATAACATGTACAAAAACAGGGCATAAAGTTTCATTCAACTTGTAACTAAAATACTGGATAGAATTTAACATTTCTTGAGTCTAATATGTAAGCAATTTAATTTTCTTTCGAGTAGTACAGGAATCCACATATTCTCAGTTATGATTAAGGACTTGTCTTAAACTTACTACAGTATAGTCTACCTACAATTCAGTAGAGTATAGTCTACCTAAAATTCAAGTTTAGTTCATCAACTTGCAACCGGTATATCTCATACCATACCTAACCAATTTAGGTCATCCCAAGGTCTAACACACGACAAATTCTATCTACTTTATAATAATTTTAGTTTCACTACTAAAAATAAATTCTATCGACTCTGTAATGGTTTAAGTTTCACTCTTAAAACAAATTTGTAGCATGAGTTATGAGCAAAATACCAACAAAATATCCAAATTTTGAGTTGCAGAATCTCAAATCAGTAAGTAAACTTATAGTTCAATTATCTGTCATATCATAATTCCTCAGTAACTGAATTGTAAACTTATAGTTCAATTATCTGTCATACCATAATTCCTCAGTAACTGAATTTTGAGTGGCAGGATTTCGAATGGCTTCAGTTTTATATGTAGATATGAGCAATTTACAGGGACTGTGTCCACACTCCACACAAATGCAATAGTTCATTTTCCCCATTTACACAAGGTGTTCCAAAGCCGTGGATGTCATGTTTGTGAAACGCCTTTCCATTGTAACTTCACGAGAATATTAATTTTAATGTTTAAATAATTGAAGAATGTGCATAAATATTGTAACTTGCATTCTTTTACAACTAAAACAAGATACTAAAAATTGTTCCGAGAATCATAAAACTAACAAAATTGTTGATGGAGTTGTCAAAACAAGGTGGACAGAATCAGTAATTTTTGTTGTTGAAGAGTACAAGCAAATAACGTTAACGAGGAGGTGTGTATCTCATTGAAAATTTGATGGCGTTGGAGTACAAAAAATATGCATGTTACTCGTTCAATCTGCAGAGTCACTCCAAACTAGAAGCAGCAGCAGCTCCTTTGTATACACTGAACTCGCCGAAATCCCTCTTTCCACTGGCAAAATATCGTCCAAAATCAAAGTGTCGGAGAAAGGAATAATAATTCAGTTTCTGCTATACATAATATTATTATTAATGTACTTCACATAACAATCTAATCGCACCTAAATGAGCGTCAGTATATTTTTTTCGAGCAAGTAGAAAAATAAATAATAACTAGTCTACCTGTGTTTTATGTCCCATCCACCAGGAAGAAAACGCGGTTTTAAAGTATCCACAAATACTTGTCTCCATCTTTGACAAAACTCTCGAATGCCATCTTCACCATACTCCTTCAATAAATGATCTACAACGTGTTTACCGTGTGGACCATGTCCCAAGAGCGATAGTTTTGAATGATGTTTTGCTTGTGTTGAATCTTCATCTCTAGGTGATTCTTCGTCTTTGGAATAAGACAAAGACAAGTCGCTAACAACAATTGGTTGGCTTTTGTTCAGACTCTCATCAACATTTACAGCAGAGTTACTTGTTTCAACATCATCATCATTATCATTATCATCATTGTCGTCATTTGTAGTTTTAACTAAAATGGTATTTCCATTTGAAGTAGCTTTATCAACAGCAAGATCAGAAGTCAAAGAGGGTTTTCCAATATCATCTTCTCTATTATTTCCGCTTACTGTTTCTTCATTTGCATACGAACCATCAAGAGTATCAATATTCAATGTCCCCACATTACTAACAATTTCAGGTGCGTAACCAGCATGATTTTCCCCTTGTGGCACTGCAACAGCATTTCCTGTGGAATGTTTAAATGATACCCCTCTCTTCTTCTCATATCTTCTTCTCTCATAAGGACGCATTCCAACTTGCAAAGCACTCTCTAGATCCTCTTCAGATATCTCCCTTCCTCCATAATATTTCTTTACAATCTAGAAAGGAAGAAAAAAAACTAATGTTATAAATAGAAGACCCTGCAGTTGAAGTTTTTCAATAACAATAAGTTACTAGGGTTTAGTCTTGAGTACACAGGCTTGGCAATCAATAACAGACAAAAATATGATCAAACCTCGGTCAGTTCTTCACGTCGCTCAAGAGGCATTCTTGGCCCGTGACGTAGAAGAGCCACAGCAGCAGATCGTAATTGTAATGGAGATACACCTCCCTCATCATTAGATTTTTCAGTCTCTTTCCCTGGATGAATTACCCTCCGAACATACAGAGGAATCCCAAATTCAGAAGCTATTTTTCTTTTATACTTCTCTGCAGCAGCATGGGCAACTTCATGGCAATCCACACAAAGTAGGACAATATCATGAGAGCGATGACTCTTCAAATGTTCAGGGAAATGTATTCTATAACATGATGGGATTATTCGATATCGTAAGTAGTGACTTCCTTCACCACACCCAACACATATATTTTTCTTACTCTGGATATAAAAATCATTGCCTTCATCCTCTGGGCGGCCTTTGGGTTCAAAAAGAAGCATTATACCTGGGGGATCCTCCTCGACAAGCTTTGCAAGATCCCGGTTAAGGTACCTGGAGAGTTGAACATTTATCATGTAGAAGCAGCACCTTTTAGTTTCTTTTATAAATGGAATAAAAGCAAGTAAAAGTGTACAAACCATTCAAGCTTCTTCCGATCACAGTAACAAAGCAGCCTCCCATCATTAGCAAATATCCGACAATTGTGATAAACAGGAGATTTGCAAGAGAATTTTTTAACGAATGAATTTCGAGAATCCTTCTTTGAATGTTGTCTAGGATTTTTTAGGCTCGAGTGCTTATAGGATAGTAAGGTTGGTCTTGGGTTACTATTAACCAACAAAGCATAATTAAATATGTTAAGTTTACAACTTCCATTTTGACCTAGACACTTCTGAAGATTCACAGAATAAATATCACCATGGTTAACCAACTCATTTGCAAGCAGATGAGAGATATCACTCAGGTGGCTGCAAACAACAGGAGATGGGGAAGGATTGCAAGAGCTCAGACCCGTTTCTGCATTGACATCAGTCTGAACTATGGTATTATATATTTCAGAGTGGCTTGTTGGAAGCTGACTTGCCAAAGCAACAATTGCCTGGTCTGACAGTACATATTTTATGCTTTCGTCATGAATACGAGCCTGAAAGGATGAACATGCCAACAAATAATCAGCTTATGAAGCTAAAAACATAATTTTCTGACATCAAATAGAAAATAATCAGCACCACATCAAATTTGTAACCAAGAAACAAAATCTTGATTTACGACTTTAGTTCATTATTTAAACAAAGTAGATACTGTTTGACTTAGTTTTACATATTCTTTTGGTCATAAATTATGTAAGAAACAAAACCTCAGCCTAAATACTTTGAATACTATAAACTTGACGGATTATCATTACTGAACAAATGTCAAGTATTTTCTATTGGAATAAATTTAAACATATTTAAGCAGTCTTCAATATACTTGGTTAACTTTCTTCCTTTATTTAAGACCAGTATAACTCCAAAGTTTTATTTCCAAAAGGTTTATCATGTGTAAACCACATGCGAGTATGTTACATAACTTTAAGGTGCATGTTAAGATTTCTCCATTAACTATCAACACGGAGAACAAATTCCTGTTCCATCTTAAATTTGCAAACTAACATGTTACAGTGGTCTTCAACTCAAAGACATGAAAAAAGGTATAGTTTATAGTAACAAAACTGTTCTTTAGTGGTAGCTAATCTTAAGGAGACTTTATACATAACTCACCATCAAATCTCTCCATGTGCACAGCTGCCTCACGGTATACAGAAACTGTAATCAAAGAATCGAGTTAGATCAATATATCAAGCTTAATCACTCACACTACTTCAAATCCATACTAAAGCAGAAAACCTGGGTTTCATTGGAAATTGAAGGAAACCCTTGATTGCTCTGATGACGTGAAAATAATGATAATGCAGCAGATTCTCCAGGCGAAGCTTCAACCTCCTTTGTGAAAAGTTGTAAACAAGTCATGTTTGAACGCCGACTAGCCTCAAGAACAAAATGGAATTTGTCATCGGAACAAGAGTTATCTGATACAATAACATATTCAGAATGTTGAACAAACAATATTAACAAAGAATGATCTTAATAAGTTGTAAAAAAAGCTCGTTGCTTCAGTCAATTCATTAAAGTTAACCTCTCAAAATGACAAACTGCTTTGGACTACAAAATAATTATGGGTTGCAGCAGATCTTGCACATTCTGAAACAATCTGCTTATTTCTATAGCCGATTTTTTAGGCATGGAAAAGATATAACAGAGGAGAAAGAGAGATTGACATGATAGATATTCAAAGCTTCGGTCTACTAAAATGAGTATTGCTTTTATGTGAGAAATTTCTGGTTTCTCTTTGCTATCTTGAATCACAATATGAGACAAGAAGGAATACCATTGTCCAGTTGTTTCAGTTCAGCAATCAGACAGTTTGCAATATACAACAGATAGTGTGCATCTGTTCGTGCATAATGTACCATTTCTTCTGAGAGAGGGCGTTGTCTCCAGTCTTCACGCTACAATCAAGCATATAAAAGACATAGTAATTCTATTCAGTATCTGAAAAGACGTCATTGATTAACTACGAGAAAAAATTGCATGTTCTATATTTGATGTACCTCGTGCTAAAAATAAATTATTATTTATTATTATTTAAATATCTAGCATTTCCTTTTAGTTCAACATATAGAATAACTTGATCATTCAATTATAATCATTTTTATTCTTACTTCTGACGTCCTCCTCATCAGTTCAATAAACTCAAGTCAGCTGTTTGAGATTGAATTCCTTTATTAGAAGTTAAAATTGCAATCCCAAGTGCATAAGAGAAATATCATTATAGTGTATCTGACTAAACATGTGAAACAATAATTAAAAGAAAAATTACAAAATCTTCGTAAAAGAGAGTTAATAAATTTTCACATTCTAGATAAGCCACTAAAGAAGTCTATCATTATTTTAAAATAGACAGAATTCATTTTAGATTCAACTTTGCTATTTATTACATGAATAAAAGAAAAACATGGAAATTGCATTCTACTTAATATAGCCATGCTAACAAGAAAATGCTTAAGATCTACAACTACTACATCATCATTGATGACAACCGATGAATTCATTCAATGCAGGAAATCAAGTATAATCAAGTCAAACCTGTAATAATTTATTTGTTGTCACACCACAGTAAGTTTCTAGCAAATAAGCAAGTGATTTTTGTGGTTTCGATAGCACTTCGCATGCCTGCACAGCATGAACACAGATAAATAATAAGTTGCACGTCAATGGTAAATGGAAGACTTTTCCGCTCACTTCATGCATGAGGAGGAGAAATTTTGCATGGTACTATGTAAATGGCATCGGATGCATAATAAGGCAACATGATAGCATAGATTACCTTAGAAGTATCAAACAGATTAACAATGTATATGTGAAAGTCCCTCTGTAGCCAGAGAACATCATTGTCGGCCCCATGGAACACCTAATTTTCCATTGAAAAAAAAAAACTGAAGCGAATAGATTTGAACAACAAAAACAGAGACAAATAAATAAATTAAAGTATCAATGATAAATGCTATGCTTTAATTTGATCCCAAACACGTGGTGCAGCCTAGATATTTAAAAAGTAAAATGAATCTGAATTATTCTAACTTTATTATATCAAAAAAGAAATTAGCCTTACAAAGATCAACTTATCGAAACATGACACCGATAACTTACATACTTTACAAATTGAAGGGTTAGCAAAAACTGGCCGAAGAATTCCTATAGAATCATGCAGGGCAATAGTATCAATCAAATAATCTTCCTGTTGAGTCGAAATCTGGTTGACAACATAAAAACACATATGTATCATGAACAAA
The DNA here is from genome assembly GCF_029867415.1 of Vicia villosa. Classification (NCBI taxonomy): domain Eukaryota; kingdom Viridiplantae; phylum Streptophyta; class Magnoliopsida; order Fabales; family Fabaceae; genus Vicia; species Vicia villosa. The sequence continues at coordinate 78,331 of NW_026705950.1, read as the reverse complement.
ATCATCAAAACTTAAGTTATTGGCTTAACATACTCAAACAAATTTTGGAGATAACATGAAATACCTGAACTAATCCTGTAAACCCAAGAAAAGAGTGCAAGCTATGTTGTTCTGTATCCACACCAAAGAACCTTTCCTTGCTCAATACATCGACCAGTTCCTTTAACTGCGTCTCCGTATCGACCCAAATATATGAATCATTCATTTCTAATTTCTCAGCTCCAAGTTCAATTTCAGGCTGGTGATTACTTAACAATGCTGTAATCTCTGCCTCATACGGATGCAAATTTGAACCATTCTCTGTAACCACAAAAAAAAAAAAAAAAAAAAACACTACACTCAGCTTGATCTTAACAGTTAACAATCTTGCATGCAAAATTCAATATAGCAGATCAAGAAGAATCCAAAAGAAACGTAAACAATGAATTTCTAGATCTAGCTTTCAGTACTCAGCGCCAAATTTCAAATAAAACACATTATTTCAAATTTAAAACTCAATCAATTAAGTTATATCAAACATCGAAAAATTATACCGTGTTTACACTGATAACTAGGTTAAACTAGATTAATTGAAACTACTTCAACTATTAATTTCATTAACCTTAAGCAAAAATCTCAACAATAAAAAGTCCTCAAACAATAGAAATCAAGCGAAAACGCGAAAACAACAACTATGAAGTTACTGCGACGGAGAATGAAGATATGAACACATGAATTTTCGTAAGATTTATTTTCCGTCTCCAAAGCAACGAAACGTACCGTTACTACCGGAGGCTTTCACGCTCAAATGCTTAAACGGCGTATATGAGTTATCAGCTAAGACTCGCTTAAACGTCGACTGTGGCTTCGGTTCGGAATGTGAGTAACACGAATTCGAGAGAGACTCGCGCCGCTTCCGCCGCGTTCGACGGCGTACGGTGAAGACGATGGTGATTATTGCAGCTGCTAAAGTGGCGATCGTGAATGCCACGCGCGTTTTTCGTTCGTTGTTCATTTTCTTCTCTGTTTTGAGGAGTTGAGTTAGTTTGGGTTGTGCGCAGAGAGAACGGTTGAGGCGGTGGGTTGCGGCCGTTACCTGTGGCGGCGATGTAATAATTCAGAAGGTGCTTTGTTGGACTTACGTGGCAAATTCAAAATGATGACTGTGTTAAAGAATTGGGTCTATGAGTGAAAAAGCACAAGTTGGAATCGGAGATTTTTATTTGCCATCCCAACACATAAACCTAGCACCCCCAATATTATACTAATTTTTATAATAAAGTTGGCGTGTAAAGAAAATTACTCGTTTTTTTAAAAAACAATTTGATTTTTCGTAAATTTTTGAAAGTTTTGATATTGTAAAAGTACGGGTTTTATTCATTTATCGGAATTTTAGCAGGATTTCATAAAATATAGTAGTTTAATTTTTAACCGTTGAGATTTTGTCGACAATTTTGTACGACTGTAATTGTACTGACAGTTGTGTATGGTCTAGAATGAACCCAAACTTGTATAAATATGTATCATCTGTTGTTAAAAAGAACATCTTAAAATGCTTCACTATTCGTTTTTAACACGTGTGTACTTAAACATGGTGAAACCTCCCGTTGATTTTGGGCTCTCGAAGGATACCACCTTTCTCGCTCTTTTGAGATGCAAGTTGAATAATATGTTGTTTGACACCAAGAACATAAAGGTGGGTAAGATCAATTTTCGTGCACCATGGATCGATACTAATGGAAAGGTGAATACGACCATATTGAGCTTAAGACTGATGAAGATTTGAATGTTATGTGGAGAACATATCATTGTATCCTAACAAAGAGACACATCAAGTTTGATGCGACAATTTCTAGATATTTTGACGATGTAATAAAGATGGTGAAACGCCCAATATCATATGGTAGTGTTTATGTTTTTTCTATTTATTATTGTTATGTAATATTCTGTGTTAAGTTAAGTTAATTATAATGTGTTAAGTTATGTTCATCTTGCAATAATGAAAGCGACAAAATGTTATTTAATAAGGTGTATGGTGTAAATGCTTGAGTAATAATACACATAATTTAGAAATAGTAAGAAACTAATAATAATATTAACATAGGTCCCCCACGGGCTATGTCTGGTGCCTGTGACGCCAAAGTATAAACCTCGTCATCTTGGTTTAGCAAATCCATGAGGTTATCTATAATGACTACTATTATCTGAAGATGTTGCTGGTCATCCACACCACGTGGAGGCGGTGGCACATCATAGGAAGCCCCCCTGTATCAAAAGATCCAACATTAACTCCATGCTTAACAAGTGAGATTATGTGAGGGTGTGATACAATAAGGTACCACTCTAAGTAACCATCAACATATTGCGCAGAGAACTGAACGTCCACTATATGATTTCTAATGGCACAAGCATAATTGATAATGTTAGCCAGTGTTAATTCTCTGGTTTTTGGTTGGCATTATGTTTGGGAAAACTAACTTATGTGAAGATGTTGAAGAAGATGTTATATCTTCAACTAATAAGACATGTCAAACAAGATGTCCTATTTTGGTTCATTCGACATCGCGTCCAAGACAGCTGGGCTGTGTAACACCCTTCTAAACCCCGCGACAATTTAAATAATTATATCAGAGTAACATGAAACAAGGGTGCCACAATTCAAATTGACGATAAACGTAGTATGTCATTGTCATGCATTCACCGAGGAAAATTCATCATAATTCATAATATCTCATATTCGCACAGCGGAAATTAAATCATATAGATAAGCTCAACATCCTTGAAGCTATATCCCACAAATAATTCAAAACAACAAACAGAATTATAAACTCAACAACTTAAAACTCGCGTTCCCCAGTGTTACAATATCAGAGCATGACACCTGACGCTAAACTAACACACTGACTCATGAGCTAATCCTCACCAAGTCGAAAGCCGTTATTCCTGAATCTGAAAATAACAATATGTAAGGGTGAGTTTCATTCACGATTAACAAATATTATAGCATCATAAACAATAACACCTCATAGTTATATTATCCACCCAATTTCATCATATTCAGATTATCAGGAAACATCCATCATTTACACAAACGTCAACAGAATACATCATTCAAGCATACACTCATACTCATCATTCAAGTCACATTAATCATGCATATGTATGAACTGACACAATGCATGTGGTACCAATCCTTGTTAATGGGAATAACCCATTGACCGATCTATCATCATCCAGATACGGCCCTGCCAGCACAAATTCCGCACAATGAGAATTATGCCCTTAACTAAATCCACACCTCATTCGGATTCAGCCCGCAAACATATGATTATGAATGAATGCAAACATATATGAAACATACTTATATCCTCGTCAAGTCTATGAGTAAATCTCATCCAATACTCAAATCATCATCATCATCATCATCATCATCATCACCATCATCATGAAGCATGTTTACATATGTTAACATCATTCAAAATACCATCCAATCATCTTCATACAATGCACAAATCATCACATGATTATCGTTTCAAACATAGCATGTATTAACACATCTCATCGCATATATGTACAATACATCCTTCAACAAGCAATTAAATCATAATTTAAAATAATTAAGTTACACCTCATTTCATCATCCAAACAGATAGATTATTTCATAAGGTGCGACACACTCGAAACGACACTAAAAACGGGTTTACGGTTTGAAAATTATGCATCTTTAAAATTTTTCCAAAACAGCTATCACTAACAGCACACAGCGCAAACAAGGTTCGCGGCGCGAACTGAGCGAATCAAATTTCCTTGACCTTTCTGCCAAGCAGTTCGCGGTACCAAGCCCTGACCAAACCGATTCCAATCGACAAGGTTTTACATACAGCCACACAACACATATTATAACACACTTTTAGCATACAATTTTCATCTATTATCATCATAACATCATCAAGTCATGCAAATTTTATCAAATCAATGCAATTTTCATCAAACCATCCCCAAACCCCAATCTAACCTATGATCCAATTGACCTAAACAATACATTTAATCAGCCCTATCATCTATAACACGATAAGATATGCTAACCGGAAGAATCCCCCATTACCTTAGCCAAAAGTTCTTGATAGGTCTCTTCCTCTTCTGTTCCTCTTTCACGTTCCTTGAGTTCCTAACTTCTCAGTGAAGGATAGAAAAAAACACTTAGAAAGGGGGGGTTTGAATAAGTGTGACTTTAAAAACTCTTAAGATAAAAACAATGAACACAATATTTTTATCCTGGTTCGTTGTTAATGAAACTACTCCAGTCCACCCCCTTAGAGTGATTTACCTCACCTGAGGATTTAATCCACTAATCACACAAGATTACAATCGTTTTCCACTTAGATACCATCTAAGTCTTCTAGAGTATTCTGATCACAACCTGATCACTCTAGGAACACAATGCTTAGATACCCTCTAAGACTTTCTAGAGAATCCGATCACAACTTGATCTCCTCTAGTTCTTTACAAATGAATGTAAACAAATTCTTACAAGAGTATTACAATGCTTCTTAAAAGCTATAATCACAACTGTGATATTTCTCTTAATGTTTAAGCTTAATCTCACTAAGATATTACAACAGTAATGAAGTGAGGTTGAAGATGAAGTTTGAGAGCTTTTTGAATTTGACAGCGTTTCTGTATGTTTGCGCAAAGTGTTGTATTCAGTTTCTCATCAGAAATTTTATTTATAGGCGTTTGAGAAGATGACCGTTGGGAGCATTTAATGCGTTGCGTGATCCGTACAACATTGCATTTAATGTTTCACTCTTTTGTCAACTACCTCGAGCCTTGCTTTTCCTGCTTTAACTGACGTTGCCTTTAATAGCTTCTAACGTTCCTTTTGTCAGTCAGCGTATCCTGCCATCTTGTACTTGCTTCTGATCTGATGTTTGTATAAACAACGTTTGAATATCATCAGAGTCAAACAGCTTGGTGCAGAGCATCTTCTTGTCTTCTGACCTTGAAGTGCTTCTAGCGTGATACCATGAGAACTTCAGTGCTTCTGCTTCTGATCTCAAGTTCTTCTGATACTTCAATAGACCATGTTCTGATTCTGCTTGACCATCTTCTGATGTCTTGCGAGAGCATGTTCTGATGTTGCATACTTGAACCTTCTGAGTCAGTGCTTCTTGCGCTGATTTTGTGCATACTCTTTATATGTTCCTGAAATGGAAATTGCATAGGATTAGAGTACCACATTATCTCAAGCAAAATTCATATACATTGTTATCATCAAAACTAAGAATATTGATCAGAATAAATCTTGTTCTAACAATCTCCCCCTTTTTGATGATGACAAAAACATATATAAATGATATGAATTTGCAATCAGAATATCAGACGGCTAAAGACAATTACACAGTTATAGCATAAGCATATAAACATAGTGTGTGAATATGTCTCCCCCTGAGATTAACAATCTCCCCCTGAGATAAATAATCTCCCCCTGAAATAAATACTGGAAGAAATTTATAAATAAAGGACTTCCCTGAGTATTTTCCATTTCAGTTGAGACGATCACATATGCTTAGAACTTCAGAACATTCAGAGCTTCTGCTTCTTGCTTCCATAGGACAGCTTCAGAGCTTTGAATTTCTTCTTGAATCATTGCATGCTAGATTGTATCAGAACATTGTTGAATGTACCAGAGCATCTTCAGAGCATCTCTACATCCTGAAATGTTTCAGAACAAGCTAAACGACAAAATTCAGAGCATGAATGAATCAGAACATAAAATATGTATCAGAGCATATAGTATGTATCAGAGCACAAAACAAATTGTATCAGAACACATAAAAAATGCATCAGAACATATAAGGAATAAGAATGTGTTATAGCATATTCTGCCACGAGAATATCAGAAACATTCTTCCTTCTTGCTTCTGATCTTGAAGCTTCACAGCGCTAAGCTTGCTTCAGATCCCATGAGCATGTTTCTATATAGAAATGCTTTTCCCCATGTCTTTGCTTCTCATGTTGAGATTTTTAGAAAGTCTTCAATCCTGCAAAAATCTCAAAGACATAGAACTTGTAAATTCTGTTAGAAATGTGGAGACTTACTCCCAGCAACTGATAATATAAATCAGATCATTTATCACATTTTCTCCCCCTTTTTGTCATAACATCAAAAAGCATAAAAGATTCAGATGAAAAAACAAACAATATGAGAGAGAAGAAGATTTCATTGATCATAAGAAGATATCAGAAGATACAAGAATCAATGCAAGAAAGCATATGCAAGAACAAGAGACAACTAAGACTCAAAAGACTACGACTAGCCTAGCTTAGACATGATCTTGGCCAGCATGTCGTTAATCCCAGAAGTGCTTTCATTCTGTTTCTTCATGAAGACTCTGAACTCTTCATGTGCTTCATCATGCTTATCCAGGCGAGAAGCAAGAACAACTTGATTCTGTTGAAGAGCCTCAAAAGTCTTCTCCAGACGAGAGGATTCACCAGAAGTTTCACCATCAGAATTCAGTGGGATAGCATGTCCAACAGAAGCATCCAAAGTAAGAACATCTTTTTGAGTTTCTGGAACAGGACTTTTCTCAGAGGAATGATTCTCAGCATCTTGTTTCTCAGCATCAGCTTCTTCCATAGAAGCATCTTCATCATATTCTGGGGTAGGAAGATCAAAATCTTCATTCTCCAGAGCTTGAAGAATCTCAGCCAGATTCTTTGGAGGAATGGGAGCAACAACAACTAGATGATAGACAACCTCAGGAACAACCATGGTAGGAGCCTGCTCAGAAGAATTCGCCCTAAGCCAGTGGAATATCCATTGGGAATCTTTAGTCAGAACAGGAAACTTAGGCTTCCACACAACAATCTCCCAAGAGTGTGCTTCTTGTTCAGCTTCTGAAGCTTCTGCCAGTTCATCAACAAAAGCTTTCTCTTCAAAACAATACCTGCCTCCAAGGGGACTATGCCAGAACTCTTCATAGGATCTTAGAATTCCAAGATGGCCAGGAGCTTCTACTTCACATATCTTCTGAAGCTTCCACAACTCATAGTTCATATGTGTTCTGAACATCCTCCAGAGATTCCTGAGTTCAACATCATCCATCCTGGCATGATGTGCTGCCTTCAAAGTCTCTAAATCTGTTTGCAGTCTCAGATTTAACAGTTCAAAACATACACCAACAGAAAATTCCCGGCGGGATTTGAGTCTGGTAATAGCAAAGTCTGGTCTCAGAAAGAAATAGGGTTGAGGTTCTCTATCGAAACAAAGAGATGATTCTGCTTCATTCTCAGAGTCTAACACCACTAACTCAGGTTCAGGACGAGGCTTGGGTGTGTAGTTGCAATCACGAAACAATTGCTTATGTGATGCAGAATCTGGGAGGTCAGAGATGGTGGGATTATCTTGAGTGGGGGAAGAAATGGGTTCATAGTTAGCATGAGGAGGAGGTTGAGAAGTGGAGATATTTGAGTGAGGAGGAAAGAGGGTTTGAAGGGGTTGGATATCAAGAATGAGGATTTCAAGAGGATGGTCAGAAGCAACATTGGTTGTTGATGGAGAGGGAGGAATGAGAACGTTTGTGATAGGTGAAGAAGGAGGGGTAAGAACATTGGTTTGGGGAGAAGAAGGAGGTGTGAGAACATGGGTGAGTTGAGGTGATTCTGATGGGGCTGTTTCTGGTAGAATTTCTGGTTGAGGGGTAACCGGAACTTCTGTTGGTACAGATTCTGAATTAAAAACAGAGACAGAGTCAGGTTCTGAAATATGTATACCTTTGGACATATTCTGAAGAGCTTCAAATTCAGCTTCAAGTCTTTTCTGCTTCTTCTTCTTCTCATGCACAGTCTTCGCCTTCCCAAGAGAAATTTCTCTTCTTCTGGCATTTTCCAGTCTCTCTTTCTCTCTATCCACAGCTTCTTGACCTTCAACTTCTTGAGTTACTCCTTCTTGATTTTCTTCTTCTTGCTGGTTCACAGCTTCTGGAATCTCTTCTTCTTCATCCGAACCTACTATTATTAATTTCCTTTTCTTTTTCTTCTTCTTTTCTACTTCCTTTCCATCTTCTACATTCTTATTTTTCTTCAACTTTCTCTTCTTCTTCTTCTTCTTCCTTCTCTCAGCAGCTTCTTGTTCATTATTTTCATTTTCAACTAATACTTCCTGATTTTCTTCAGCAATAACTTCTCTTCCAGCAGCATTCTCATCAACTACTGGAGCAGCTTCTTCTTGGGTTTCCTTCTCCTGGTTAACAGAAGGACGATCAAACTTACGCTTTGTCCTTCTTTCTTTATTGGCAACAACTTATGGTGCAGCTTCTGAAACATCTTCTGAAACTGCAGGCCTGGAAGTGGAAGCTTTCTTACAACCACCTTTAGCAGTAGTGTTAGACGCTGGCCTTAGGATCTAGAGGGGGGGGGGGGGGGGTGAATAGATCGTTCACAGTTTTACGGATTTAAACAACTTTTCAGCGGAAGTGATTCTGGATCGACTCGCGTCTATTCCGAACCACTATCGAAACGATTATATATGTGTTTAAAAACCAGTCAAGGACTTGAATTGAATGATAAGAGTATATGTTGCAGAATCAAGGCGTTTCTCTTATTGAAAATCAGATTAACTTTTTGTATGATGGACAATGTTTGCAATGCAGTAAGAGTGATAGAAACAAATATACAAACACTTGGTGATAATGATCAAATTGAAGGTAATTCAATGTGTGATGGATTGTGATGTTTATGAACGTTCTTAGTTCACAATCTTAACACTCGAATCGTTGATTAATTTGCTATTATAACCAAATATGAACAGAATGTAAATGAAAAAGTAAAAGCGACAAGAACACGATATTTGTTTAGGCAGTTCGTCGATCGTCCTCGCTACGACTACGTCTGCCCCCAATTCCAAATTGAAATTGGGTAATCTTTCATTAATGTTGAAAGTAGTATATACAAAGAAGATAACAAAGCGATAAACGATAAACCAATTATGTCGATCCTTTGAATCTTCTTCCCCCTTAATCTTGAGCAAGATCAAGGTTATCCAAGAGCTTCACTTTGATTCCCTTCTGCAGTGTCTTGATTCCTTGAACTCCCCGTTCCTCAATCGTTACACTCAGCCGAATCCTCAATGAACGCCTCTTGATAAAAACCCCCAAGAACCACCCGTCGTGGAGGACAAAACCCGCAGATTTTATTCACCAACAAACCCCACAAACCTTCACCCACTAGGAATCTTCAATTCCGTTCCATGGACGTTATCGAACTCATCACTAACCCGCAACGCAAGAATGATTATGTGTAATTGTGTTGGAGATGATGAAGAACGAAGATGAGAAGCGTTTGTGTATCTTTCAGTCGTTGGTGTTGCATTGAATAATTACCCTTGCATAATATATATGATTGCATAACAGTTGGAACCAAGAAAAACTGATTTTTGAACTTTCTTGATCAGTTAGGTCGACCTCTTGTAGGGGTTAGGTCGACCTAGTAGTGCTTGCTGAAGTTTGCTCCCAGTTAGGTCGACCTGTTGAAGGAGTAGGTCGACCAGAATCCTCTTCTGATGCGTTCTGGGAACATTTTCTCAGATTAGGTCGACCTAGTTGTTATGTAGGTCGACCTAGCAAACTGATATGAAGATTTCTTCATTTTAGGTCGACCTGGGTTGACAGTAGGTCGACCTAACTGCTGATTTTCAGCATTTTTCTTGTTCAGCTTGTGTTGAGTCGACCTGTATGCATAGTAGATCATCTTGTGCTTTCATGAGTGATTAAATGCTTTGCTTTTCCGATTCCTCCTTGTTGTTTGGATGCTCATTTGAGTTTGCCATAAATCAAAAACATCTTAGAGTGTAGTCTTGTATTCACATACTCCCCCTTTTTGATGATGGCAAACCAATAGTCAAAAGCTTTGGTGGAAGTGACACAGACTCAACAAGGCTCCCCCGTACATCCAGCATCTATTTCTCAACCAAGCAATCTCTCCACAAAGCTCCCCCGTACACTCAGCATCTATTGTATCTATCTCCCCCTTTGACAACATCAAAAAGAGAAACAAAGAAAACAGAGTAGGAGAGTAACAAGAGAAATAAAGAATACCGGTAGTCATAGAGATAAATAACATGTAAATGGTGAAATCATAAGAACTAAACATATTTTAAAGAAAAACCAACACCATACATAGTAGTTCAAGAGATTAATAAAAGAAAACAGAGAGTACTACATCATATAATGTTTTTAACAAAAAAAAAACTTAATGACATGAAATGCAATGAAATGATGATATGATAAACAATATGTCCTAACGCCTGCCCCTTCTTCCTCTTCCTCTTTGAAATGTATGAGGTCGATCTTCTTCAACCTGTTCCAACAAATCCAGCACAGACATGTTAAGAGTGTTGAAGCTTTGGCTTATGTTAGCATGGCGATGCAATGCCGTTTCCTCAAACTGATTCTGCCTCAATACAGAGTTGGATGCAAACGTCTCAAAATCGTTCCTTTGTTCCTGAACCAAGTCGTACAACGATTGGTATTGACGTTGTTGTTCCTCATATCTATCTTGTTGAAGCTGCTGCATTGTTTGAAATTGAAGCTGTTGAGTTTCAAAGTTCTGCTGTTGTTGAAGTTGCATAGCTTCAAGCATAGATATTATGTTGGATTGATCAGGAGGAGGTGGAGCAGTGTAACCCCAAGGAATTTCTTCCTCTTGAGACGGAACATATTGCCAATTTGGATCCGTGTCATGAGCTATGTCTTCCATGGTTTGATCCTCATCATTTGCTATTTCTTGATCGTTTCCCTCTTCCTCATTTCCTACATTGTTTCCAAACTCCGTAGGATCATCATAGTTGTAGATAACCTTCCCTGTTCCTTTTTGAATGAGATAATAGGTTTTCCTAACAGGATTCCAATGATATCCCATAAGAGTCAAGGTGGTTTGTGAGAATTCTTGGGATTGATGTATGCGAGTGTAGTGTAAGTGATCAAGTCGCATACCAAAGTGATTGACAATTGTTTGAATGATTGATCCATAACACAGGGCTGTAGTTTTCTGTTTGACCTCATGAAACTTAGCAGCTAGGAAATGAGGCCAGTGTAAACGCGTTCTATTTTGCAGCAGATACATGAGCACCACTTCATTCCTTTCAATTCTCGAATATCCTCCTGCCCTTGGTCGAATGATTCTTGAGATTACCCAATTCAAGAGCCTAGGATCTCGCTTCAAATGACCGGCTGTTATTGTTTCATTTGATCTGTCAAATACGGAAGGGTCTTTGAGGATTGACTTCATGTAGGCCTCATGATCATAGTTTCCCGGTACATCCCCGTCTACCATACGGAGTTCATCACCTACGATTGTCAGACCAAAGATACTAATCCAGACCCGTTTGTCAACAACATGCGACCTAGATCCCATTTTGAAACGGAAATTACAACCGTCCCCTTTCGTAAATCCTGCATAGAAAGCCCTAACGGTATTTTCACAGTACGGGGTATCACATTGCACTAAGGGATGAATATTTTGATGTTCAATTAACGCAGCGACATCAGGGATATGCATGTTTTCGACAAGATTTGGATCATAAGTATATTGCTTAACAATTTTTCTTTTCATCTGCCACTTCTCAAAGTTTTCTCTACAATCAGGATGAACAAGAGCACTTACCGGTTGAGATGATGAACTGGAAGCAATTTCCTTTCCTTTTCTTGATTTTGGAGGCATGGTTGGAGATGCTTTGAGTGAGAGAGGGATGATATTTGGACAATTTTGAGTTTGAGGAATTAGGGTTAGCCGTACCAAAAGAGATGAGAATGAGAGGGAATGCAAGAATGGAATGTTTTGAATGAATGAGAGTGGGTCGGGTCGACCTAACAGACCCAAATATGGAAAAATTAACGCAGTAGGTCGACCTAAAGAGAAGCTGGGTCGACCTAACAGAAGTAACAAAACAAATGACCAAATTAGGTCGACCTAAATTGTGAGTAGGTCGACGCAACTGGACCTTTTTAGTTTTTCTAAAGAAGCTTCTTATGTAGGTCGACTCAAATACAGAGTAGGTCGACCTAAGTTTCCTTCAATGATGAAAATGCCTTAGAAATGTTTCTATATGATGTATTTTTGTTTTGTCATTTGCTTGAATGCACAACCATTTTATGTTATGAATGAAAATGATGAACACATATACATAAGTATTTGAGAAGAGTAGATAAGAGCACATGAAGTCACTATAAGCATGTTAATTGATAGCATATTATAGCATCAATAAAATTTTTGGAAGTGAACAATAAACATGTTACCGCTTTCTCAATATGTAGGTGTTTTGTCATCATTGTGTGGAGTCTTCTTGTCAGTTTGCCATACTCATTTCCTTTGCCAAGTATGGTTCTTCAATCTTTCTTCATAAATGACATACCAAGAGTGGTATGTCTTCCTTTATGTGTCTTGAGCACCAGCTGTCAAGGAACCACCACCTTTCGGCGATGTCAAGACACATTTCCTGCGAAATTAAATTAGAGTGGAAGGTCCCCAATCTTCATTGGGTCCTGGATGGTGAGTACACAATTTGTTGCACTTAGGCAACCATTGAAATACTCCTTTAGGAACCAAAATTCTCCTAAATTTGCATTTTTCAATGGTATGTCCCTTTTTGCAACAATAATGACAGGTAATATGATGAGAATATGGAGTTTTGCTAGTTGATGCTTTTGGTACAAAAGTGTATTTGCTATATAAAGGAGTATACGATCTTTTGAACTTATTTGGATCAACCGCAAAAGTCACTTTTGGTTGTAGAGCCTTGTCTAACTTGGCTTTTAGATCTCTTACTTCTTTTTGCCAAATGTTACATGTCTCACAACCGAACCATGATGTAGGATCTATTTCAACTTTGTCCTTTTGAATGTCTAGCATAGATTGTTTTAAAGCTTCCATATCCCTTTCGGTTTTCTCAACTTTTGATTCAAGATATGAAAATATTTTCTTATTTGAGGCCAAAAGTTTGAAAGCTTTAATTGCATCTCTATGTAATTCTTCAAAAGCAAGTTTTAGTTGAGAATGAGATACCTTATCTACGAGTTCAGGTTTAAGATGACTTACAGCTTTCTTTTTCTTGTTTTGATGAGCCATGAAACAAAGATCTGCTGATTCTTCTTCATCGCTTGATGAGCTTTCACTAGATGAAACACTTTCCCATGCTATGTAGGCTCTTTTAGATTTGTTATGACCTTTGCTTTGGTTCTTCTCCTTCTCTTTCTTAAGGTATGGACAATCCGGTTTGTAGTGACCGGCTTTCCCACAATTGAAGCAAAGACCTTTGATCTTTCCTTTGCTGTCGTCATCTTGTTTGAACATGTTTGATTGCTTTCTATAGTTGATCAAGCCTTTGTCGGAATGTTTTGCTCCATTTTTCTTTAGATATTTGTTGTATCTTCGCACAAACAGTCCCATTTCCTCATCATCGGAGTCTTCGTCATCACTTGTGTCACTATCCTTTGGCTCTCGTTTTGAGGTCTTGGAGCTCGAAGCTTTTAGAGCTATTGACTTCTTCTCTACCTCTTTCTCCATGTTCTTTTCTTTCTTTGTCCTTTTCTCATGCATGTCAAGGCATTTAAGATGCTGTTCATGTTCCTCTAGTTTACCAAAAAGGGTGGTAATGTCTAAAGTGTTGAGATCATTTGCTTCCTTAATTGCTGTAACTTTGGGTTGCCATTCCCTGTTCAAACACCTTAAGATTTTGTTAGTAGCAACTGCATTGGAAACAGGTCTATCAAGAGAATTTAATCGATTTTTCAGATGAACGAATCTCTTCTGCATGTTTTCGATGGATTCACCATCTTCCATGTGGAAGAGTTCGAACTCTTGAGTTAACGTATTGATCCTAGCTAGTTTGACATCATCCGTTCCCTCGTGGGCAACTTGCAATGTGTCCCACATAGCTTTAGCTGATCTACAATGGGAAACGCGATAGTATTCATCAACTCCTAGAGCTGAGATTAGAATGTTTCTCGCTTTCCAATCGTATGCATATCTCTTTTCATCTTCAGCATTCCAAGTATCTTCTGGTTTTGGAACAACTGCACCAGCTGCATTTGTCATGGTGATCTGAAATGGACCATTGACAATAGCTGTCCAGATGTTCCTATCAATTGCATTGATATGGACACACATACAATCCTTCCAATAGCCGTAGTTTTCGCCGTTGAAAACTGGAGCTCTATTATGAGCCCCTTTAGGTCCGGAAGCCATCTTTCCAATAAGTGTTTCACGTAACACGGAATAAACCAGAGCTCTTGATGCCACTTGTTAGACGCTGGCCTTAGGATCTAGAGGGGGGGTGAATAGATCGTTCACAGTTTTACGGATTTAAACAACTTTTCAGCGGAAGTGATTCTGGATCGACTCGCGTCTATTCCGAACCACTATCGAAACGATTATATATGTGTTTAAAAACCAGTCAAGGACTTGAATTGAATGATAAGAGTATATGTTGCAGAATCAAGGCGTTTCTCTTATTGAAAATCAGATTAACTTTTTGTATGATGGACAATGTTTGCAATGCAGTAAGAGTGATAGAAACAAATATACAAACACTTGGTGATAATGATCAAATTGAAGGTAATTCAATGTGTGATGGATTGTGATGTTTATGAACGTTCTTAGTTCACAATCTTAACACTCGAATCGTTGATCAATTTGCTATTATAACCAAATATGAACAGAATGTAAATGAAAAAGTAAAAGCGACAAGAACACGATATTTGTTTAGGCAGTTCGTCGATCGTCCTCGCTACGACTACGTCTGCCCCCAATTCCAAATTGAAATTGGGTAATCTTTCATTAATGTTGAAAGTAGTATATACAAAGAAGATAACAAAGCGATAAACGATAAACCAATTATGTCGATCCTTTGAATCTTCTTCCCCCTTAATCTTGAGCAAGATCAAGGTTATCCAAGAGCTTCACTTTGATTCCCTTCTGCAGTGTCTTGATTCCTTGAACTCCCCGTTCCTCAATCGTTACACTCAGCCGAATCCTCAATGAACGCCTCTTGATAAAAACCCCCAAGAACCACCCGTCGTGGAGGACAAAACCCGCAGATTTTATTCACCAACAAACCCCACAAACCTTCACCCACTAGGAATCTTCAATTCCGTTCCATGGACGTTATCGAACTCATCACTAACCCGCAACGCAAGAATGATTATGTGTAATTGTGTTGGAGATGATGAAGAACGAAGATGAGAAGCGTTTGTGTATCTTTCAGTCGTTGGTGTTGCATTGAATAATTACCCTTGCATAATATATATGATTGCATAACAGTTGGAACCAAGAAAAACTGATTTTTGAACTTTCTTGATCAGTTAGGTCGACCTCTTGTAGGGGTTAGGTCGACCTAGTAGTGCTTGCTGAAGTTTGCTCCCAGTTAGGTCGACCTGTTGAAGGAGTAGGTCGACCAGAATCCTCTTCTGATGCGTTCTGGGAACATTTTCTCAGATTAGGTCGACCTAGTTGTTATGTAGGTCGACCTAGCAGACTGATATGAAGATTTCTTCATTTTAGGTCGACCTGGGTTGACAGTAGGTCGACCTAACTGCTGATTTTCAGCATTTTTCTTGTTCAGCTTGTGTTGAGTCGACCTGTATGCATAGTAGATCATCTTGTGCTTTCATGAGTGATTAAATGCTTTGCTTTTACGATTCCTCCTTGTTGTTTGGATGCTCATTTGAGTTTGCCATAAATCAAAAACATCTTAGAGTGTAGTCTTGTATTCACAAGTAGCATCTTGAGCACCACCTTTCTTGAGAGTGTCAAGATAAAGAGCCTTAAATTCTGGCAGCTCACTTCTGAAGAACGTTTCAAACTCAGCAAGAACAGGATTTCTTCTGCTTCTTGCTCCAGGGAGAGGTTGAGGAATGACTCTGACAGCTTGAATAAGATTCATCTTCCTCAAGGTATTGGCATTCAAGCAGCTTCCTGTATCAGTAACAGGATCCTTGACAATTCCTTGAGCTTCCAAGTCTTCAATATTCTTGGTATGAACCAAAAGATTGGTAATTATTCTTCCAAAAGGAATAATATTACCTTTCTTTGTTCTGAAAGCATTTCTGGAGTCCCTTACAACATTCCACATATGATTGAAAATTATGTAGATAATATCAACCTTCTTCTGAGTGGCAATGCAGTACAGAATGTATTGCTGCTCTTTGTTGACAAAATCTAGGGAATGGGTTGATTTTCTGTGATAGAAACACCCTAGAAGAATCTTGGTCCAGACTTTGTAAAGATCCTTCATGTCTTTGACACACTTTGTTTTCTCTACATCTGTGTATAGAACAGTCAGAACGGCATCCCAATCTGTTCTCTGATCAGATTCAAAGACACCTTCAGGGTTTCTTAAATCGAACATCATCCTCAGAATGTTCTCAGTGATGACAACCATTCTACCATGAAGAAACGATATAATAGCTTTTGGGGCTACGACAACATGAACCCAAAATTCCTTTACCAGTTCTGGGTAAACCGGTCCACAAAACTCAGAAAACAATGACGTCCACCCTTGAAAGAGCATGTCATCCTTGAGATGAAACTCATGTTCTTCAAGACTATCAAAATCAACCACTAATTCACAAATCACTTCCAACTCATTCCTAGGAATCGAGCAAGTGATTTCTCCTTGTTGACGTTGCTGAGAAGATGAACCAACGACTTGTGATGAAGAAGCATCCATTCTAGCACAACTGAGATTACTGGATTTCTTTTTGGTTTTGTGTTTAGGGTTAGAGAAAAGGGCAAACGAGTTGCAGAAATGCATGCAAGAAGAGAGAGAATGAGAGCGAAAAAGATAAACGTTATGATTTGAAATGAATATATAGAGGCGGATTTGAAAAAGAATGCAATAAATTTATGAGAATGAACAGTTACAGAATCAATTGAAATCAAATGCATTAAATGAGGAGTTACGTTAGGTGAGAGAACGTGATGTTTGAAATGATTTACACAGTTACCTAGGGCGGCGTCCCATCAGTTTCACACACGCTTTTACCTATCGTGTGAACACGTGTTCACCATCAGAAAGCACTTGGTGACAGTTGTGTTACAAAGAATTTGCTTCTGATGAAGGATATAACTTCTCATCTTCTGATTCTGATCAATTGTTCTGACTACCATTCTTTAGAAAGGATCTGGTTCTGATAGGATCATCCTTCTTTCCCAGAATGACATCTTCTGAGTGAGCAGATGTGAGTCTAGAAGATCTTCTGACTGTTGGCTCTTCAGAAATTATGAGATTCTCTAAAGATGCAACAACTTGATCTTCTGATCCTTTGCTTCTGAGATCTTCAGCTTCTGGTACTCTGCTTCTTGGTTCTTCAGCTTCTGATATATCAATATCTAAATCTCCAAAATTCTCAAACTGCTTTGGCTTTTCAATACCAAGCTTATCATCAAATCTGATATTGGTTGATTCTTTAACAACCAATGTTTCAGTATTGTATACTCTGTAGCCTTTAGAGCGTTCAGAATATCCAAGAAGGAAACACTTTTGTGCCTTAGAATCAAACTTACCAAGATGATCTTTAGTATTCAGAATGAAACAAACACATCCAAAAGGATGAAAATATGAAACGTTGGGCTTTCTGTTCTTCCACAACTCATAAGAAGCCTTATTTAGAATAGGTCATATAGAGATTTTATTCTAAATATAACATGCAGTATTTATTGCTTCTGCCCAGAAATGCTTAGCCATATTGGTTTCATTGATCATGGTTCTGGCTATTTCTTGTAGAGTCCTATTCTTTCGCTCTACAACTCCATTTTGCTGTAGAGTTCTAGGGCAAGAGAAATCATGGGCAATACCATTTTCTTTGAAGAACTCCTCAAAGAATCTGTTCTCAAATTCGCCACCATGATCACTTCTGACCTTTATGATTTTGCACTCCTTCTCAGATTGAATCTGAGTGCAGAATTCAAAGAACACCGAATGAGACTCATCCTTGTGTTTTAAGAACTTTACCCATGTCCAGCGGCTATAATCATCTACGATGACTAATCCATATTTCTTCCCTCTGACAGATGCTATTTTGACTGGTCCAAACAGATCAATGTGCAGAAGTTCTAGCGGCCTAGAGGAAGAGACAACATTCTTAGATTTGAATGCAGGTTTGGAGAACTTTCCCTTCTAACATGCTTCACAAAGAGCATCTGATTTGTATTTCAGATTTGGGATACCTCTGACCAGATTTAGTTTGTTAATCTGAGAAATCTTTCTCAAACTAGCATGGCCTAATCTTCTGTGCCAGACCCATTGCTCTTCAGAAACAGACATAAGGCAAGTCACCTTCTGCTTCTCAAGATCAGAAAGATCAATCTTATAAATGTTGTTCTTTCTCTTGCCTGTAAATAGGATTGAGCCATCCTTCTGACTTACAGCCTTGCAAGACTTTTGATTGAAGATTATGTCATAACCATTGTCACTTAATTGACTTATGGACAATAAGTTATGTGCTAATCCTTCTACAAGAAGTACATTAGATATGGAAGGAGAGTTAACAATACTTATGGTTCTAGAGCCAATAATCTTGCCCTTCTGATCTCCTCCAAACTTGACTTCTCCACCAGACTTAAGCACCAGGTCTTGGAACATAGACCTTCTTCCCGTCATGTGTCGCGAGCACCCAGAGTCCAGGTACCATGACATGTTGTGCTTTGTCTTCTTTGCTGCCAAGGATATCTGCAACAGAAATTATCTTCTCCTTAGGTACCCACAACTTCTTGGGTCCTTTCTTGTTAGTTTTCCTCAAGTTCTGATTGAACTTGGGTTTGGCATAATAAACAACAGGAGGTACAGCATGATATTCTTTAGGTTTAGCAGCATGATATTTTCTAGGTTGTGTCACATGCTTCTTAGTGTGTGTAGCATGAAAGCTTTTGGCATGTGAAGTGAGCCTAATATCATGTGAGTGGCCATATTTGAACTGATCATACAATGGCTTGTATGTGATTTTCATATCATCTACAGGTTCAAATTTTTGTGGGGTATCATCCTCATAGCCAACACCAATCATTTTGTTTCCAGAAACACCATATATCCTAGAAGCAAGATGACTTCTGCCAATACTTCTAGATAAGAACTTTCTAAAACTCGAGTCATATTCTTTCAGAATATAATTGAGACTAGGAATGGATTTTTCTGAGTCAGAAGGAGATCCAATATCTTTGGATAATTTTAAAACTTTTTCCTTCAGTTCAGAATTTTCCATTTCCAGCTTCTTAGTTTCAGAGTCAAATAGCTTTTTCAGATTTTTGTATTTGATACTAAGATGAGCCTTGAGTTCCAGAAGTTCTGTTAAACTGGAAACTAACTCTTCTCTAGATAGTTCAGAAAATACCTCTTCAGAATCTGATTCTGATGTAGATTCTGATCCATCATCAACTGTGGCCATCAGTGCAATGTTTGCTTGCTCTCCTTCAGAGTCTGATTCTGATTCTGAATCTGAATCATCCCACGTTGCCATAAGACCTTTCTTCTTATGAAACTTCTTCTTGGGATTCTCCTTCTAAAGTTTTGGACACTCATTCTTGTAGTGACCAGGCTCATTGCATTCATAGCATGTGACCTTCTTCTTGTCAGATCTTCTGCTTCCAGAAGATTCTCCTTTTTCAAGCTTCTTAGAACTTCTGAAGTTCTTGAACTTCCTATGCTTGCTTTTCCAGAGTTGGTTTACCCTTCTGGAGATCATGGACAGTTCATCTTCTTCTTCTTCTGATTCTGATTCTTCAGAATCTTGTTCTTCTGCCCGAAAAGCGTTAGTGCATTTTTTATAATTGGATTTTAATGCAATAGACTTACCTTTCTTCAGAGGTTCATTAGCATCCAACTCTATTTCATGACTCCTCAGGGCACTGATCAATTCTTCAAGAGAGACTTCATTCAGATTCTTGGCAATTTTGAAAGCAGTCACCATAGGACCCCATCTTCTTGGCAAGCTTCTAATGATCTTCTTGACATGATCAACCTTGGTGTATCCCTTGTCAAGAACTCTTAATCCAGCAGTTAGCATTTGAAATCTTGAGAACATTTTCTCAATGTTTTCATCATCCTCCATCTTGAAGGCTTCATATTTCTAGATCAAGGCAAGAGCTTTGGTCTCCTTGACTTGGGCATTTCTTTCATGAGTCATTTTCAGTGACTCATATATATCATAGGCAGTTTCCCTGTTAGATATCTTCTCATATTCAGCATGAGAGATAGCATTCAGCAAAACTGTCCTACACTTGTGATGATTTTTGAATTGCTTCTTTTGATCATCACTCATTTCTTGTCTTGAGAGCTTTACACCACTAGCTTTCATTGGATGTTTGTAACCATCCACCAGAAGATCCCATAAGTCACCATCTAAACCAAGAAAGTAACTTTCGAGTTTATCTTTCCAATATTCAAAGTTTTCACCATCGAATACTGGTGGTCTAGTGTAGCCATTGTTACCATTTCCATTGTATTGCTCAGCAGAGCCAGATGTAGATGTAGGTGTTGGAGTTTCACCAGCCATCTTGACTTAAGCGTTTTTCTCTTCCTGGATCTTTTCTAAACACGGTTAAGTGCTTGCACCTTAGAACCGGCGCTCTGATGCCAATTGAAGGATAGAAAAAAACACTTAGAAAGGGGGGTTTGAATAAGTGTGACTTTAAAAACTCTTAAGATAAAAACAATGAACACAATATTTTTATCCTGGTTCGTTGTTAATGAAACTACTCCAGTCCACCCCCTTAGAGTGATTTACCTCACCTGAGGATTTAATCCACTAATCACACAAGATTACAATGGTTTTCCACTTAGATACCCTCTAAGTCTTCTAGAGTATTCTGATCACAACCTGATCACTCTAGGAACACAATGCTTAGATACCCTCTAAGACTTTCTAGAGAATCCGATCACAACTTGATCTCCTCTAGTTCTTTACAAATGAATGTAAACAAATTCTTACAAGAGTATTACAATGCTTCTTAAAAGCTATAATCACAACTGTGATATTTCTCTTAATGTTTAAGCTTAATCTCACTAAGATATTACAACAGTAATGAAGTGAGGTTGAAGATGAAGTTTGAGAGCTTTTTGAATTTGACAGCGTTTCTGTATGTTTGCGCAAAGTGTTGTATTCAGCTTCTCATCAGAACTTCTATTTATAGGCGTTTGAGAAGATGACCGTTGGGAGCATTTAATGCGTTGCGTGATCCGTACAACATTGCATTTAATGTTTCACTCTTTTGTCAACTACCTCGAGCCTTGCTTTTCCTGCTTTAACTGACGTTGCCTTTAATAGCTTCTAACGTTCCTTTTGTCAATCAGCGTAGCCTGCCATCTTGTACTTGCTTCTGATCTGATGTTTGTATAAACAACGTTTGAATATCATCAGAGTCAAACAACTTGGTGCAGAGCATCTTCTTATCTTCTGACCTTGAAGTGCTTCTAGCGTCATACCATGAGAACTTCAGTGCTTCTGCTTCTGATCTCAAGTTCTTCTGATGCTTCAATAGACCATGTTCTGATTCTGCTTGACCATCTTCTGATGTCTTGCGAGAGCATGTTCTGATGTTGCATACTTGAACCTTCTGAGTCAGTGCTTCTTGCGCTGATTTTGTGCATACTCTTTATATGTTTCCTGAAATGGAAATTGCATAGGATTAGAGTACCACATTATCTCAAGCAAAATTCATATACATTGTTATCATCAAAACTAAGAATATTGATCAGAACAAATCTTGTTCTAACACTCAGCTCTTCTTTCACGTTCTGGACTTCCTTCTCTAATTCCTTATTATTTTATTAAAAATAACATTAAAATTAGTAATTGGCTTACTAACATAACACCTCATTCTTACTAACACCACATTTGGCCCAATGCCATAATCCATCATTCTCCAATTATTTTCATAAAACCAAAATAATTCTAATTATTAATTCAATTTCCAATTAAATTAAAAATTAAAATATACGGATGTTACAACTCTCCCCCACTAAAAGAGTTTTCGTCCTCGAAAACATACCTCAAGTGAAGAGTTCCGGATAAGAGCCTTTCATCTGGCTTTCTAACTCCCAGGTAACATTTCCCTCAGCCGGTCCTCCCCAAGCTACTATGACCAAAGCTATCTCTTTGCCATGTAACTGCTTCAGCTTCCGATCTTCGATCCTTATAGGTACAGCCTCAACTGTCAAATTGTCTTTTACATGTACATTATCCACATGGATCACATGAGACGAATCCGCGATGTATTTCCTCAACTGATACACATGAAATACATCGTGCAAAATTGCAAGCATCGGCGGTAAAGCAATACGATAGAATACTTCTCCCACTTTTTCAGAAACCTGAAACGGACCGATGAAACGCGGTGTCAACTTCTTTGACTTCAGCGCCCGACCAATACCCATCATAGGAGTAAGTCTCATAAACACATGATCTCCCTCTTGGAACTCCAGTGTCTTTCTCCTCTTGTCGTGATAACTCTTCTGACGACTCTAAGAAGTTTTCATCTTCTCTTGAATCATCTTAATCTTTTTCGTAGTTTGTTGTACAATTTCTGGCCCGATCACAACACTCTCACCAGATTCATACCAACATAATGGCGTTCGACATCTTCTACCATACAAAGCCTCAAACGAAGCCATACCAATACTCGAATGATAACTATTGTTGTAGGTAAACTCAATCAAAGGAAGATAACTATCACAAGCACCTCATTTTTCTAGCACACAAGCACGCAACAAATCTTCTAACGATTGAATCGTCCTTTCAGTTTGTCCATCAGTCTGCGGATGATAAGCCGAACTCAACCTCAGCTTAGTACCCAAAGCCTTCTGCAAACCTTCCCATAACTTAGACGTAGATCTCGGATCTCTGTCAGACACGATACTTGAAGGAATACCATGTAGACTAACTATCTTCTCAATATACAATTGAGCTAACTTCTCCATCGGATAATCCATTCTTATCGGTATGAAATATGCAGACTTCGTCATCCTGTCCACAATAACCCAAATAGCCTCACAATTCTTAACAGTTCTCGGCAAACCCGACACAAAGTCCATTGATATGCTATCCCACTTCCATTCAGGAATGAACAGCGGTTGCATAAACCCAGATGGCTTCTGATGCTCAATTTTTGACTTCTGGCATGTCAAACAAGAATAAACAAACTCTGCAATTTCCTTCTTCCTTCCAGGCCCCCAGAACAACTTTTTCAAGTCATGATACATCTTGGTAGCACCAGGATGAATGCTTAATCCACTACGGTGTCCTTCTTCCAAAATATTCTTTCGGAGTTCAGCAACATCAGGAACACAAACTCTGTCACCAAACTTCAATATACCATTCTCGTCAACTCTTAATTCACCGCCTTTACCTTGATTAATTAAAGTCAACTTATCAATTAACTCAACATCAGCTTTCTGACCTTCTCTGATCTCTTCAAGATTATTTCTAGTCAGATTTAGCCTACCCAGTTTAACACTATTAGGAGTGCCCTCACATACCAAACTCAAATCTCTAAACTGTTTAATTAAATCAAATTCCTTCACCATTAGCATAGACATATGCAAGGATTTTCTGCTCAACGCGTCAGCAACCACGTTTGCCTTACCAGGATGGTAATTCAAACTAAAATCATAATCTTTAAGGAATTCTAGCCACCTCCTCTGCCTCATATTAAGCTCCTTCTGATCAAAGAGGTACTTCAGATTCTTATGATCACTAAACACTTCGAATCTCGAGCCATACAAATAATGTCGCCACAACTTCAAAACAAAAACCACAGCTGCTAACTCTAAATCATGAGTCGGATAATTCCTTTCAGGAACTTTGAGTTGTCTCGATGCATAAGTGACCACTTGTTGGTTCTGCATCAATACACCACCTAAACCCATCAGTGATGTGTCACAATATACCACGAACGTTTCTGTCGAATTCGGCAAAATCAAGATAGGAGCACTTGTCAACCTCTTCTTCAACTCTTGGAATCCTTCTTCACATTTCAAGTTCCAAATAAACGCTTGACCCTTCCTCGTCAATGTAGTTAACGGCAATTCTAACTTCGAGAATCCTTCTATAAACTTACTGTAGTAACCTGCAAGACCGAGGAAACTACGAATTTCAGACACTGATTTCAGAGTTCCCCACTGACATACCGCTTCTATCTTCGTAGGATCAACCTCAATACCATTATTAGAAATCACATGTCCAAGAAAACTAACTTCATCCAACCAAAATTCACACTTTGTCAATTTGGCGAAAAGTTTCCTCTCTTTCAGCAATTCTAACACAATTCTGAGATGTTTCGCATGCTCTTCTTCGTTCTTTGAATATATCAAAATATCGTCTATAAATACTACCACAGACTTATCAAGATAGGGATGGAAGGTCCTATTCATATACTCCATAAAAACACCAGGTGCGTTTGTAACTCCAAACGGCATTACCGAATATTCGTAATGACCATACCTCGTTCTAAATGCCGTCTTCTGAATATCGTCTTCCTTCACTCGAATTTGGTGATACCCAGACCTCAGATCAATCTTACTAAATACACAAGCTCCAACCAGCTGATCCATCAAATCATCAATCCTCGGCAATGGATACCGATTCTTGATAGTAACCTTGTTTAATTGTCGGTAATCTACACACAGTCTCATAGGCTCTTTCTTCTTTACCAACAATACCGGCGCACCCCACAAAGAAACACTCGGACGAATGAATTTCTTCTTAAGCAACTCTTCTAATTGTTTCTTCAGTTCAGCCAACTCTGATGGTGACATACTATATGGTGCCATCGACACTGGACTAGTTCCCGGAACCAATTCAATAGCAAATTCTACTTCTCTTTTCGGCGGTAACTCGTTTACATCTTCTAGAAAAACTTCCGGAAATTCACATACCACTGGTAATTCAGTACGTACTACCTTCTCCTTCAAGTTCATCAATGCAAACAACATAAACACCGTTGCACCGTCCTCAATAGCTTCATTCACTTGTCTAGCTGTCATGTTCAGATCATCAGCACTAACAGCTTCAGGAAATAATACCGTCTTCGAAAAACAGTTGGTATGAACACGATTGAATTCCAATCAGTTCATTCCCAGGACTGCATCAAGTTGTTTCAATGGAAGACACACTAAGTCCATTCCAAATTCTCTACCAAAAATATCGACCGAACAATTCAAACAAGCAGACAAAGTCGTTACTGAACCCGATGCAGGAGTGTCAATAACCATACTTCCATTTATATCAGATATTTTTAAATTCAATCTCTTAGCACAATCCATAGAAATAAAAGAGTGAGTTGCTCCAGTATCAATAATCGCAACTAAAGGTGTGCCATGAATGAAACACGTACCTTTAATCAATCTATCCTCTGGAGTAGTCTCCGACCCAGTCAATGCAAAAACTTTTCCTCCAGCTTGGTTCTTCCTTGGTTTAGTACATTGTGGGCTAATGTGACCCTCTTCACCACAATTGTAGCAAGTCACAACCTTCTTCTTACAATCAGTGGCAATATGGCCTACTCTGTCACACTTGAAGCATTTCTTCTGTTCAAGCTTGCATTCATTCTTACGGTGTCCAACCTCGCCACAGTTGTAGCACCTGACAAGAGCACTAGAGTCTCCCCCGCTAGGTTTCTTCCAGTCAACCGCTTTACCTCTATCATATGGCTTACATCTATCCACATGCTTCTTGCCCTTTTTGTCAACTAACTCGCAAGAGTGAGATGACTTCATCTTGATATTATCTTCTTCAAATATTCTGCTACAGTCGACCTGATCAGCAAATCGTCGAATCCTCTGATATCTGATACCCTGTTTAATCTCATCACGGAGACCATTCTCGAATTTTATGCATTTCGAGAACTCACCAGCCTCGTCATTGTTGTAAGGAGTGTAGTACTTTGCCAATTCTACAAACTTGGCAGCATACTCTGGAACTGTCATATTGTCTTGCCTCAGCTCCAGGAATTCAATCTCATTCCTTCCTCGAACATCTTCAGGGAAGTACTTCCTCAGAAACTCTCTCTTGAATATAGCCCAAGTGATTGCTATACCATCAGCGTCCAACTTAGCTCTCGTAGTAACCCACCAGTCATCAGCTTCTTCCGACAACACGTGAGTGCCATACCCCACTTTCAGGTCTTCTGCACAATCAATGACTCTGAAAATCCTTTCGATCTCCTTGAGCCATTTTTGAGCACCTTCCAGATCATGCGTACCCTTGAACAATGGAGGATTGTTCCTCTGAAAATTCCCCAATTGCCTGTCAACACCAATCCCGGCTCCATTTGCATTCCATCCCAGCATACCAGAAATCATGCCCAGAGCCTCAGCGATAGCATCGTTGTTTCTTCCACCTCTTCCAGCCATTGCTCTGCTTAAATCATAAACAATTTAGTCAGAACAAAAGTATCAATAGTGTTTAACCCGCAATAGTCACATACACAGGGAAGACTGACACAAGACTCTGGTCACAACGGTCGACTATGCTCTGATACCACTATTGTAACACCCTTCAAAACCCCGCGGCAATTTAAATAATTATATCAGAGTAACATGAAACAAGGGTGCCACAATTCAAATTGAAGATAAACGTAGTATGTCATTGTCATGCATTCACCGAGGAAAATTCATCATAATTCATAATATCTCATATTTGCACAGCAGAAATTAAATCATATAGATAAGCTCAACATCCTTGAAGCTATATCCCACAAATAATTCAAAACAACAAACAAAATTATAAACTCAAAATCTTAAAACTCGCGTTCCCCAGTGTTATAATATCAGAGCATGACACCTGACGCTAAACTAACACACTGACTCATGAACTAATCCTCACCAAGTCGAAAGCCGCTATTCCTCAGTATGAAAATAACAACATGTAAGGGTGAGTTTCATTCACGATTAACAAATATTGTAGCATCATAAACAATAACACCTCATAGTTATATTATCCACCCAATTTCATCATATTCAGATTATCAGGAAACATTCATCATTTACACAAACGTCAACAGAATACATCGTTCAAGCATACACTCATACTCATCATTCAAGTCACACTAATCATGCATATGTATGAAGTGACACTATGCATGTGATACCAATCCTCATCAATGGGAATAACCCACCGACCGATCTATCATCATCTAGATACGGCCCTGCCAGCACAAATTCCGCACAATGGAAATTATGCCCTTCACTGAATCCACACCTCATTCGGATTCAGCCCGCAAACATATGATTATGAATGAATGCAAACATATATGAAACATACTTATATCCTCGTCAAGTCTATGAGTAAATCTCATCTAATACTCAAATCATCATCATCATCATCACCATCATCATCGAGCATGTTTACATATGTTAACATCATTCAAAATACCATCCAATCATCTTCATAACACACAGATCATCACATGATTATCGTTTCAAACATAGCATGTATTAACACATCTCATCGCATATATGTACAATACATCCTTCAACAAGCAATTAAATCATAATTTAAAATAATTAAGTTACACTTCATTTCATCATCTAAATAGATAAATTATTTCATAAGGTGTGTCACACTCAAAACGGCACTAAAAACGGGTTTACGATTTGAAAATTATGCATCTTTAAAAATTTTCCAAAACAACTATCACTTACAGCACGCGGCACAAACAAGGTTCGCGGCGCGAACTGAGCGAATCAAATTTCCTTGACCTTTCTGCCAAGCAGTTCGCGGTGCCAACCCTTGGACGCGGCGCGAACTGGCGATTTCACAAAGCCCCAAATCGCAGAAAACAGCATACGAGTTTTATCCCAATTCCACCAAACCCTGACCAAACCGATTCCAATCGACAAGGTTTTACATGCAACCACACAACACATATTATAACACACTTTTAGCATACAATTTGCATCTATTATCATCATAACATCATCAAGTCATGCAAAGTTTATCAAATCTATACAATTTTCATCAAACCATCCCCCAAACCCCAATCTAACCTATGATCCAATTGACCTAAACAATACATCTAATCAGCCCTATCATCTATAACACGATAAGATATGCTAACCGTAAGAATCCCCCTTTACCTTAGCCAAAAGTTCTTGATAGGTCTCTTCCTCTTCTGTTCCTCTTTCACGTTCCTTGAGTTCCTAACTTCTCAGTGAAGGATAGAAAAAAACACTTAGAAAGGGGGGGTTTGAATAAGTGTGAACTTACATTGTAGTTTGTGTTAGGGTTTGTGCAGTCTTATCTATTGTGAGCAACTCTAATATCATATTGATAGAAGAGTTTGGTGTTTCCATTGAGTTGTATGCTCTGTGTTTATTCATAAGCTTTTAAGCATTGGATGACTGTGTTTTAGAAGTGTGTCTTCTAATATTTCTAATTAGGGATGGCAAGCAGACCCGCACCCGAACCCGAGTCAACGGGTGAAAACACGAGTTGACTGGATTTGGGTTCGGGTTCGGGTGCCACCCACTATTTCGGGTGCGGGTTTGGATAGTGTGAAACCCGCACCCGAAATCACACCCGCTTATATATATATATATATATATATATATATATATATAGTTAAAACATAGTTTGGTTCTAATCATATCTTAGAGTTTTGATGATAACAATTAAATAAATTTTGTATAAGTAAATATGGTACTCTAATTATATGTTTCTTATTTCAGAAGAAGTTCTAACTCAAGTACCATCAGAACATGGACTTTATGTAAAGCTGAACAAAGAAAGAAAGAAAAGTCACGCTGAATTTCAAGAAGTTCTAATGCATGAAGACTTCTGAATGCACCAACCGCTGTAGACAAATTATGATCGAAGTTATATTCACAAATTCAAGACAGAAGTTATGAAGAAAAGGAAAAATAAAATGCAAAGTTCTGATACAAGATAAAATACCATTAGAGACATAATGACTAAAAGACGGCTGAAGCATTTATGAGAAACAAATATTAAGAAGCATGCAAAGCACAAATAACCAATATGACATGCAACATTTATTGCAGGACAGCTTACGAGGAAGCAACAGACAACATTTTCCAAAGGCTACAAATAGAAGATCAATTTGAAAAAGCTAGTAGACGCTCACTTAAATATACAACACATGAAAGAAAAACGTGAACTCTTATGCTGGAAGAAAATACTTGTTCATGTCATCATACTAAAGTCATATCCATTGTACTAAAACATAGTGAAAAATCACAGTTGTGATATAGCTTAGATTAAGAAGCATTAAGTTCAGTTATTAGAGGTTATTGTTATATTGTTTCATGAGTAACCAAGTTGTGGTTAAGATTCTCAAGAAGACATTGTATATTGTTTCTTCAGTAACCAAGTTGTGGTTAAGATTCTCAAGAAGACGTTGGCAATTGCCTTCGTGAACCAATTGTAATTAAGTTTTGATTAGTGGATTAAGTCCTCGACGGAGAGACGCGAAATCACCTTGACGGGTGGACTGGAGTAGTTTGAGTTTAAATGAACCAGGATAAAAATATCATGTGAATTTTTATTTGTGAAAGAAAACCCCTTATTCAACCCCCTTCTAAGTGTTTTCATACCCTTCAATTGGCATCATATCTCTTGGTTCTGGGTGCAAACACTTAACAATGTCAGCAAAAGATCCAGAAGGAAAACACTATGGCAAATGAGCAAAACAACAATGGTTTTACGAGACCCCCCGTGTTTGATGGAGAAAATTTTGAGTACTGGAAAGATAGACTGGAAAGTTTCTTTCTAGGACAAGATGCTGACCTGTGGGATGTTATGTTAGATGGTTACACACATCCAATAGATGCTGGTAAAAAGATTGATAGGAAAGACATGAGTGAGAAACAAAAGAAAGAGTTCAAAAATCATCACAAGGCTAGAACTATCTTGCTGAATGCTATCTCACATGCAAAATATGGAAAAATCACCAACAGAGACACTGTACATGATATGTTTGAGTCTCTCAAAATGACTCATGAAGGAAATGCTCAAGTTAAAGAGATGAAAGCTTTGGCCATCATCCAGAAGTACGAGGCATTTAAAATGGAAGAAGATGAGCCCATTGAAACCATGTTCTCAAGATTTCAAACTTTGACTGTTGGCTTGAGAGTTTTGAACAAAGGATACACCAAAGCAGATCATGTCAAGAAGATAATCAGAATTTTAACTAGAAGACGGGGACCAATGGTTACTGCGTTCAAATTTGCAAAGAATCTAGATGATGTATCTCTTGAAGAACTTATCAGTGCATTGAGAAGCCACGAGATAGAACTTGATGAAAATGAGCCTTAGAAGAAAGGTAAGTCTGTTTCCCTTAAATCTATTAGAAAATTTGAAACTAACAATTTTCACGCTAAAGAGGAAAGCTCTAGTGACTCTGCATCAGAAGAAGAAGAAGATTAGTTATCTCTTCTCTCCAGAAGAGTCAATCAATTATGGAAGCATAAACAAAGGAAGTTCAGAAACTACAGGAGACTAGAAAATAAAGCAGAATCTTTTGGACATAAGAAGCCGAGCAGAAAAAGCACTGTCTGCTATGAATATAAAGAACCAGGAAACTTTAAGAATGACTGTCCCAAGCTGCAGAGAGAAAGGCCAAAGAAAAAATTTGAAAAGAAGAAAAGTCTGATGGCCACATGGGATGATTCAGAATCTTCTTAAGCTGAATCTTACTTAGAAGATGAACATGCCAACTTAGCATTAATGGCTACCATAGGAGATGACCCTGGCTCTGAATCAGAAACTGATGAGGTATTCTCTGAACTTACTAGAGATGAGCTTGTACAAAGCTTATCAGAACTTCTGGAAAACCATAGTAAACTCAGAATCAAATACAAGAAACTTAAAAATAATTTTGTAGTTGAAACTGAGAAACATAAAGCAGAAAAATTCTGAACTTAAAGAAAGTAATCTTAAACTCATAGAAGAATTAAAAATTCAAAAAATCTCTAATTCAGATACTGCTTCAAGTTTGAAAGATATTCTAAAAGAATATGACTCTGGTTTTAAAAAATTTCTTGCTAGAAGCATAGACAGAAGAAAAATGGCTTCAATGATATATGGTGTTAACAGAAACACCAGAAAAGGAATTGGTTATGAAACACCCAAAGGGAAAGAACCATATCAAACTAAATCTGTTGATGATATGGTTATTACATATAAACCTTTACACACCCAATTTGAATTTGGTCACACACATGACATTAAATACACTTCTTATTCTGAAAACTTTCATGCTAGACCTAAGTTCAAACAGAACTTTAGGCACACTAACACCAAATGATCCAAAAAGATATGGGTACCTAAGGAGAAGATAATATATATTGCAGATGTCCTTAGCAGCACAATTGAAACACCAGTCATGGTATATGAACTCTGGATGCTCATGACACATGACGGGAAGAAAGTCTATGTTCCAAAGCTTGGAGCTTAAATCTTGTAGAGACGTTAGATTTGGAGGAAATTAAAAAGGAAAGATTATCGGTTCTGGAACTATTGGAAACGATAATTCTCCCTCCATAACTAATGTTCTATTAGTAGAAGGATTAGCACATAACTTGTTGTCCATAAGTCAATTAAGTGACAACGGCTATGACATAATCTTTAATCAAAATCCTATAAAGCTGTCAGTCAGAAGATAGGTCAATCCTTTTCATTGGCAAGACAAAGAACAACATATATAAAATTGATCTTTCTGATCTTAAAACTCAGAAAGTAACTTGTCTCCTATCTGTTAACGATGAGCAATGGGTCTGGCACAGAAGATTGGGACATGTTAGCTTGAGAAGAATATCTCAGATTAACAAACTCAATCTGGTCAGAGGACTTCCCAATTTGAAGTTCAACCCAGAAGCTCTGTGTGAAGCATGTCAGAAGGGAAAGTTTTAAAAACTCTTTTAAATCAAAAAATGTTGTCTCTTCCTCTAGGCCATTAGAACTTCTGCACATTGATCTATTTGGACCAGTGAAAACTATATACATCAGAGGCAAGAAGTGTGGATTGGTAATTATTGATGACTATAGCAGATGGACATAGGTTAAGTTTGTAAAACACAAAGATGAGTCAGATTCTGTGTGACTTGATCAGGTGGAACACCTGTCAAAAGTTGACATTCAGCAATGACATGTCCAGTTAATCCGCATATCTCGTAATTAGGAGCTACAGCAGCCACGGTGGCTGCAGGAGTTATTGTTAAGTTCTCGATCTTTTGAGTCAAGGAGTCTACTTTGGCGTTAACGCGGTCTATACCACTGACTTCGTTCATTCCTCCTTTGGTTTAGGATTTTTCTACAACGGTTCGTTCTCCTCCCCATTGCTAATGGTTTTGCGCCATGTTCTCTACGAGGTTATAGGCTTCGTCATGGGGTTTGTCCATCAGAGCTCCGCCTGCGGCGGCATCTAAAGTCATTTTGGTGTTATATAATGACCACCATAGAAAGTATGGATGATCAACCATGGCTCAAGTCCATGATGAGGACAAAGTCTTAGCATATCCTTATATCGCTCCTAGGCCTCGATGAGTGATTCATTGTCTTTTTGGGTAAATCCGTTGATTTGACCTCTTAGCATTGCAGTTTTACTGGGCGGGAAATATCTCGCTAAGAAAACTCTCTTCAATTCGTCCCAGGTAGTTATGGAGTTAGAGGGTAAATATTGAAGCCATGCTCTAGCTCTATCTCTCAAGGAGAAAGGAAAAAGACGTAATCAAATTGCTTTGGGATTGACAATGTTAGCTTTGACAGTGTCGGCGTATTGCACGAACACGGATAAATGGAGATTTGGGTCGTCCACAGGGCTTCCAGAGAATTGGTTATGCTGGACAACTTGCACCAGCGAAGGTTTTAGTTCGAAGTTGTTTGCCTCAATCGCGGGTGGAGCGATACTTGAGTGCGGCTTAGCTCGTGAAGGAGCGGCATAGTCCCTAAGAGGACGATTGGCAGCCATATCTAATTTCGGGGTTTGTTGATCAGAAAGAATTAATTCCTGGGAAACTGTAATCGGTTCTACTTCGGGAAGATGATGAATTCGACGCCTTACGTTAATAAAACGTTCGATTTTGTTGTATTAATTCCCCTCCTTGTAAACGAGTATTTGGCATACAATTGTTCAAAGAAAAGGAAAAGAATTGCCTTAGTCTCTACGGTGTAACAGTTAGTTATGATATCGACTTAAATAGTCCCCGGCAACGGCGCCAAAAACTTGATCGCGACTTTATGTGTCTATTAATCTGATGACTGCTAGTGCACAGTCGTGTCATGTAGTTTTAAAAGATATCGAATACACAGGGACTATGAATCAATCTACCGTTATCTAAGGTAGGGGTGATCGCGGTGCGGTTTGGGTGGTTTTGACAAAAAAAATCATCCGAACCGCAAGAGAAAAAATCGTGCGGTTTGGTTTGGTTCGGTTGGCTTTTAAAAAAAATCCGAACCAAACCAAACCAACCTAATGCGGTTTGGTTCGGTGCGGTTGGTTCGGTTTTTTAGAAATATTTTATTGAACCATTCATATACATATAGATGATAACGAAACTTTGTATTTAGACATTCATACACTATTAAATAACAACAAAACCCGTCATGTTTTGACAATAACTTTCTATTTAATATGTAAAAATTAAATTAGACAAAAGTGGAATAATAAACATAAAATAATAGTATAAACCAATATAAAAATTATTAGAATGAAACAAAAAAATAGAAGATACGAGAGATTAGTGAAGGTGAAAAAGAAAAACAAAAGAGTTGAGAGATTAGAGAAGAAGATGTGCGATTAAAAACGAAACTGAAATAGGGAACATTTGCCTAAAAATGAGAAGGTGAAAAAGAAAGAATATAAGAGAGTAGAGATTATAGAAAAAGAGGGAAAATGTATGTGGCAAAGAAGACGCGATAATGCTATTAGAGATTTGAGAAGATCGAGACTAAAATCATTTGTAAGGATGAGAAAATTGTTCGTAATCATAAGGTTAAAGTATTATAGATTTAAGTTTGGGTTGAATGTGAGTTAAGTAAAAGTTAGGTTGTAACATAATGCGGTTTGATTCGGTTTGGTTCGGTTTATAAAATACAAACCGCAAACCAAACCGAACCATGCGGTTTTGTTAAAAGATGACCCAAACTAATCCGAACCAAATGCGGTTTTTTGCGGTTTCGGTTTGGTTTGGTTTGGTTTGCGGTTTTCTATTGGGTTGGTTTGGTTTTGATCACCCCTAATCTAAGGTTACTGTGTAAAGCTAAGACTAAGAATATTTGGATAGTTTATAAGTGGGGAAACTAAAATCTTAACTAATTCGAAGTTCGTCTAACTTAGGTAATCCGAAGTTCCATTGGCCAGATTCTTATTAAATCAAAAATCTTTACTAATTATGTCATTTAAAAGTCCTCCTCTCAAACTCTCGTTCTATTGATTAAGACTACAATCCTAGCTCATAATGTACGCTCTCGCTGTCCCACCAGATCTAGAAACGCTTTTTGAAAATATCATACTTGATAAAATGCCTATTTCATGTAGACGTTATTTAATTAAAAATCCTTGTCTCAAACTCTCGCTCTGTTGACTCAGATTATGCTAATATTCCCTAATGTACGCTCTTGCTGTCCCGTGTTGAGTTTAAAAGCACTTTTTAAAAATAAGTAATATCTAATTAGTTTTAATACGCTCTCTGATCAGTGGTTTTCACACATATATTTACCATTATTTTTAAGTATCTTTAAGTTATATTATTTAGTGTTTTATGTTATTATTCGTCATTTTATGCTTTGGTTGTGTGTTTTAATGTTTTCAGGCTCATATGGATAAATCAGAATAAATCAGTGCAAAACTCGGAGTTTCAAGGAAGTTCAGAAAGCATAATTCAGGAGGCCTGACACGGGTGGCCGTGTTACTCAACACGGGCCGTGTCAGGAAGAGCGCTGGAAAGAAGTTTGGAAAGAATGAAAAAACAGTGGTGCAACACGGGTGCCCGTGTTGCTAAGCCTGGGACTTAAAGCATGAAAAATAAATAACAGAGGGCCAACACGGGTACCCGTGTTGCACAACACGGCCCGTGTTGGGTGATGACGCTGATTTCAGTGATTTTTGTGATTTTGTTCAGTGGTTGGCCTGCAAGGGTGTTTTTGGGATTTCCAACCAACTTAAGTGAGTCTGCACTATTTAGGAGGGTTTTCAAGATGAATTAGGGATCTTTTTCGCCACACGAAGAATTGGAGGATTGAGAGGAGAAGCTCATGCAATTGGAGAAGAACAGAGAACTCTCATGAGCGGAAGCCATTGAGGATCAAAGTTCATCATCTCTATTGTAATGTCTTTATTTGATATCTTTGTAATTTCTTTGGATAATATGAGTAGCTAAACCCCCCAATGCTAGGGGGTGTCCCTGATTAACATTTGTGATGATTTTGAATTCGAGTTTCAATAACATATTTCTCTTTCACGTTAGTTTAATGGTATAAGGTTTTTAATGCTTTCCTCGTCGGACCAACTGGATTGATTTATGACTGACAATTAGGATTGACCTCCATTGTTAGGGTTTTTACACCATTATATTATAGTAGATATCACCTAGGACTAGGGATACCCTATAGTAACCGGAACATTCTTGATAATAATAATGCTTGAATTCATCACTAATATTAAAGGACTTTGGGATTAGGATTGAATGTTCAAAGGTTTGCCCACTAAGGAATTAGGAACAAACACCCTTAAGAACTGGTAATTGATAAGTTGAATTTTGTTATGAAACAAGGGTTCAGAATTGTTACATGTTAATGCACACACCTACCCTGGCAGATTACTCATATTTGGCCAAATACATCTTTTACTTTTATTTTATTCGCAATTATAATTTCCAAACCAAAAACCCCAAGGCTTTTTGTTTAATTGAATTCCTACTAACTCTATAATATCACGCAGTCCTTAAGATCGATATTCGGGAAATTTTCCCTTTATTACTACAGAGGAAAAATAGTACACTTGCTATTTTACCGATCAAGTTTTTGGCGCCGTTGCCGCGGACTGCCGAAGATTATAGAGTTTTTAGATTTATTTCAATTAGAATTTTGTTGCTCTGCGACTAAAATTTTATTTTCTGCATTTTTTCCTAATTCTAATATTTGTATAATCTGTGTATGCGAGGTTTTCATACCCCAATTTTTGACCTAAGATACCACCTCATATCATCTGCATATGCATCATTTGCATCTCTAACAAATTGCATAGCTTGTGTTTGCTACTTGTGACTCAGCAGGATTTAATCAGGAAATCATTCATCAGTACAAATACCAAATCAATTAGGGTTTTGTTCTCCCTTCATTTCAAATGAATCATCTTCATCAACAATCAACATTTGGTCCTCAGAAATCCATCTCAACAGGCTCAGAGGCTCTGAATCAATCAGATTAGGGTTTTGACTGAAGATAGCATACTCCTGACTTTTGCTCAGAGATTGACATAATGATTTGGGACATGACCTCAAGACCCCAAGTGCATCATTTTGACTTAATCCATTGGCTCATAACATCTTCTACACAAAGATTGATCAGACAAATCCTCAGATCAGGATTTTGAACTATCAGGGACTGAAATCAGGGATCACATTTGGGAAACCCTAAAAATCCCCAGGAAGTCAATCAAAGGTTTCAATCATCCTCAAATAATCCCTATGACAATATCCCATGGAAATTGCATCTCAATTCAAGACCTACAGTCATCAATTTCATCAGGTCGACAATTAGGGTTTTTTGACCTAATTCACTGAACAACTGACTTTTTAATCAGGACATGGTGTCACCACTCAAACCATGGCTCAATATCCTCTAAAGCCTCAATATGATCCATTCATACTATTCATTTGATGAGGATAGCTTGTTTCATTTGAAATCTCCAGAAACGCGATTCGTCTGAAAAAGTCAACTGTACAAGATCACCATTGACTTTTGGGGAATTTTGGTCAACCATGACTTTTGAAGTTTTAAATCATCAATATATGATATGAGAAGTCATTTGATCAATAAAAATCAAGAAAATCAATCAAGAATCAAAAAGTCAAAAGTTTGACTTTCCATACTTAGAAAAATTTCTAAGTGTTTTTTCATGGTTTTTTCCAAACTTTGAAAGGGAATTTCTCAAAATTTCACCTACAAACTGAAAAAAACTTCCAACATGAAAGTTGTAGATTTTGATCCAATAAACAACTTTGTCACATATAAATTTTTTCCATAAGATCAACCATTTAAGAGATATGGTGCTTCAAAGTTGGTACTTTTTGAAAAATTCACTTAAAACTTCATTTTCTTCAAAGTTCATGGATCTTTTTCACCCATTTCCTTAAAGGTCTTGAAGAAACTTTCAACTAGGGTTTTGAAGTGTGTAATATGAGCTTTCCAAAATGTCCAAGAGCATGAAAAAATATGGAGTGTAGCCATGGTTTTGAATTTTGACATTAGTGACCATTTCACTTGAAATTTCAAGCCATTTTTGCAAAGTTATGAACCAATTTGCCAAATAATGCAAGTAATGATGCATAGAGGCAATAATTGAATGATATTTTCTGATTTGAAGATCAGAATGGAAGAGGATAGGAAGCTTGGAATTTAACCATGGTTTAGTAACTTTAACCATTTGCATTTAATGTGAAAGATTCCATTTTATCTCTTAAGCCAAATCATCATTCTTGAAGCAACTTGCAAGAGCTCTTCATTCAGAATCCTTGGCCTATAAATAGAGGTTCAAATCATCTTCAAACTCACACCAAAGTCACACAAATTATAGGCTTTCTCTTTCTTTCTTAGAATGCAAGTTTCTTAAGTTTCAAAGAGGTAAAATGCTCAACCTCTAAACCTTTGAATTTCTGACCAAAGTGATGCTTCCCACAAACCACAAACATCATATGGGATGTGTTTGATCCACTCACACACTCCAAAAACATCTCAAACTCAAAATCACTACCTCACTTCTCAAATATGCATAATCTAAGCCTTATCATGCCAAAATCCATTCAAGATCATTTCTGTCCAAAATAACACTTCTAACACCTTCCATATACTTCATATGAATGATCTAAACACTCACATATGACCTGTAACATCTCCATCTTCAAATTCGATTCATACTTGAAGCAACTGCAGTTCAGGTTCCATAGCTTAGCTCAGGTGAATTCAAACTGTTCCAAGCATTCAAACATGTTCCATAAGGTCCATTGATGCTGTCCAGATCAAGAAACAACATCTGTAACACCTCCAGGCACGATTTCAATTTCCAGTTTGGCCGTTTTTGAAGGTAAGCTACTTGAACTTCAAACTCATACATACATGCATCATAAATGAAAAATTGAGTTGCTATCTTGTTTCTGCACTATCACTGATCATTAACCCTCAATCAATTTCACAATTCATCAATCATACACGATTTCATGATCAATCTCAGAATTAGGGTTCTTCGTGTTCATCAGAAAATTAATAACCTTAGAGCAAAAATAAATGAAATTGAAGGTCATCATCATGATCCTCGTCCAAAACCGAGTGAGATAGACCCTTTGATCAATCAAAACAACACAGTTTTGAAGATTTTTGAATTTCAGTTAGGGTGTGTTCTTGGCGCCAGATTTTCGTTCAAAGAATTCAAATAATTGTTTTAAAATATAATGTGTTGAACGCGTATCATAAACAAGCTGCACGCGCAGCTCAGTTGGTTGTTGTTTTGGTTAGTGAGCAAGGGTGCGTGGGTTCAAGCCCTTTGGACGACAAAACCAATTTTTTATCACTATTTTTCTTCATTTTCTTCACAACTTTAACCATTCATTTAACCAATCAAAATTCATTATTTTCACTTCATTTTTTTACACTCTTTATTTAATATACATATTTTGACAATGTTAAAAAAAATCACAAAAAAATATTTATTTGATACATTTTTAATTGGTTTTAAAATGACTTGTTTTTAAGTAATTTTAATACTTTTAAATATTATTTTTCATTTGATTTTCAAATTTAATCACTTGTAAATATTTTTTGAAGCAAACCCTAATCATCTAAGTGTTAATTGAAGACAATCTTCTTGTTTATCTCGATTAAATTGATTTCTTTCAAAATTCAAATCGTTTTAAAAAACGAGCGATCCCGATTCCTTTTCAAAAACGGTAAACCATTTCTTTTTGATTTTCAAAGGAAACTATTGATTAAATCTTTTTAATTGATCAATTGATTTTCAAAACGATGTGGGGCCTCTCGAATATTAGAGAGTATAAGTCCCTTTCGTCTTTCTTTGTACAGTTTTTGTTTTAACAGAAAACTTTTTCCAAATAAACTTCCAAACAGTTTTTTTTTAACAAACAAATCTTTCAACTCTTTTTTAAACCATCCACCATGTTTTATGAAAATAAAACATGGGCCTCTCGAATATTAGAGAGTATAAGTCCCTTTCCTTTTCTTTATACAGTTTTTCTTTGTACAGAAAACTCTTTCAAAACAAATCTTCAAACCGTTTTTTCAAACAACGCGTCTGTAAATAAACAGTCAACCATGTTTTGTAAATAAAACACGGGCCTCCACGTAGGTATAAGTCCCAAGCCCCTTTGTACATACCCACTCTAGTACATGAAATTAGGTATTTCATTGTACGCCTTTTGTACATAGCTCAATCTATTTGTTTTAACTTTAATAACAAACCAAAAATGAAGGTTTCTTTAAATCTTCCCAAAAATATACCATGGGCCTCCATGTAGGTATAAGTCCCAAGCCCTTTTGTGAATACCTGTTTACATAGTTTTGAATAAACTCAAATGGACCTCTCCCCGAGTGTGAGTCCCGAGCCCTGTGTATACAAATGGATCATGCTTACAGGTATATTTCCTTCATAAACTCCATTATATACACACACTCTGTCATATATGTATAATTGTTCATATAATTGTTCATGTACTTGTGCATATTTGTTTGTACTTGTTCACATTTGTGATTATGTTATATGCTTGTTCAACTTAGTACAACACTAGGTTCCCCATAGCCTCCTATTGGGCTTCGTGCAAAGAATCTCCACTAGTTTAGGTTAGGACATAGAGTATGGTTTCTCGGTGAAATCGCTCTAAGAGCTCAAACCAACTATACCATGCCTCCCCTTGGGCTTTGTACAAACGAGTGACCCTCCCATAGCCTCCTCTTGGGCTTACAATGCAAGGACCCCGGATTGTCCCTCCCATAGCCTCCTCTTGGGCTTACAATGCAAGGACCCTCGGATAGCCTCCTCTTGGGCTTCGTACAAGGACCCACGGGCTTCTTATAAGCATCCCCAATATCCAAATCAAATACCCTAGGAGATTAGACATTTTTCATCTCTATACTAGGAGTATCTCTTATATATCATCACAAACAATCAATCAATCAAACTTTTTTGCCACAAGGCTGGCTAATCAATCAAATTTCTTTTTGCCACAAGGCTGGCTAATCAATCAAACTGTTTTACCACCGTACTGGATGATTAATCAAAGTTTTTGTCACAAGGCTGACTTCATTGAAACTTTTGCCACGAGGCTGGCTGATTAATTAAAACTTTTTGTCACAAGGCTGACTTCATTGAAAGTTTTTGCCACAAGGCTGGTTAAACAAAAACATCTTTATCATTCTAAGCACCCTAAGTGGCATGGCCCCGGGCTTATAATGAAAAGATTTTTAAACAAAATCAAACAGATGTATGTGATGATATAG
Organism: Vicia villosa; assembly: GCF_029867415.1. Lineage (NCBI taxonomy): Eukaryota > Viridiplantae > Streptophyta > Magnoliopsida > Fabales > Fabaceae > Vicia > Vicia villosa. Next base: position 37,616 of record NW_026705950.1, on the reverse strand, counting down.
ATTAGATACATCTAGCATTTAGACGACATTTGTCTATTTTTCTTTGCTTCCACTAGCATAAGTGGGAACTACGATTGCTCTGACTTTCTCAACATCCCTTTGAGAATACGTAGGCACAAGGTCGATCCTTGGCGAGCAAAACAAAACAAAAAAAACCATTCAAACCTTAGCACCCGTAGACCCCGAGCTACAGATGCTCTGATTCCCTTTAGGGGATATGTATGCAGAGGATCGCGATGATCTTTGCGAGCATAATCAAACAAACACCTTAGGTCCCACCTATTTCACAAGAACCTCCACCACAACAAGAATGGAATAAAACATAACAAAGAAACCTATAGAGTACTATAGATACGTTGGGTGCTAATACCTTCCCTTCGTATAACCAACCCTCTTACCCAAAGATCTCTCCCCCCACTTTTAGGTTATTGCAGCTTTTTTCCTTTTCCTCCTTTGGAAATAATAAAAAGTTTGGTCGGTACAAAAGAAAAATCATTTTTTTGAGCACTCGAGCCCAAAGAAGGCATCAGGTGTCTCATCCACAAAAAAAAGAGGAAACAAAACGATTTTTCGCCCGCGACAGAAAAATGGCGACTTCACTGGGGACCATCTTTTTATTGTTTCCAAAGAAAGGGTTATTTCTATTTGTTATGTTTTATTTTATTCTTGTTACATGTGTGGTTCCTTGGTTCTGTTACTGGTGTGATTCTGTTACAAGTGATACATTATGGACAAATCCTAACCCGGATTAAGTACACATAAGAATTAGGTGGAGGGTATAGTCATGTATGGCATACAAGGAGTTCAGTCCTTAAAAAGTCAGCATGAGAATCCTTCCGCTCAGTGGAGGTTCCTTGTTTGTAGTATATGTTTAGCAAGTTCAGTTGCGAAGACATTATTGCTTTCATTGAACTGTAGAAGCTGAGTTGGCTGTAGAACCCCAACCCATCCTGGCCTTATTAGGACGTGGTGCAGAAACGATCCAGGTGAAGACTTGGATAGTTGTCATGCGGAGAACCACACTCAGACGAGTTTTTCTTGAGAATATTTCTAGCTCACAAGTTCAGTTGTGCAAGCCGGTAATATCCGAAAGAAGAATGTAGACTCTGACGTATCAGTAGAACATGTTTTGCAGGTGATAAACCCTAGTACTATCCCATGTTTGGTTCTCTGACCTCATGCTCGTGACGCTGGACCTTTGAACCTATGTGTACTATGTTTGAATTACCATGTTTGTAATACCATGTTTGCTTTACCATGTTTGAATATGTGGCATCCACGCATCCATGCATTCATACATTCATTAAAAAAACCCATCTTTTTCCATAAAAACATGATTTTTCCAAAAATTTAGAGAGTTTTCTTTGCAAACATTATAGGATTAAGTTATGGAGTGGGTAAAAAGGCATACCAAAAAGTATGATTTCAAAATGCCTAATGTGGAAAGGCTGAAAGAGTTAGCATCTTCTGTACAAAATCCTTCTGATTTTAGGAAAAGCCATGGAAAGCTTTTGCCTATCTTGAACACTCATGTTGATGAAGGACTTCTCAAAACTCTGGTTCAGTTTTATGATCCCGTCTACCGGTGTTTTACCTTTCCAGACTATCAGTTGGTACCAACCTTGGAAGAATACGCCGATCTTTTGGGTATTCCTGTGTCTGACAAAATACCTTTCAATGGTTTGGAAGCCATTCCTAAATCACCAGCCATTGCAGCAAGTATCCACTTGAAGAAATCTGAAATAGAAAGTAATTGGACTACCAAAGGAAATTTTCCGGGTTTGACTTCGCAGTTTCTAATAAAGAAAGCCTTTGATTTCATTGACACTGGTAGCATGATAGCTTTTGAAGCTGTATTAGCCTTGCTCATTTATGGGTTGGTTCTGTTTCCCAACGTCAACGACTTTGTTGATATCAATGCCATAAAGATCTTTCTGATTGGAAATCCTGTTCCGACTTTGCTTGGTGACACGTATTTCTCTATCCATCATAGGAATCGCCAAGGCGGTGGACTCATTGTATGTTGTGCACCTCTTTTGTACAAATGGATTGTTTCACACTTACCTAAGTCCCCTATTTTCACGGAAAACCGAGAAGGTTTACGTTGGCCTCGAAGACTTATGTCTCTTGCTAATAATGATATTCATTGGTATACCTTGGCTCGCTGTGGTACAGAAACCATTGATAGTTGTGGGGAGTTCGCCAACGTACCTCTCATTGGCACACAAGGAGGAATTAACTACAATCCGGTCCTAGCCCGACGACAACTCGGATATGCAAATTCAGTTAAACCAATTGGTCTCGCAGTGGAATGCTACTTTTACCGAGAAGGGGAGGATCCTCAAAGGTTGAAGACAAGAATGGTGAGAGCTTGGTACGACGTCCGAAGAAAAGAAAAAGGTGGGGAAAGAAACTGCATTGCTACAAACGCCTATACCTGCTGGGTAAAGAAAAGAGCAAAGGAGTTTCAAATGCCTTATGATTATGAAAAACCCATGTTCCCTGTGGTGTCTCAACTACCCAACATTCCCATTGACACTACGGAAGAATACCAAGAGATTTTAGCCAAGATGAGGTTAGAAAAAGACGCTTGGGAAGAAAAGTTTCGTAAAACTGATGAGGAAAATAGAAAGTTGAAGAAAAGAGTGAAAGATCACGAAGAAACTCTCTATTATCAAGATGGATGGCTCATGAGCAAAGATGAGAAGATTCGTCGGAAAGATGCCGCAATCAGAAGATACATCAAAGAAAGCAAGAAGAATCTTGAAGCCTCGACAAGCAACGCTCCGACTCCTGATGATTGGAAGAATGTTGTCGACAAACTGAGAGCTGAAAAGGCCGAGTTGAAAGCTTACTATGGGAAAGAAATCATGAAGCTCAAGCTGCACAATGCATTTGGTTCTTCATCTGATGAAGATGTTTAGGATTTGTTTAGATTTTCATTTATCATTTGCTTTTGTAAGGAGCTACGCTCCAATGTTGTAACATTTCCCATTATTGCAAAAAAAAAAAATATAATGAATGAATAAAAGATTTGTTTATGTTCCAATGTTTGCAAGGAAATAATCTTAAAAAATGTTTGGAAAAATCATAAATTTCTTTTTGCATACATCATTCTGCATATCGAGTCTGTTGTATAGAGTCTCATCTTTTGGATCTTTCTCCATTAGATCGTCAAGCTGTCGCGTCTCAAAGTTTCTCGACCGCGCTCGCAATCAGATCACAGATACAATACTCGTTCGAACAGAAGAAGAGTAATGGAACACTCTGAACAAGAGAATATTGAGCTCCGTGGTACAGTGACCACCCTTCAGGAAAAGTTGGAAAGTCTCACTACTCTGGTTGACTCTTTAATGGCCGCACAGAATCAGCCGCCGCCACCCAACAGTCAAGCAGCGGTAACATCTGAAGTCACTACTCCAGTTTCTACAGTTGCATTCGGTATTCCATCTTTCTCCATGCCAGAAGGTTGGGGCCCGCCTTTCAGCTTTGGTACAGGTTTCCGCCATAATTTCTCTGGGGTTCAAACAGCTACAACTGAAGCGCCTGCTGCGCAAGGTTCAGCATTTACTCCAAATCAGGGGGTAACTTTTTCTCAAGTCACTATGGCACTTTCTCAACCCACTATGACAGTTCCGACCCCTACGGTTCACACTGTTCCTTATGATGGCAATGAGATTTATCATGATCAGGGTGATAGCACAAATCAGCGTAATCTTGTGGGAGATCTCCAAGAGCAGTTTAACAAGATTCAACTGGAAGTTAAAGCTATCCGTGGCAAAGATTTGTTTGGAAAGAATGCCCAGGAGCTATGTTTGGTTCCCAGTGTACAAATACCAGCTAAGTTCAAGGTCCCAGACTTTGAGAAGTACAAAGGAAGTTCATGTCCACAAAGCCATCTTGTGATGTATGCCAGGAAGATGTCTACTTATGCAGATAATCATCAGTTGCTTATCCATTACTTTCAAGACAGTTTGACTGGTGCCGCACTGAAGTGGTACACAGGCTTGGATAGCACTAATATTCGGACTTTCAATGACCTAGGTGAGGCCTTTGTCCGACAATACAAGTATAACTCGGATATGGCTCCAGACAGAGATCAGCTCCGATCCATGGCTCAGAAAGACCATGAAGCTTTCAAAGAATACGCCCAACGATGGAGAGAAACTGCTGCTCAGATTAATCCACCATTAAAAGAAAAAGAGATGACAAAGATCTTCTTGAATACTCTCAGTCCGTTTTATTATGAACGCATGATTGCTAGTGCTCCAAGTGATTTCACCGAAATGGTAAACATGGGGATGCGTCTAGAAGAAGGAGTCCGAACAGGACGTTTGACTAAAGAAGGTGGATCTTCGAGTGGAACCAAAAAGTTCGGAAGTGGTTTCCCAAAGAAGAAAGAACAAAGTGTTGACATGGTATCCCAAGGGAAGCCAAGAGGAAATATCAATCGTCGACAACAGATTGCTGCTATTGCGCCAGTCGTTAATTCAGCACCGAATCCGGGATTTACCCCACAGTTTCAGCAACAACAGCCTCGACCACAGGCTCAGCAGCTGAACAATAATCAGAATCGTGTGCAAAGAGCTCCACAGTTTGATCCGATTCCGATGACCTACACAGAATTGTACCCTGCACTGATTGAAAGAGGCCTTATTCAAACTAAAGCACCACCACCAGTACCTGAGAGACTCCCATGGTGGTACAAAGCTGAGGTCTCATGCCCTTATCATCAAGGAGCACCTGGCCATGATCTTGAGCATTGCATAGCCTTGAAATATGAAGTTCAGAGGTTGGTTAGATCTAATCTTCTCTCTTTCAGAAATTTGAATCCAAATGTGCAAGCAAATCCGCTGCCCAATCATGGAGGGCATGTTGTAAACATGGTATATGGGTGTCCTGGTCCATACCGGGTCTATAATATCAATTACTCAAGAGCCAATTTGGTACAAATGCACGCCACTCTTTGTCGGGGGCAGAATTTTCGCCAGCATCAATACGGTTCCTGTAGAATATGTTGTGTAGATCCTCACGGATGTTCAATTGTGAGAAGAGATCTCCAAGTTCTGTTGGATAATGGTACTCTTCAGATCTACCGAAATAGGGATGAAAATGAAGTTAACATGATAGGATGTTATCCGCATGAGCTTTTAGTCTCAGATATCAACTCGGAAATGCCTACAGTTAACGTCATCGTTCCTCATTTCAACATGCCTGAGCGCATGGAAGTTACTTACAACAAGCCGAAGGTTCCTATTGCTCCTTTGATCATTTGTTTACCTGGACCTGTTCCTTATGACTCTGACAAGGCAGTTCCATACAACTACAATGCAACAATGATAAAGAATGGACAAGAAGTTCCTTTACCAACTCTTTCATCTGTCGTAAACATCGCTGATGTAAGTCGTGTAACAAGAAGTGGACGTGTGTATACTCCACTACCTCCAAAGCAGCCTGTTGCTCCTGCAACCAGGCAAAATCCTGTCAATACGCCAGTGGAGAATCCTGAGGAAACTCCTGTCAGTAATACAAACATTGATGTTGGTCAATCCAGTGGAACCAATGTCAATCCAGACTTTGATGAAATTTTGAAGCTTATCAAAAGAAGTGAATACAAGATTGTGGATCAGCTCATGCAGACTCCTTCAAAAATCTCAATACTTTCATTGCTGTTAAACTCAGAAGCCCACAGGGAAGCCCTGATGAAGGTCTTAGATCAAGCTTTTGTAGATCATGATGTGACTGTTGATCACTTTGATGGGATAATAGCCAACATAACTGCTTGCAACAATTTAAGCTTCTGTGATGAAGAACTCCCCGAGGAGGGCAGAAATCACAATCTTGCTTTGCACATTTCTATGAACTGTCAGTCAGACTCTTTGTCCAATGTGTTAGTAGACACCGGATCTTCCTTGAATGTGATGCCAAAGACGACTCTTGCTCGCTTGTCTTACCAAGGAATGCCTATGAAGTTCAGTGGTGTAGTTGTCAAAGCATTTGATGGATCGCGAAAATCTGTTATCGGTGAAGTCAACCTTCCCATGACAATTGGTCCACATACATTTCAAATCACCTTCCAGGTCATGGACATTCAAGCTGCTTATAGCTGTCTGTTAGGACGACCATGGATCCACGAAGCAGGGGCAGTGACTTCTACGCTCCATCAAAAGTTAAAGTTTGTGACAAATGGAAAATTGGTAACAATAAGTGGGGAACAAGCCTTAATGGTGAGTCATTTATCCAATTTCTCTTTCATCGGTGCTGATGATGTGGAAGGAACTCAGTTCCAAGGTCTCTCTTTAGAAGACGAGTCTTCCAAAAAGAAAGCATCAATTTCTTCTTACAAAGAGGCAGTAAAAGTAGTGAAAGATGGAACTACCACTGGCTGGGGGCAAGTTGTGATCCCGACCAAGAATGAAACTAGAGCAGGTCTCGGATGTTCACCAACATTCTCAAACTGCACCAAGAAGGATGAAACCCTTCGTCCGATCAAAGAAACGTTCCATAGTGGAGGGTTCCTTAACCCAATTCCTCAAGAGGTCAATGTCCTTATTGAGGAATGCATCGAAGAAGGTCTACCTGATCCTGAAGAAGAATGGAAATGTTATCTCAATGACTCGGGATACATATCTCAGGAAGAACCATATCCTCCTTCAGAAGAATCCAAAGGCAATGAAACTGAGCCTGTTCCTGCAGAAATATGGGACACTTTGGGACAACCAAGTGGAAAATTTGATTATATGGTGAAATATACTGCACCTGAAAGTTACAAGATTGCGATTGAGGATATCCAACCAACTGGATGGGGAGATTCCTTTGAACATAATAGTCAACCAGAAGAGGCTTATCAGCCCTGTCAATTTTCTCAGCAGCCTGAAGTTACTGAAGATTTCGGATTCGATGTATCTGCCAAGGTTCATAATCCTGAAGATGGTTATTATCACATAAATGCCATTTTTGAAGATGAAGGGGAAGATGGTCCCGCAACTGACTCGGAAAGTGTCGCTGACAATGAGTCTCTTCATCCTGAAGACTGGGAAATACATCCTGAAAATTCTGAAGATTGTGACTCGTCTTATGCTCTTCAAGAAGTAGAAGAAGACCGTTTCAACTCTACAAAGAACAAGGGTGACAAACCAGGACCTTCAAATCCTGCTCGACCAGCGGTCAATGTCAATGCTGAAGATAATTCTGGGGAGAATTTTCCTGAATACATAATACACAGAGGAGTTCGTTGCTACTGGAAGGCTGTCGACGTTCCGAATGTTGTTCGCCGCTCAAAGTAATCACCTCGCTGTTATTTTGACCTCCTGCCTTGCCCAAAGCAGAGAGATGTTTTATAGGGCTTTGCTTTTAAATGTTCCGCCCAAATAACTTTGTGTATAGGGCTTTGTTTTAAAAGTTTCCCTCTTTGTCCTGCCCAAGACAAATGAGTTTGTGTTTAGGGCTTTGTTTCAAAAATGAATCATAAATAAAGTGTCATTTTGAATTCCCTACATTATGTGTTTTATTTTTGCTTTTTCTGGAAATGGTAATCCTAAAAAACCAAAAAAAAAAAAAAAAAAAAAAACTTTTTCAAAAAAAATCTGCATACACTCTTGCATTCATAAATTTTCTGAAATAAATATAAATCACATGTGCAGATTAACTATTGATAAACCCATTGAATGCAATAACCCTATGCCCTCTCCCAACTTTGAGTTTCCTGTGTTCGAAGCCGAAGAAGAGGAAGAAGAGGAGATCCCGGACGAGATCTCTCGATTACTTAAGCACGAGGAAAGAGCCATTCTGCCTCACAAAGAGCCTTTAGAAAAGATCAACTTGGGTTCTGAAGAAGACAAAAAAGAAGTGACCATTGGATCGCTGCTTGATGCTGATATCAAGAGTAAGTTGACAGACCTTCTCAAAGAATATGTTGACGTGTTTGCCTGGTCCTACCAAGACATGCCTGGGTTGGATACCAATATTGTTCAGCATTACTTGCCATTGAAGCCAGAATGTCCGCCGGTTAAGCAGAAATTGCGAAGGACTCACCCTGATATGGCTAACAAGATCAAAGTGGAAGTTCAAAAACAGCTCGACGCAGGTTTTCTAGTCACCTCAGAGTATCCTCAATGGTTGGCTAACATTGTGCCAGTTCCGAAGAAAGATGGCAAAGTCAGAATGTGTGTTGACTACCGTGACTTGAACAAGGCCAGTCCAAAAGATGACTTTCCATTACCGCATATCGACATGCTGGTTGATAACACTGCTAAGTTCAACGTCTTTTCCTTCATGGACGGGTTCTCCGGTTATAATCAGATCAAGATGGCTCCTGAAGACATGGAGAAGACATCTTTCATCACCCCATGGGGTACCTTTTGCTACAAAGTGATGCCGTTTGGATTAAAGAATGCAGGTGCAACTTACCAAAGGGCAATGACTACTCTCTTTCATGACATGATGCATAAAGAAATTGAAGTTTATGTGGACGACATGATAGCCAAGTCCAGCACAGAAGAAGAACATATTGAATACCTTTTGAAGTTGTTTCAACGACTAAGGAAATATCAGCTTCGCTTGAATCCTAACAAATGTACTTTTGGGGTTAGATCTGGAAAACTCTTGGGTTTCATTGTCAGCCAAAGAGGAATTGAAGTAGATCCCGACAAAGTCAGAGCTATTCAAGAGATGCCTGCACCAAAGACTGAAAAACAAGTAAGAGGATTTCTCGGACGATTGAACTACATCTCCAGATTTATCTCTCAAATGACTGCTACATGTGGGCCAATTTTCAAGCTTCTCCGCAAAGATCAAGGGGTTGTATGGACTGAAGATTGCCAGAAAGCGTTCGACAGTATCAAGGAATACCTGTTAGAACCACCAATATTGATTCCTCCAGTTGAAGGAAGACCGTTAATCATGTACCTTACTGTGTTAGAAGAATCCATGGGTTGTATGCTTGGACAGCAAGATGAAACCGGTAAGAAGGAGCATGCCATCTATTACTTGAGTAAGAAATTCACAGATTGTGAGTCTCGTTACTCCATGCTCGAAAAAACATGTTGTGCTTTGGCATGGGCTTCAAAACGTCTCCGCCAATACATGATCAACAATACTACTTGGTTAATCTCCAAAATGGATCCGATCAAGTATGTCTTTGAAAAGCCTGCCTTAACAGGAAGGATTGCCCGATGGCAAATGCTGTTATCCGAATATGACATTGAATACCGTGCTCAAAAAGCGGTCAAGGGAAGCATTCTCGCCGATCACTTGGCGCATCAACCAATTAATGAATATCAATCTCTCAAGTTTGACTTTCCTGATGAAGATGTCTTGTACTTGAAGATGAAAGATTGTGATGAACCGTTACCTGAAGAAGGTCCTGAGCCTGGATCAAGATGGGGCCTAATTTTTGATGGAGCAGTAAACGCTTTTGGCAATGGAATTGGGGCAATCATCATCACTCCCAAGGGTACTCATATCCCGTTCTCCGCCAGATTGCTATTTGATTGCACCAACAACATCGCAGAATATGAAGCTTGTATCATGGGTCTCGAAGAAGCCATTGACTTAAGGATCAAGATCCTTGACATATATGGAGATTCCGCTCTCGTGATCAACCAAATCAAAGACAAGTGGGAAACTTACCACCCTGGCTTGATTCCCTACAGAGATTATGCAAGACGTCTGTTGACTTTCTTCAACAAGGTTGAATTGCATCATATACCTCGAGATCAGAATCGAATGGCAGACGCCTTGGCTACTCTATCTTCCATGTTCAAAGTCAATCACTGGAATGATGTGCCTAAAGTCAGAATCACGCGCCTTGAAAGGCCCGCCTATGTGTTTGCAACTGAAGCAGTCATCGATGATAAACCGTGGTTTCACGACATCAAACGTTTCCTTCAAACTCAAGAGTACCCGCTTGGGGCATCAAACAAAGATAAGAAAACTCTAAGGAGACTTTCTGGCAGTTTCTTCCTGAACGGAGATGTGCTATACAAAAGAAATTTCGACATGGTTTTGCTCAGATGCGTGGACAGACACGAAGCAGACATGTTAATGCATGAAGTGCATGAAGGGTCCTTTGGAACTCATTCAAATGGGCATGCAATGTCCAAAAAGATCTTAAGAGCAGGATACTATTGGTTGACAATGGAATCTGATTGTTACAAACACGTGAAGAGATGTCACAAGTGCCAGATCTATGCAGATAAGATCCATGTGCCACCGACTCTACTCAACGTTCTCTCATCTCCGTGGCCTTTCTCCATGTGGGGTATCGACATGATTGGAATGATCGAACCGAAAGCTTCAAACGGTCATCGTTTCATCTTGGTAGCAATTGATTACTTCACCAAATGGGTCGAAGCAGCATCTTACGCCAATGTTACAAGACAAGTGGTTGTGAGGTTTATCAAGAATAACATCATTTGCCGATATGGTATTCCCAGCAAGATCATTACTGATAATGGTTCAAACCTGAATAACAAGATGATGAAAGAATTGTGTGAGGAATTCAAGATTGAGCATCATAACTCTTCTCCTTACAGACCAAAAATGAACGGCGCCGTTGAAGCTGCTAACAAGAACATTAAGAAGATCGTCCAGAAAATGGTCGTCACTTACAAAGACTGGCATGAAATGCTGCCATTTGCTTTACATGGGTACCGTACTTCAGTGCGTACTTCAACAGGGGCAACTCCCTTTTCTCTAGTATACGGCATGGAAGCTGTGCTCCCCGTAGAAGTCGAAATCCCATCAATGAGAGTCCTCATGGAGACTAAGTTATCAGAGGCTGAATGGTGTCAAAGCAGATACGATCAGTTGAACTTAATCGAAGAAAAACGTATGACTGCTCTATGCCATGGACAGTTATACCAAGCAAGGATGAAACAAGCCTTCAACAAAAAGGTTCGACCTCGTGAATTTCAAGAAGGCGACCTCGTGCTTAAAAAGATCTTGTCTTTTCAACCAGATTCTAGGGGCAAATGGTCTCCTAATTATGAAGGCCCGTATGTTGTCAAAAGAACATTTTCTGGCGGCGCCATGATTCTTGCAACCATGGATGGTGATGAACTCCCACATCCTGTGAATGCTGATGCAGTCAAGAAATACTTTGTCTAAAAAATACAAAAGAACAGCTCGGTAAGTCGAAAACCCGCAAAGGGCGACTTAGGCAAAAATGAGCGTCTCGGTGGACTGAAAACCCGAAAGGGCGGTCCAGGCAAAAATTAGAGACAATAAACAGAAAAAATTCATCCTGGTAGATTGAAAACCTGAAAGGGCAATCTAGGCAAAAATTAGGGATTTATGACAAAGTAACTGCATTAGTCTATACTTCGTCACCTGAAAAGTCTGTACTTCATCAAAGGATCTTCAATCAAATCATTATCAATCTGAAGCGACAAGCACAGTTGGAACTCAAAGTTATTAGAGGGAATAGTGGTTATTGCTTTCAATGTAGCCTTTTCCGCATAATTACCATTTCCAACTTTTGTAAATACTCCATGGAATCACGCCTTTAGCTGATTACCATCCTATTAAATAAATTTGAGCCTTGTGCCCATTTGTTTGCAATCTTTAATTTCTTTCAGCTTGCAAAATGACGCTTTAATTGTGTTATTCGTTTTTGAAAAAAAAAAAGGAAAAAATAAGTTTTAAATGAATTTACTTCACTTTTCTTTTTCAAAATAAAAGCGAAATTTTCCTTTGAGTTGTGAACAACGGAAGGAACATCAGCAGTCGTCTCCATAGGACGAACAAAAAGGATTCTCCCGGAAAAAATTGTTGAGACAACGGTATTCTTGTCCCAGAAAAGAATTCTTGAAGCAATTACCCCTCGAGGTAAAGAAGCTCTTCTATCCCCAGTGAAGAAGGTCTTTTATTCCCAATGAAGAAGATCTCCAATCTCCAGTGAAGAGGTTCTTTCATCTCAATGAGAAAAGATGCTCATCTTCCCCAGAGAAGTTTAAAGCACGCAACACCATTCATCACCTGTGTTATCTACACCGTGTTGAAAAACATTTGCCAAGTATCTGGTTGTATTGCGACGTTGGTCCTTCTCCAGTATATACTTCTTTGTCTGTCAGTATTGTCAGCATGCATGCTACATTCTTGACATTCATCATTCATACATATTTGCATCATTTATACATTCTTGCATTTTTCAATGTTTGCCTCAATATTCACATGTTCAGGATATATCTATCCTCGAAAAAAAGAAAAAAAGAAAAAAAGAAAAAAGAAGAAAAAGAAACAAATATGGGCGTGTCATCTCTCCAAGTAGGTTGTCACCCATAAGCAGAAAGAACATTTTGTTTCTCCAGTTCCCCACTGAGATCATTCCTCGTGGAAGAAGGTTGCTTTAGTTTCTCCTCTCAAAACAAAGGAGAAAATCCCCATTCGAGTTCATTCCTCATGGGTACAAAGTCTTGTTTGACTATTTCTTTCCAATTCATTCTTGGTTAGAACCTTGTCTTTACCAAAGATTCAAATTCCGATTCCTCAAATAGAGTCGTGAAAAAAAACAGACAATAAGCAATAGCCTTATCATCTGAGCGGCTTATGTCTCTTTCAAAAGCTTTTTCCTCTCAAGGAAATCAATCCTGAAGACCATTTGACAATCAGGGCCTTATTACTGTTCACAAGGCTGAATAACCAGTAATTTCCCTAGCAAAGTCTCCAGAAATCATTTTATCACTCGGCTGATAATTGATCATGTCTTCAAAACCACTATCACAAGGCTGGTAGTCGGTAACCTTTTGTTCTGGTTATATTATTAAACATGTCTATCCCAATGCTGATAGTCGATAATATTAACCGAACCTTTGAAACTCTTTTTACCTTGTCAAGTCTATCACCATGCTGATAGTCGGTAATACAGTTTCATACCTTTCACCTTCGCATTATTAAACAAGTCTATCCCCATGCAGATAGTCGATAATGTCGATAGGTAAGCTTTTCTTACAAAGCTATCATTCCCCGGTGAAGCATACACTTGCTTTCCCGAAAAGACAAAACGGATTCTCTTCCTAAAACGGATTGAGACATCCTTCCCGATCTCTTTTCCCCAGCGGAGTCAGTTTTGATATCCCTCGGTAAAGATATCCTTGCATCATTCGCAATTTTGGTATCTTAGGTCCAAAATTTGCGTCTTCTGATATTTAAGTCTCTTCCACCCTATCAAAACGAAGATTTTCAATCTTCATGTCTCGGGTTGAAGAAACTTAAATAGGGGCATCTGTCATACCCCAATTTTTGACCTAAGATACCACCTCATATCATCTGCATATGCATCATTTGCATCTCTAACAAATTGCATAGCTTGTGTTTGCTACTTGTGACTCAGCAGGATTTAATCAGGAAATCACTCATCAGTACAAATAACAAATCAATTAGGGTTTTGTTCTCCCTTCATTTCAAATGAATCATCTTCATCAACAATCAACATTTGGTCCTCAGAAATCCATCTCAACAGGCTCAGAGGCTCTGAATCAATCAGATTAGGGTTTTGACTGAAGATAGCATACTCCTGACTTTTGCTCAGAGATTGACATAATGATTTGGGACATGACCTCAAGACCCCAAGTGCATCATTTTGACTTAATCCATTGGCTCATAACATCTTCTACACAAAGATTGATCAGACAAATCCTCAGATCAGGGTTTTGAACTATCAGGGACTGAAATCAGGGATCACATTTGGGAAACCCTAAAAATCCCCAGGAAGTCAATCAAAGGTTTCAATCATCCTCAAATAATCCCTATGACAATATCCCATGGAAATTGCATCTCAATTCAAGACCTACAGTCATCAATTTCATCAGGTCGACAATTAGGGTTTTTTGACCTAATTCACTGAACAACTGACTTTTTAATCAGGACATGGTGTCACAACTCAAACCATGGCTCAATATCCTCTAAAGCTTCAATATGATCCATTCATACTATTCATTTGATGAGGATAGCTTGTTTCATTTGAAATCTCCAGAAACGCGATTCGTCTGAAAAAGTCAACTGTACAAGATCACCATTGACTTTTGGGGAATTTTGGTCAACCATGACTTTTGAAGTTTTAAATCATCAATATATGATATGAGAAGTCATTTGATCAATAAAAATCAAGAAAATCAATCAAGAATCAAAAAGTCAAAAGTTTGACTTTCCATACTTAGAAAAATTTCTAAGTGTTTTTTCATGGTTTTTTCCAAACTTTGAAAGGGAATTTCTCAAAATTTCACCTACAAACTGAAAAAAACTTCCAACATGAAAGTTGTAGATTTTGATCCAATAAACAACTTTGTCACATATAAATTTTTTCCATAAGATCAACCATTTAAGAGATATGGTGCTTCAAAGTTGGTACTTTTTGAAAAATTCACTTAAAACTTCATTTTCTTCAAAGTTCATGGATCTTTTTCACCCATTTCCTTAAAGGTCTTGAAGAAACTTTCAACTAGGGTTTTGAAGTGTGTAATATGAGCTTTCCAAAATGTCCAAGAGCATGAAAAAATATGGAGTGTAGCCATGGTTTTGAATTTTGACATTAGTGACCATTTCACTTGAAATTTCAAGCCATTTTTGCAAAGTTATGAACCAATTTGCCAAATAATGCAAGTAATGATGCATAGAGGCAATAATTGAATGATATTTTCTGATTTGAAGATCAGAATGGAAGAGGATAGGAAGCTTGGAATTTAACCATGGTTTAGTAACTTTAACCATTTGCATTTAATGTGAAAGATTCCATTTTATCTCTTAAGCCAAATCATCATTCTTGAAGCAACTTGCAAGAGCTCTTCATTCAGAATCCTTGGCCTATAAATAGAGGTTCAAATCATCTTCAAACTCACACCAAAGTCACACAAATTATAGGCTTTCTCTTTCTTTCTTAGAATGCAAGTTTCTTAAGTTTCAAAGAGGTAAAATGCTCAACCTCTAAACCTTTGAATTTCTGACCAAAGTGATGCTTCCCACAAACCACAAACATCATATGGGATGTGTTTGATCCACTCACACACTCCAAAAACATCTCAAACTCAAAATCACTACCTCACTTCTCAAATATGCATAATCTAAGCCTTATCATGCCAAAATCCATTCAAGATCATTTCTGTCCAAAATAACACTTCTAACACCTTCCATATACTTCATATGAATGATCTAAACACTCACATATGACCTGTAACATCTCCATCTTCAAATTCGATTCATACTTGAAGCAACTGCAGTTCAGGTTCCATAGCTTAGCTCAGGTGAATTCAAACTGTTCCAAGCATTCAAACATGTTCCATAAGGTCCATTGATGCTGTCCAGATCAAGAAACAACATATGTAACACCTCCAGGCACGATTTCAATTTCCAGTTTGGCCGTTTTTGAAGGTAAGCTACTTGAACTTCAAACTCATACATACATGCATCATAAATGAAAAATTGAGTTGCTATCTTGTTTCTGCACTATCACTGATCATTAACCCTCAATCAATTTCACAATTCATCAATCATACACGATTTCATGATCAATCTCAGAATTAGGGTTCTTCGTGTTCATCATAAAATTAATAACCTTAGAGCAAAAATAAATGAAATTGAAGGTCATCATCATGATCCTCGTCCAAAACCGAGTGAGATAGACCCTTTGATCAATCAAAACAACACAGTTTTGAAGATTTTTGAATTTCAGTTAGGGTGTGTTCTTGGCGCCAGATTTTCGTTCAAAGAATTCAAATAATTGTTTTAAAATATAATGTGTTGAACGCGTATCATAAACAAGCTGCACGCGCAGCTCAGTTGGTTGTTGTTTTGGTTAGTGAGCAAGGGTGCGTGGGTTCAAGCCCTTTGGAAGACAAAACCAATTTTTTATCACTATTTTTCTTCATTTTCTTCACAACTTTAACCATTCATTTAACCAATCAAAATTCATTATTTTCACTTCATTTTTTTTACACTCTTTATTTAATATACATATTTTGACAATGTTAAAAAAAATCACAAAAAAATATTTATTTGATACATTTTTAATTGGTTTTAAAATGACTTGTTTTTAAGTAATTTTAATACTTTTATATATTATTTTTCATTTGATTTTCAAATTTAATCACTTGTAAATATTTTTTGAAGCAAACCCTAATCATCTAAGTGTTAATTGAAGACAATCTTCTTGTTTATCTCGATTAAATTGATTTCTTTCAAAATTCAAATCGTTTTAAAAAACGAGCGATCCCGATTCCTTTTCAAAAACGGTAAACCATTTCTTTTTGATTTTCAAAGGAAACTATTGATTAAATCTTTTTAATTGATCAATTGATTTTCAAAACGATGTGGGGCCTCTCGAATATTAGAGAGTATAAGTCCCTTTCGTTTTTCTTTGTACAGTTTTTTGTTTTAACAGAAAACTTTTTCCAAATAAACTTCCAAACAGTTTTTTTTTAACAAACAAATCTTTCAACTCTTTTTTAAAACCATCCACCATGTTTTATGAAAATAAAACATGGGCCTCTCGAATATTAGAGAGTATAAGTCCCTTTCCTTTTCTTTATACAGTTTTTCTTTGTACAGAAAACTCTTTCAAAACAAATCTTCAAACCGTTTTTTCAAACAACGCGTCTGTAAATAAACAGTCAACCATGTTTTGTAAATAAAACACGGGCCTCCACGTAGGTATAAGTCCCAAGCCCCTTTGTACATACCCACTCTAGTACATGAAATTAGGTATTTCATTGTACGCCTTTTGTACATAGCTCAATCTATTTGTTTTAACTTTAATAACAAACCAAAAATGAAGGTTTCTTTAAATCTTCCCAAAAATATACCATGGGCCTCCATGTAGGTATAAGTCCCAAGCCCTTTTGTGAATACCTGTTTACATAGTTTTGAATAAACTCAAATGGACCTCTCCCCGAGTGTGAGTCCCGAGCCCTGTGTATACAAATGGATCATGCTTACAGGTATATTTCCTTCATAAACTCCATTATATACACACACTCTGTCATATATGTATAATTGTTCATATAATTGTTCATGTACTTGTGCATATTTGTTTGTACTTGTTCACATTTGTGATTATGTTATATGCTTGTTCAACTTAGTACAACACTAGGTTCCCCATAGCCTCCTATTGGGCTTCGTGCAAAGAATCTCCACTAGTTTAGGTTAGGACATAGAGTATGGTTTCTCGGTGAAATCGCTCTAAGAGCTCAAACCAACTATACCATGCCTCCCCTTGGGCTTTGTACAAACGAGTGACCCTCCCATAGCCTCCTCTTGGGCTTACAATGCAAGGACCCCGGATTGTCCCTCCCATAGCCTCCTCTTGGGCTTACAATGCAAGGACCCTCGGATAGCCTCCTCTTGGGCTTCGTACAAGGACCCACGGGCTTCTTATAAGCATCCCCAATATCCAAATCAAATACCCTAGGAGATTAGACATTTTTCATCTCTATACTAGGAGTATCTCTTATATATCATCACAAACAATCAATCAATCAAACTTTTTTGCCACAAGGCTGGCTAATCAATCAAATTTCTTTTTGCCACAAGGCTGGCTAATCAATCAAACTGTTTTACCACCGTACTGGATGATTAATCAAAGTTTTTGTCACAAGGCTGACTTCATTGAAACTTTTGCCACGAGGCTGGCTGATTAATTAAAACTTTTTGTCACAAGGCTGACTTCATTGAAAGTTTTTGCCACAAGGCTGGTTAAACAAAAACATCTTTATCATTCTAAGCACCCTAAGTGGCATGGCCCCGGGCTTATAATGAAAAGATTTTTAAACAAAATCAAACAGATGTATGTGATGATATAGATTAGATACATCTAGCATTTAGACGACATTTGTCTATTTTTCTTTGCTTCCACTAGCATAAGTGGGAACTACGATTGCTCTGACTTTCTCAACATCCCTTTGAGAATACGTAGGCACAAGGTCGATCCTTGGCGAGCAAAACAAAACAAAAAAAACCATTCAAACTTTAGCACCCGTAGACCCCGAGCTACAGATGCTCTGATTCCCTTTAGGGGATATGTATGCAGAGGATCGCGATGATCTTTGCGAGCATAATCAAACAAACACCTTAGGTCCCACCTATTTCACAAGAACCTCCACCACAACAAGAATGGAATAAAACATAACAAAGAAACCTATAGAGTACTATAGATACGTTGGGTGCTAATACCTTCCCTTCGTATAACCAACCCTCTTACCCAAAGATCTCTCCCCCCACTTTTAGGTTATTGCAGCTTTTTTCCTTTTCCTCCTTTGGAAATAATAAAAAGTTTGGTCGGTACAAAAGAAAAATCATTTTTTTGAGCACTCGAGCCCAAAGAAGGCATCAGGTGTCTCATCCACAAAAAAAAGAGGAAACAAAACGATTTTTCGCCCGCGACAGAGGTAAGGCCTCAGCTGAACTTCTTTTTGACGCAGAAATTGAAAGAACTTTGCACGCAAGGCGCAAACAAGCTCGTCAAGCTAAACTGGAATCTAAGGAAGAAGTGATTACAGTTCATTCTGGTTCAGACACCGAAAGTGAAGAAGAGATCATGGGCGAGGTACCACCACCAGAGAGACTTCTCGGAGACTATGGTGCTAGAAACACACCGGGAGGAAGACTAACTACTGTCAACCAACCGGTGAATGTTCCTAATTTTCAATTGCATCCAAGAACCATCACTCAGCTCGAAATAAAGCCTTTCACCGAAAAGGTTAATGAAGATGCAAACAAGCACCTACAGAGGTTTCTGACCATGAGTACAACTTTAAAAATCGAAGGTCATACAGAAGAGACCAAGAAGCTGAGAATGTTCCCATTCACCTTGGCAGACGAAGTAGAAGAGTGGTTTTATTCCCTTCCACCGAGCAGCATTACATCATTGGAAGAGATGGAAAAAGCTTTCTTAAATGAGTATTTTCCTGCATCTGTACTTATAAGGAAGAGGTATGACATCCTGAACTTCAAGCAGAAGGAGGGTGAGCCCTTAGGAGATGCATACAAAAGATTCAAAAGAATTCTAGTAGCATGTCCCACTCACAATATGGACAAGACTGAACAAATGCAAGTATTTGTCAATGGGCTCAGAATGAAAACAAAACAGTTAATTGATACAGCAGCTGGAGGCTCGACAAATTTCACAACAGCCTCAGGCATCATCAAAATCATTGAGGCAATAGCTGCAAATGAGCATTTGGAATTGTATGACAGGTGTGCTAGAAAACCGGAACGAATCATTGATCTCAAGCTGGAGACTTCTAAAATTCAGGTTGAAGATGCGATAGCCGCAGAAGTTGATAAGAAATTGAAGGCTATGAATATAGGTAAACAACAGGTGGCTCAAGTTCAACAAGCTCAACCTGTCAGCTGTGAAATCAGTAATGGCCCACACCAAACGGTGTACTGTGTTGCTACTCCCAAGCAGATTGAAGAAATCAAATTCCTAAGGCAAAACAACCCGTATTCTAACACCTATAATCCAGGGTGGAAGAATCATCCAAAATTTGCTTGGAAAGATCAACAACAACAAGGTACCAAGAAGGCAGAGTGGGAAGTGGCAATTGAAAGATTAGCTGGGCAGTGTTCTCAGTTCCAAGAAGAAACAAGAAACAACCACAGAAACACCTCGGCCTCAATTAAAAATCTGGAAGTTCAAGTGGGACAGATAGCACAACATCTCACTCTACAGGCACAAGGTACCCTTCCGAGCTCAACTGTGAAAAATTCGAAAGACCAAGAGAAGATTAATGCAGTTACAACAAGGAGTAAACAGTTGTCAGATTTGAACCAAGAGAGAGAGAGGAAATAGATGACCCCATGGTAATAGAGGTGGATCTGGAAATAAGAGAGAATCCAAAAGAGCCAAAAGTTGTGGTACCACCGGTTAAACCATGTGAAGAAAAAAATAAGAGAGACGCTGAACCGGTGATAAAACTACCTTTCCCTTCCAGAGTGACAAAGAAGGGTTCAAGAGAGAAAGACTTTGAGAAGTTTACTACATTGTTCAAAAAGTTAGAGGTAAATCTACCCTTCTTTGAAGCACTTGAGCACATGCCCTTGTATAAGAAGTTTATGAAGGAGGTGTTGGCGAAAAAGAGATCACTAGGAGGATAACCAAAAATTGCAAATGAGAAGTGTGGTATAGTCTCGTCAGCAAGAAAGATCCCAATCAAGAGGAAAGACCCTGGAGCGGTGGCGATACCGTGCACTATCAAGAATATAACATTTAAAAAGGTACTGAACGTTTCTGGGTCCAGTGTGAGTTTAATGCCACTATCTATTTTCAAAAAGCTTGAATTGGGAGGTATTAGTGAAAGTAAGACAAAGTTACGGTTCGCTGATCACACCGTTAAGAAATTATATGGGGTGGCTGAAGATGTATTGGTGGAGGTTGATAAGTTTGTATTCCCTGTTGACTTCCACATCATGGACATTCCGGAAGATGAAGAAACTCCTATCCTTCTTGGGTGACCCTTTTTGTTAACAGGCCGCTGCAATTTCGACATTAAAAAAAGGACACTAACACTGAAATCATTTGACGAAGAAGTAACTTTGAAGATGTTAGGATTCAAGAGACATAGGGCGGTTGTAAATGATCAAACTTCTGATAGTATGACAGAAAGTGAGGAAAAGAGCAAAAAGTCTAAACACCTCCAAGAAAAAGTGCCAAGCATAGCCTTTCGGGTGGAACCAACTCATATAGCCATCAAAAGTCCTAAGAAGGCTAAGGAAGTCAAGAAGAAGGTGGAAAAGAAAGAGCTAGGTGAGAAGAAGAATGTGGGAAGTGAGTTGAAGATAAAAGTTGTCCATGCTTTTCATCTTCATGAGTTCGTGGTTGCGAACGTGACAAGCAACAAGGTGTGGAAAAGGAAATACCCTCCATAATAAAGGGTAATGGACCGTCGAGCCATGCGACGTTAAACGAAGCGTTTCGTGGGAGGCAACCCACGGTTTTAATAATTAATTTCTCTGTTTGTTTATTTTATTTTCAGGAAATAAAAGAGGACGTCTCTAGTGAAAGCTCGTAAGTGATCATTGGAGTGCAATACCCTCTGTGAGTCACCTCTCTCGAACTCGTTCTGAAACATTGAGGCCAATGTTTAGTTCAAGTTTGGGGGAGGCTCTTCTCTTTGCATTTTATATTTTTATGTTATTGGTATGATGTGAAACCATAAAGTGAATTCTGCCCAAATTTTGACCAAAATTTTAATTTTTGTTGAAGAGTTTTGATCTTAAAGAGCGATCGGGAATAGTATATAGAGATGAAGCGAGGATTGTTTGAGGACAGAAAGTTCGAATATAATGTGACAAGAAGAGGTTTGTTTAAACACCCTTGGTTCCCTAAAAGAAATACGAGTCTAACGTGTAGATTTGCACCATAGTACTTGTCTCCTGAGAAGTACTCCTCGAGTAGTTTATTGATACAGTCTGGCATAATTCAGATTCACTTGCATGATGACTGGTTGAGAAAAAAAAGAGATATAAAGTTGGCACCAAATGATGAAAAGGCGGTAAAAGGCAATCGGCTCGCTAAGTTGGGTAACCCTCACCCGGTTATTCAGCCCAAAGGAGATTGATCCCCAAACGTCGTCCAAAAGGACAATATATAACTGCAAAGTTTGAAAATTTCATCGGTAATTAAAAGTAGCAAACGCTGCTAGTTTGGTGCCAAGAAAAGAAAATAAGAAGCCTTGATTCGTCTCATGCATTTGATGATTATTATAAGAAATGCAGTGCCTTAATATGATTGTCCGAATGAAAGAGGAGGAAAATCGGAAAGAGACTTAAGTGCAAAGCACAGTTGGAGAGGTATCCGAAATAGGAGCTTGAGGTTTAATGTTGTAACAGAAACTCGTTGCGTCATGTGAATGCCGAACCAACTGTTTCTTGATCAATACAAACAGACATCTCACGTATGAACACCGGTGTGCCTGGAAGGTCATTAACTTTTGTAATTGCCGCTTGAGGTCAAGCAACGGTTTAAGTTTGGCGGAGTTTGATCACTGGTTTTCACACATATATTTACCATTGTTTTTAAGTATCTTTAAGTTATATTATTTAGTATTTTATGTTATTATTCGTCATTTTATGCTTTGGTTGTGTGTTTTAATGTTTTCAGGCTCATATGGATAAATCGGAATAAATCAGTGCAAAACTCGGAGTTTCAAGGAAGTTCAGAAAGCATAATTCAGGAGGCCTGACACGGGTGGCCGTGTTACTCAACACGGGCCGTGTCAGGAAGAGCGCTGGAAAGAAGTTTGGAAAGAATGAAAAAACAGTGGTGCAACACGGGTGCCCGTGTTGCTCAACACGGCCCGTGTTGCTAAGCCTGAGACTTAAAGCATGAAAAATAAATAACAGAGGGCCAACACGGGTACCCGTGTTGCACAACACGGTCCGTGTTGGGTGATGACGCTGATTTTAGTGATTTTAGTGATTTTGTTCAGTGGTTGGCCTGCAAGGGTGTTTTTGGGATTTCCAACCAACTTAAGTGAGACTGCACTATTTAGGAGGGTTTTCAAGATGAATTAGGGATCTTTTTCGCCACACGAAGAATTGGAGGATTGAGAGGAGAAGCTCATGCAATTGGAGAAGAACAGAGAACTCTCATGAGCGGAAGCCATTGAGGATCAAAGTTCATCATTGTCATACCCCAAAATTTTCCCATCATATTTTAGTCCATCTGACTTTCAAATGCTCAAAGATACACAAGAAGGAAGCATGCAGTCTCTCTCCTAAACAACAGTCTCTAAACTAGGGTTTTTTATTTCTCAAAGGAAAATCAACTTCATATTCCTCAAATGGAATCCATGGTCTCTCATATGCTTCAAAGGGTTCTCATGTCAAGTTTCAAGCTTTGATTCATAAGACTGCACAGTTAACTGCTCAAATGGTCAACAGTCGACCAGTTTGACCTAAAAGTCAACTATGGTCAAATCATAGTCAAAACTCCTAATTTTTGGTCAACATCAATATTTTGAAGGCACATTCATCATTTGATCAAGATTTGATCATGATTCATCAATGAAAGATCAGAAATCCACAAAAGACCAAGTTGCTAAATTAGGGTTTTGAACTAGAAGTCAACCCAACTTTGACTGATCACATCTCTCTTATACTTTATCAGAAATTCCTCAACCAAAGCTCGTTCTCAAGGAAATTCAATTATCTACAACTTTGATGTTGGGCCCAAGGTCAAGAAATGCTTCCGCATAAGAGATATGAGCCAAAACATTACAGGTCCTTCTAGAAGATCGCAAAAAGAGGACGAATTTTTTGCAGAGGACACAAGGGTTTTCAAAGCTTGAAATTCACAACGAAGGTGGGAAATTCGTTTTCTTTGTTCAAGTCTTTTGCAGGTCCAAACAACGATTTAAATCTCTTCATAAGGTAGTACAAGGTGGTAATGAACCATTAACAAGGCTCCATAACATGCATATCGATAACTCCATGTTCATATTTTTCATGTATTCTTGAATTTTTGTTCATTATGTTTCCATGCGTTTTAATTGGATCTAACGCCGGATATGAGTTTCTGATAATGTTTAAGACAGGTTGGGATCTTTGGAATGAAGCTCTAACGCCATAAGTGTAAATCACCGTGGCTAGGGTTTGAAACTTGTCTTCTTCAAAATTCAATTTCCATGCCGTTTCAGCCCAAAACGACACCACCAACAGACTCATGGCATCTGAATTATATGATCTGGACGTTCTTGGCTTGTGGTTAACTCGTTTTTTTTAGTTTCAATTTGTTGCAGGTCGCTACGACATATTCGTAGCCAAGTAGAGGGAAATTCGTAGCAAATCGTGGCCCGGGATTTGATGAAGATGATAAACAGGAAACGTGGATGTTTGACTATACGCGCAGCTTCGTGATTGGTTGGTCCACCAAAGCAAATTCTCTCCCCTCCTCGGATTGGTTCATCCAAGGCGCTGGGGACCCACACGTTTGACTTCTGAAAATTATAAATTAATTGTTGCTTTATATTTAATGATTATTTGTTGTTTAGTAAACAGATCAAAGGCGCAGCGCAGTTGGTAATAGATCCTTACACGCAAGGGTTGGGGGTTCGAACCCCACCTATTGCAATATTTTCTCAAATATTTTTGCTCTGTTTGAATCACAGATCCAGCACAAGTGTCCAACGCGTGCCTCATGGTGCACCCTCAGCACCCACCATTGGATGAGTAGAACTTCAAATCCAACGCCCCTGGGAATACCAGCCTACCATGGACCTCCACAGGCTGCTCACACAAGATCATAGCTAAGTTTTCTATCCTTTTTTTTATTACATAGTTCCTCTTTTACTTATTTTCTTTTTCTTTATTATTTTAAAAATTACAAACTTATTTTATTTAAACTTTTTTCATAAAAATCATATTTTCATGAACCTTTAATTTATTTAATCGAAATTTCGATTTTTCTTATAAGATTAACATTATTTATATCTTAATTAATTAAAAATTATGGTTCTTTGTTCATTTAGATATTTATTTATTTTATATCAAACGTTCGATTTCGTCAAACCCTTTTAGGTTTTGTTTAATATCGTAGTACTTTATTTGCCTCCTTTGGTTTAGATTAAGGTTTGTGTTTGCAATCAACGAATTAGTAATGCACTAACATTTTTCTTCTCTGTGCCCAATTTTTAGGGTTAATCAAGATCTTTCAGCCAACGCGCCTCCAGATCAAAAAAGCTAAGTTCCCTTAATTTTTCTTATTATTACATAAATCTTTTCTTTATTATTTTTGCTTAGTTTTTTTTACTAATTCTTTTGAATTTCAACCTCCTTTTTTTTATAAATGTAATTTTAATTAATTTAAGTTGATAATTTTAAATGAATTATGATTTGTTTTATTATTAAATTAATTAGGTTAAACAATTAGTTAAGATTTTTAAGCTAGTAATTATTTTAGGGTAATAATTAAATTTTTGGCTAATTAATTATTTTAATGTTTGTAAACCCTAATTTTATTCTGATCAACTGTTTTCATCATGATCACTAATCACTGTTCTCCCTTATTTATTTTCCTTGCAGAGTTGATCAAGGGTTCAAGGAAGATCAAGGCATTCGAAGATGTTTATACTGATTATTGATCCCTCTTATTTTCTGCCTTTACTTTCCGCCTTTTAATTTCTGCATTCCCCTACAGGTTTTTATTGTAATTTCCCTTCCCCGCAGGTGTTTATTGTAATAGCGTAGGAATTTATTTTCAGCCTTTAATTTCGGTAATATTAATTGCTGTGATTAGTAATCCTAGGGAGTGCAAGCCTGCTAAATAACTTAGATCACTAATTACAAGATAAATATCATCGAAGTTAATCACTTGATTATGCCACACACACACCTTTAGGGTAATCCCTCTCGTTGCCTTGTTGCCTTATTTATCTGTTGCCTGTTGCCTCTAATTGTACTAAATAGTCAAGTCCCTCGATTCCGAGGATACGTAAAGCAAGGTTGCCTATAGAGATTAAAAATCATCTAGTGCCTCGAAGTTGCCTCGGTAAAAGATGAATGTCCCGATTGCTAAGGTATCCTCGCATGATGCCTAAAAACATTAATGACTATTATATCCTTCCCTTAGACTACCTGCCCTATTTATGGCAAGGGACAGTCTTATGGCGAACGATAACTCGATGACCCTTCAACATCCAATTGAAAGACTTCCCGCCCTCTTATGGTATGGATAGACCCTTTCGTCCGAAAGACTAAAAGAACAATTTTTCTAACTTAGGGTAGTTGCTACTAATTGCTTGCTCTAAATTCAAAAATTCTTTTTACACCTCCTTTTCAAATCAAACTCAAAAAGACTACGCTTATTTACAAGCTAAAGTTCTTATTCAAACTTATTCAAAATCTTTTCAAACAAACAAACAAGTGAGCTAAGCAATTAAGATCCCATGGATAACCATGGATGCAAAGGGTGCCTTACACCTTCCCTTTGTATAACTTACCCCCGAACTCAAAATCTTTTTAAGGTCTTTTCCTGTTCTTTTAGCCTTTCTATAATGGATAAAATAAAAGTCGGTGGCGACTCTTGCTTAACCGCGACATTTCTTTAAAGTCAGTTCACTGTATTACAGAACTGGCGACTCTGCTGGGGACGCTTTCGAATTAAAAGAGGGGTTACCTTAAAGTTTAGGATCACTTTAATTGTTTGATTTGTTTGCTTTATATTTCAAAGGCTGTTTTGGGTATTTACTTGTGTGAAAGATCCTAACCCGGATCTGAGAACCTTAGGTAAATGGCATGAGACCAAGGAGACTGCACAGCGTATACTGATGTGGTTGATATGGTGGCCATTGTTAGTGTGACACATTGGTTTGTCATGGTGTTCCTTGGGATCCGACTTGAGGAAACACTTGGCTGCTGCGTGGGGTCATTAAGCACTAATTTGCCCCTATAACCCTAGTTGAACTTGACTTTGGCCTATTAGAAAGTAACGAGATGGTTGACTTTGGTTCCGAACGAAGTTGGTTGATACTCGAAGCTACACTCATATGGACTGGACTTTCAGGATCTTCTCGGTTGGTGATTCGATTGCCAAACTGAGATAAGCGCCTTCGAGAAAGGTCAATGATATGAGCTCCCTAGAACCTGATCTTTATATAGGACAGGTTGAACCAACTTAACTTCAGTGGGGAGGGTACTTACCTACAAACTTCATGCAAGCCTTTAAACCTAAGGACACTTGTGTGACTTGTCTGTGCTTGCTACTAACCCTTTGGTTTTCTTACAGGTCTTTCTTGTGGGACTCACTCGTCCTTACTATCTTACGCCTTGCCCGATGCATTGCATTCACATAACATCATGACATCATGACATCATGTAGCCTAGGCAAAAGTTAGGGAATGAAGCATACAACTATGTTCCGTTCAACCGCCTACTCACCATCAAGATTCAACACCTCAAAGACACCGATCAGTCCAATCACTTTCTTCCAACAAGTGAGGGATGAGATGCTCGAAGACAGATTGGCAATAGCAGAGTTGAAACTTGACTGGATCGTTTTCACATAGCTATTTATCTTTATAAATATTTTCCAAAACTTTCTGACAATTTCCTACTTCTAGGATTGTTGTCTCCCTGTGCTAACCAGCCTATCATGGCTCTTTTTCAAAAATCAATGCAGCTTAGGCTCAAAAATCACTATTTTCACTTTTTCTGTTTTAAATACGTAAACGTCCCAATGATAATTTTGAATGAACATGTGCATTTGAATATGATTGATGTTTACCAGGAAAAACAGGAATAGCATTCAGGAAATGTCCCAATTATCTGGACATCATCCCATCAGAAGAAAATCCCCAAGAGAAACGCGTTTCTCAGCAAATTCCTCAAAAAGATTTTCTCTTCAAAAGAAGTCTTATCCCCCAGCAGGGTTGTTCCAGATTACTATCTTCAGAAGGTGTGATCCCCGCACCCGGACTTGGTCAGATAGTGCATCGGAGGATTATGCATCTTCATCATTCCCATTTGAAAGGGCATCAGAACTTCCAGCTACCTTTCATTCCCAAGTGATATTCAAAGATCCTTCAACAGAGTACCAGGGTTCTCGAAGAATTTCCCCAGCCGAGGGTACTCAAACAAGACAAAAGATCATCAACGATCACAATATAGTCATATCCAGATGACTGGCGGAAATTTATTTTCCCAAATAGAAGCTTGACATCTCACATTCATACATCACATATTCACATTCATACATCATATTCATACATCATACATCATGCATCATGCGCATATTCATACGCATATTCATACACAACATAACATGCATATTTCTCCTTTAGCTCGAGAATATCTCACATTACATGCATCATAAACATTGCATATCACTAACTTGATTTTTCAGGCAGACGGATATCTTCGACAAAGATGTTCTCAATCACCTGCAGTGTTCACCTGAATTCCATGAACGGTTCTCTCAGATATGATCAAGCCGAAGATTCATTCTGATCACTAACCAACTCAAAAACAGGCATTACAGATCTAAAGCGATACCTCAGACGGTTCCAGAACGATCTACTATCAAAGATCTAAAGCGATACCTCAGACGGTTCCAGAACGATCTAGCATTACAGATCTAAAGCGATACCTCAGACGGTTCCAGAACGATCTAGCATCAAAGATCTAAAGCGATACCTCAGACGGTTCCAAAACGATCTAGCATCACAGATCTAAAGCGATACCTCAGACGGTTCCAAAACGATCTAGCATCACAGATCTAAAGCGATACCTCAGACGGTTCCAAAACGATCTAACATTGCAGATCTAAAGCGATACCTCAGACGGTTCCAGAATGATTTAACATTGCAGATCTAAAGCGATACCTCAGACGGTTCCACAATGATCAACTTCCAAAATCTAAATCGGAAAAACTTTGGACAAGTTCCGTAACGATTATCTTCCAAGACTTAAAGCGGTAACCTTGGACGGTTCCGAAACAGTCAACACAAAGACTTTCAAATCCTTCATCAAGATATAATCAATGGATTCATTCTGATGAACAAACCATCAACCCATTCACCAGGTGGCATCTGAAAGCCCATCTCAAGTAATGTGTCAATCTGCCAACAACATTTCACAGACGACATTCAAATGCAACTTCCAACATCTTTTCTGATCAAGGTAAGTGCAAATTTTCAGGGCATCTAAATATTCAATCATCTTCTACCTTCAGATTTCAGACAATCTCTTCAGGTTTAAGAAGATTGAATAGGGGCAACTGTTATACCCCAAAATTTGCCCGCATTATTTTTCAAGAAAACTCCAATCTGAAAATTAAAAGTCTCATATAATCATGGATTTTTATTTCAACAAAGATCCTGATATATGAAATACTTAGTTTTTAGAATTTTTCTTATACAGTAATTTGGCTTGCAGTTGAATTTATTCTTACGCAAACGCCAAATACTGTTTATTACTTCACACATGCTATTTATTTATTTACAGATAGATAGTACTGACACAATTGGTACAGAGTTAAATCTTTTTGCAGGCGCAGAATCAGGAAACTCAGACTGTACTGGTAACAAGTAGATTATTATTATCTTTTGTTTCCCACTAATTTTTGTACTATATTCCATTATTTTCAAAAATCTTTTCAAATCTCTTTTTCAAAAATCAAATCTCTCTTTTTCCCAACACTATCTCCACTTTCTTTCAAATCTTACTTCCACTCAAATTTTCCTTTTGTACGGAATCACATCATTCCCCAACGTCTCTATCCTCCTTTCCATTCTATAAATATCTCCCATTTTCTTCCATAAAATCTCACATCAAATTCTAATTCATCTCTCAAATTTCCACTTCATAATCCATCCTTTCTTCTTTCCCGACAAAATGGCAAAGCGGTGGGAAACGTGTTTTCTTATGGTCATCACCATTGCTACGGTGATCATGTCTTTCTTCTGTCTACATAGCCCGGAACACAATGGACCTGGGATGCTTATGCTCCCAATCATCTACATGTTACTATTTGTAGCATGGGTTATCAATCGTCATTCTTAAAATTTGCCGTATTTCTTATTTCTTAAATGTACCGTTTATTCGTCGTACTGTTCAATATAGTATGTAATATTTGTACTGTCAGTATTAGATATTGTACTATTTGTCATAATATTGCTTAATTACTCAGATAATATTTTATGTGTTTTCTGCCAGTCAAATATGCATTTTTCTGTGCATTAAATGATTTTCAGGGTTATTATTGGTAATTTTGCTCGCATACAGTAAATATTAGTTGTTTATTATGTCTGTGTTTTTTAACAAGTCATGTAAATAAACTTTCATTTTTCACATAAAACAAAAGCAAAAACAACAAAAAAAGAAAATTAACTTTGACTGTTGATTTTTCACTCTAACTGCTACATCAATACCTGGACAGTCAGTTGACAGCCAAACTGCTGGCAGTACAATTCTCAGTGTTTTGTACCATCAATCAAATCAATCTTTCACAATTCAAAATTCCAAGATTTTTGTTCTAGAAGTCTTCTGAATATCACGCGATTAGCAGAGACTCAACACTGCACAAAAATCAGGTACGTTTAACTGTCTCCTACATAAATAGTCCCTGACTAGGGTTTTCTTGTTTTTACAGGAGAAACAAGTTTTTGAGACCTCAAATGGATTTCATGCACATCCATATATCTCAAAGTACCATCATACAAATTTTCAAACTTCAATTCACTCAGACGCACCGTCAGCAGCTCAAACAGTCAATAGACGACCCGTTTGACCAAAAAGTCAACAGACAGTCAAAAATGAAATTTTTTGTCAAAATCAATATTTTGTCAAAGGATTCATCATTTGATCATTGGATGATCATAATTCATCAAGGAAAGATCAAAAATCAACAAAACCCTAAGATTCAAAATTAGGGTTTTTACCTGAAAAGTCAACTCAACTTTGACTGGTCATAACTCTCTCATACTTCATCCAAAAAATTCAAACCAAAGCTCATTTAGAAGGAAATTCAATTATCTTTCAAATGCCATTGATCCCATGGTCATTGGATTCACCATTTGAAAAATATGATCAAAGACATTACAGGTCATTTTCAAAGTCAACAAAAAGACACTTTTTTCAAAAGGACACACAAGGAGCATCAAAAATCATTTTGACATGAGACCAAAGGCATTGGTTAGAGGACTCTTTGAGGTTTCCAAAAAGTGCAAGATCTCCTTCATATGACAAAAATTGAGGGATTTACACCTTGTTGAAGTTGGCTAAATTTTGGAAAATGCATAAAACCAACATTGCTCAAAAATGCATTTTTTCCAAAAGGGGCCAAGTTTTCATGGTTCAAACATCATTTCCATAATATTATGGGCCTCCCACGACCAAGACTAAGCCCATAACATTTTTCATCCATTTTTGCTTGATTTTTTCTTATTTTAAGATTAAATTAAAAGGAAAAATGAAAGGATAATGGATAGCTTGAATTCCAAGCATGACTCATCAACATGACTCATTCAACTCTGTCTCAAGGCAAAGTACAGCAGAGGGAGAGAAGAAAATCAAGCCATAGTGGCTTAAATGCCAAGCTACATATGTGGAAAAAGTCAAGATTCTAGCAAAAGCACTTATTGCTTTCTAGCTTAGATTTTAAGCACCTCAATGCTTATAAATAGACTCCAATACTTCAGTAATATAGAGGGACAAGTTCAGAAACAAAGCCTTGCTGATAACACACTTGTAATCACTTGAAATTTTTCAAAGAAATTCAAAATTCGAATTTTAATTTCTATCTTGTTTCAGTTCAAATTAAACACTCAAATACAATCCTCAAGTATCATTGAACGTATTCCAATCAATTGCAAGCCTTGAAGCTCACTAAATCGAGCTATACAGGTCATAATTTGTTCAAATCTAAATCAACTCGTATCTGGTCATTCATGCATGTTTAACAAGATGTAGACATGTATTTGTGTTTGGTTTGAGGTCCTAATCATTTCTGGAAACTTAATTGAAGTTTGGACGCCTATACGTAGGATCACCATTTTAGGGTTCGAACCTTTAAATTTGGGGTTTTACTATCCATGCAAAATTATGAACTCTAAATGGTACCATTAGAATCGCATGAACAATACGAACTGAACCATGGTATCGCGCCAGATTTATATTAGTGTTTGCTAGTATTCGCTATTTTCAACAGGTGTAAAAGGTTGGAGTTTTTACACCATCTGCAAATGAAAGGTGTAAAAGCCCATCCTGAGGAAGAAGACGATGCGTGGCGTCCTCTGATTGGTTGGAGGGCGCGCGCGTGTTTTTTGAATTAATCTTGGATTCTGTGTTTTGCAGGTACATCACGTGGTATGGTCCCTCATGCTGGTGACCATCAGATCCACTAGCCAGCTCATCCAACGCACCAGACAAGTGATCCACACCATAGACCACACTTATCCACCACACCTGATCGTATCCTTTTATTTTTTTTATTTCTATTTTAATTTTCTTTGCAAAATTATTTAAAAATAGTTTTAAAAATCCAAAAAAATACACAAAAAATATTTTTAGACTTCTAAAATAATATATTATTTTCTGAAATAAAAATATTTTATTTTTCTTCAAAATTTCAATATTTTGCATAATTAATTAGTATATATTTATATATTTGCTTTTTAATTATTCTAACCAATCAAAAAAAATCATAAAAAAATTGTTCTTTATATTAAATATTGTTTATATATTATAAACTAATTTTGTACATATTTTGAATAATTTTCTCTTTAAGTTTTAATTATTTGTATAATTATTTGCATAATTATGTATTAATTAACTTAATCAATTTCAAATCAATTCCAAAAATTCCAAAAAAATTAGTTTTGTTTTAAAATTAATTGACAAATATTTTGTACATATTTTAAACTTAATTTCTAGGTTTAAATCTATTTTCATCTTTTTTTCTTCATTTTAATTTAATTAATCATGCATTAATCATAATTAAAATCAATCATAAAAAATCCAAAAAAACATGCCTTTTATTTTTCTTGCAATTTAAATTCCTAGATAAATGTATAGGATGTCAAATTCATGTAAATAGGCTAGTTTACATTTCCTGCACAATCAATGTAATAGCGTAGATTTACTTTCCGCACTTTACATTTCCGCATTTTAATTTCCAGCAAATATAAACTGCGTGTATGTCAAAGATAAAATTGAACCGTTAGATCACTAACTTCAAAGATAAAATATCTGAATACAATCACAATCACACTTGCACCTCTTAAGGTAATCCCTTCTCATTCTTTTCAAAATCAAAGTCAAAATTCTACCGTTTCGAGTACAAAATCGAACCTTTTGTTTGTATCCGGTGAAAGGATAGATTTTTAAAGGAAATAGGATAAAGACCTTACAACTCAAGGTAGACCTCCTAGTTTGCTTGCTCAAATCAAAACAAACAAAATTCTCATACACTGTTGTTTTTCAAAACAAAACTTTCAAAAAAGACAATACTTTGTATACATCCAAACACGGATTATTACAAAGTTAACGTTCTTTTCAAAACATCTTTCGAAAGATAAACAAGCATTTTGTATACATCCACACACGGATCATTACAAAATTCAATTTACAAAAGTATTTGAAACCACATATGAGCATTCTAAAGCAATTGAAAAGTGATCGAAAAACAAGTGAGCTAAGCAAACTTAAGAGCCCATGGATAACCATGGATACAAAGGGTGCTAACACCTTCCCTTTGTATAACCTACCCCCTTACCCAGAATTTCTTAAAGGTCTTTTTTCTGTTTCTTTTATAAACCTTTCCTTAATTGGATAAAATAAAAGGTCGGTGGCGACTCTGTGAATTTCAAAAAAATGCGAAAGCATAAGCGATAAAAAAGAGTCAGTTCACGTATCTCTCCCGAACAGAGGTATGGCCCGGATAAAAACGGAGGTCCACAGAACTGGCGACTCTGCTGGGGATATACTTTCAAAAAAACGAAATGTTTTCAAAAGGGGTTACCTTAAGAGAATAGATCACTTCGATGTTTTCAATTGATTGACTTGATTGCTCTATTTTTCAAAGGTTTGTTTGGGTATTTTGCTTGTGTGAAAGATTCTAACTCGAATCTCGAGATACCTTAAGTATATGACAATAGACCAAGGAAACTATACGGCATGTACCGATACGGTTGATCTGGTAGTCATCATTAGTGCGATACTTTGGTTTATACTGATGTCCCTTGAAAACGATCAAGGAGTATATTAGGCTTCCGAAATGTCATTAAACACTAATTTGTCTTAGAACCTTTTTAGTTGAACTTGACTTGTGGCCTATTAAGTGGCTAGCTTTGAAATTGATCGAAGTTAGTTATCCTCGAGGAATATTTTGATCGGCCGCCCGAGCGCCGTATTGAGATGTTACTTCCAAGGATCATAGAACCCGAATACTATTCTAGGACAGGTTTTAACCAACTCAACTTCAGTGGGGAGGGTATCACCTATCAGCTCCATGCAAGCCTTTAAACCTAAGGCTATTGTTTGATTTGTTTTTGTGTGCCACATGTTTGCATCATAAGCATATCATTTTCTCACAAAACACTTCAAGGATCAAAGAGTTTACCTTTGTTTTTGCAGGTAATGGCTCCCGCCACTCGAGATTACATCCGAATCAACATCTCAACGGTACCATCTGAACTAAAAGACTTGGTGTCAGAATTCCCCAGGAATGTTCAATTCACCGAAAGGCATGGTCACCTACTCCATTTGGTTACCTCAAAATTTGAAGAAGACATGATACGGGTCCTGTTCCAGTTCTTTGACCCTGAACATCATTGCTTTACCTTTCCTGATTACCAGTTGGTACCCACTTTGGAAGAATTCTCTGAACTAATGGGATTGCCTGTTCGAAATCAATTACCTTTCACTGGTTTAGAAAGGATTCCAAAACCTGAAGTCATTGCTGCTGCTTTACATCTGCGGAAATCAGAAATCGAGTCCAATTGGGAAACAAAGAGTGGAGTTAAGGGTTTGCTTGCCAAGTTCTTGTTGGAAAAGGCTCGACTACTGCTAGAAAACAAAAGTTATCCAGCTTTTGAGGAAGTTATGGCCCTTTTGATCTATGGGTTGGTTTTATTCCCAAATCCCGACCAGTTCATAAGTGTACACATCATCAACCTTTTCCTAATCCGTAACCCGGTACCAACATTGCTGGGAGACATTCTACATTCTCTACACACTCGTACCATGAAGAAACGAGGAACTCTCATGTGCTGTATACCACTACTGGCTAGGTGGTTTACATTTCATCTTCCACGATCAGTGTTGAGAAATGAACAAAGAATGCAATGGTCTCGCAGGATTATGTCTTTGTCTCATTCAGATATCCGGTGGAACAACTTCTTTCAAAAAGACATTACTATCATTGATCAATGTGGAGAATACCCTAATGTGCCACTCCTTGGCATCAAAGGAGGCATCACTTACAATCCCTCTTTAGCTCTACGCCAATTCGGATATGCAAGGAGCAACGGTCCTCATGACATGATTATCCGTGGCATTGTGTTTGATTACGAGAGTGATTCTCATAGACACCGACGAAGGTTCATACATGCATAGAGCAGTGTCTATAGAATAGAAAGCAAAACTCTGGGGCAATGGAATTCTATCCCTATGGAACCTTACCTCAGATGGGTCCGCACTCATGCTCAGAAACTCATTATGCCATATCCCGCTGTTCTACCTGTGACTATTGAACCAGAGGTCGAAGGATATGAACCTCAAGTTATTCTACACCCGGACATGCCAACTGACCTAGAAGAGTTGCAAAAATCTTGGGTTCAACTAAAAGAGGAAAGAGACACCTTCAAAGCATACTGTCAAGACTATGAGAGAAGGATATTGGAGCTCACCGGACAGCTTCAAGAAGAACAGCAGATCAACACATTCCTGGGGGCAAAGAGAAAGCGTCCACGGGAGACCTGAAGGATCATTTATTTTATTTCTGTCTTGTAAGACCAAATGAGGCAAAGAAAAAAGAGAATAAATTGATTAACTAACGTTTGTTTTTTTCTTTAACAAATCTAAACTCTAAGATCCTTGAAAACATTGCACACACATTTCACTTCATGCATTGCATATACATTTCATACCTTGCATTCATATACATTTCATACATTGCATACACATTGCATCCAGTCATACACATTGCATAACAGGTTCACATGACGGATTTCTCATCTTCTCGCTGTTTATTTCAGTCAGAAGAGATGGAATCTGAAATGAGCATCAAGAATCTCGAAGCACAGAATGCCCAAGTTCAAGTGGCAATTCTGGAACTGGCAAAGGGGCAACAAGAAATGAAAGCCCTGATAATCAAGAAGAAAAAGAAGCCCAAAGGATCTGTAGGCGTGAGTCACCTGAAAAGGAAGATCAAAATCCCAGTCAAAAAGTTCAAAAAGCCACCGATCCCTGAAACAGACGGTGATGATGAACAAGAAGACAATCAAAGCAACCAGGGTTCTGCTAAACCCTCTCTCTTCAAATGAAGAAAATGATCATTCTGGGGACGAACCGGATGATGACAAATACCAACAGCTGGAAGACCGTATGAAAGTTATGGAGATACAAAAAGTACCTGGCTTAGATTTCAATGATCTGGGGCTCATCTCGGATATTGTTATCCCTCCAAAATTCAAAGTTCCTGTCTTTGCAAAATATGATGGAGTTTCTTGCCTGAAACTACATCTGAGATCCTATGTGAGGAAGATACAACCTCATACAACAGATAACAAATTGTGGATTCACTTCTTCCAAGAAAGTCTGTCGGGTACACAACTCGAGTGGTACTACCAGCTGGAAAATACCAAGGTTCATACTTGGGAAGAATTAGCTGCTGCTTTTTACAAACAGTACCAATACAATGCTGATCTTGCGCCAACCCGTACTCAACTAAGAGGCATGTCTATGGGACCAAAAGAAAGTTTCAAAGGATATGCACAAAAGTGGAGAGATATGGCTGGAAGGGTTCAACCACCCTTATCTGATCGCGAACTAGTCGACATGTCCATGGGCACTTTAACTGGCCCTTTCTATAGCCATTTGCTGGGAAGCTCATCATCAGGTTTCACTGACCTGATACTGACCGGAGAACGTGTCGAAAGTGGCATTCAAAATGGAAAAATTCTAATAGGTTCCTCCTCTGGTACTACAAAAAGGCCCATCAGCGGGAGAAATGAGGTCAATGCAACACAAATTCAGAAAAGTCGCAAAAGTGAGCAGCATCAATCTGTAGGGGCAGTTCTGATCTCCACATCTGCACCTCAAAAAGATCAACAGCCAAAATATACGCATCGACCAGATGCACCAAGAAGAAATTTCACCAGAATCAACATGCCAATCTCTCAGGCATTGCAGCACTTGCTAAAAGCAGATCTGATCACATTAAAAGGTCCTCCAAAGAATGTCAACACTTCCTCTCCAAATTACCGCCCTGATGCGACATGTGCCTATCACTCAAACTTTCCAGGACATGACGCAGATCACTGCTGGGCCTTGAAAAATAAAATACAAGATATGATAGATGCTGGGGAAATTGAGTTCGATCCTCCAGAAACTCCAAATGCCATCACTGTACCTATGCCAAAGCATGACAAAACTATTAACGCTATCCTGGACACTGTTTACATCTATGATGTGAACGAATTATCAACTCCACTCTACGAAGTCAAAGGAAAGCTAATCCGAGCTGGTTACTTCCCAGGATGTGACCCCGACTGCTTTTACTGCTCCTGCCTGCCCAATGGTTGTGAAAATCTGAGGATGGGAATTCAAAAATGGATGGATCGCCGTATCATTATGTTTGAGAGGCTCCCTTCTATGGACGTGCTGTGCGAAGTCTTTGCAAACGGGATGAGAATAGAGGATGCCTCAGTGATCTCCAGCTTACCATTCAAAATCTCTGCCAAGGCTCCATTCAAAATTTCTGCTACACTCAAAATGGCATCAGTAGTCATTGCTAGTCCAACTCCATTTCCATACTCCTCAGACAAAGCTGTCCCATGGGGATACGACACTAATGTTTATGTTCATGGAGTTAAGCAGGGTACCTCGACTGAAGAGACCGCAAAGTTAACTACTCCAACTGTGGGTAATATTGTGGGTACCAGCAAGATCACGAGAAGTGGAAGAAT